>NC_134700.1:25011816-25374316 GCF_043290135.1 Rhipicephalus microplus | reverse complement strand
TGCGCGAACACCGGTTATTGGCTGTGACTGGGGCGACAACGTAATTCACGTCACTGAGACGAGTGACTATCACGAATGGGCCGGAATAGTTTGCTAGAAACTTCCGGTACATTCCTTTTTTACGGACAGGAGTCCACAGCCACACGTAGTCACCAGGAGAAAACTCTACGGGGATATGCTTGGCATCGCAGCGACTCTTGCTGTGTTCTTGCGAAGACAATGTTCGAAGGCGCGCTAGTTGACGTGCTTCGTCAGCGCGACACAACGTCTGAGCGATGGACAGATCTTCCTGATGCGAGAAAGGTAATAGAGTGTCCAGAAAACTCTGTGGATTTCGTGCGTAAAGCAGAAAGAAGGGCGAATGTCCAGTAACTTCATGCTTGGCGGTGTTATACGCGTAAGTAACAAACGGTAAGACGGCGTCCCAGTTCGTGTGGTCAGCATCAACGTGTATCGATAGCATATTCGTGAGAGTTCGATTTGTTCTCTCAGTGAGACCGTTAGTTTGCGGGTGGTAAGGGGTGGAGTGGCGATAAGAGGAGCCACAGAGGCGCAAAATTTCTTCAACCACATCGGCCATAAATTGTCGTCCACGGTCACTGATGACAACCCGTGGAGCACCGTGACGCAGTATGACCCGTTGTAACAGAAAAGAAGAAACAGCGGCTGCTGTGGCCGATGTCAGTGCGTCCGTTTCCGTATAACGCGTTAAATAATCCACGCGCACTATAACATATCGGTGGCCCGATGGGGTCTTAGGAAGGGGTCCGAGCAAATCGATGCCGACTTTTTTCAAAAGGGGATGTCGGTGGAAGGATGGGCTGCAAATAACCTGCCGGGGCAGTGGTGGATCGCTTGTAGCGCTGACATATAGCGCAGCTCGTGACGTACTGTTTTGTGGTCTTCCACATTTTCGGCCAGTAGAACCTCTCCGTAGTCGATGTAGCGTACGTGTGAAGCCGAGATGACCGGATGTTATGTCATCGTGCGCAGAACGAAGGACGACCTGGCGCAGGCTTTCCGGCACCACCAGAAGCAAGGGGAGGCCATCGGCTGAAGAGTTTCTTTTATACAGCAAGCCATTTGAAATTTTAAAGTGCTTGTCGACGGAGTTATGTGCAGCTTCGAGCAAGGGTTTCAGGGTAGGGTCGCGCTGCTGCTCACGTTTGAAGCTGCTGGTATCTGGGAAGTCGGACGAGACAGAAACTAGTCATTAATGTCATTGTCCTCAGCATTGGTGTGTACTGAAGGAAGGCGGGATAAGCAGTCGGCATCTGTGTGACATCGTCCGCTCTTATAGGTAACAGAAAAGCTGTACTCTTGGAGGCGCAATGCCCAACGAGCCAGCCGGCCAGACGGGTCACGAAGTCCCACAAGCCAGCATAGTGAGTGGTGATCGGTCACTATTGTGAACTCGCGGCCATGTAGATACGGTCGGAACTTCTGAATGGCGAAGACGACTGCTAAGCACTCGAGCTCAGTGACGGTGTAGTTCGTCTCTGCTCGGGTCAGTGTCCGACTGGCATATGCTACGACGCGCTGGCGGCTGTTGCAGAGTTGGACCAGCACAGCACCAACACCTAGCCCGCTAGCATCAGTATGAATTTCAGTCAAAGCATCAGGATCAAAATGCTTTAGGATGGGTCCTGAAGTCAATAAAAACTTTAGCTGTTGAAATGCAGCCTCACATTTATCATCCCACAAGTACGGTGTGTCTTTATGAAGAAGGGACGTCAGTGGTGAAGCAAGTTGTGCGAAGTTCTTAATAAATCGGCGGAAATATGAGCACAGACCCAGAAAACTTCGCAGGTCCTTCACTGTTCGTGGTGGTTCAAAGTTGCGAACCACTGCGGTCTTCTGTGGGTCTGGTCGTACGCCTTATTTATCCACGAGAAAGCCTAATACGAGGGCTTGACGTTCTCTAAAATGACACTTCTTTGAGTTTAAAACAAGGCCAGCTTCGCGTAAGCATTCAAACACAAGCGACAAGCGGTGGTTATGCTCTTGAAAAGTCTTGCCGTAGATAATCACGTCATCTAAATAGCACATGCAAAGTTCCCATTTTAGTCCACGGAGTACTGTATCCATAAATCTCTCGAATGTCGCTGGAGCATTGCACAAACCAAAGGGCATAACGTTGAACTCAAAGAGACCGTCTGGTGTTACGAAGGCCGTCTTCTCTTTATCTGCGGGACGCATAGGAATTTGCCAATACCCAGAACGCAAGTCAACAGAAGAAAAATAGGAGGCACAATGCAGGCAGTCCACGGCGTCATCTATACGTGGCAAAGAGTAGACGTCTTTTTTTGTGATGGCATTTAGGCGACGATAGTCTACGCAGAACCTCTACGAATTATCCTTTTTCCTCACTAGAATGACAGGAGCTGCCCATGGACTAAGCGATTCTTGTATGACGACCTTCTTTAGCATGTCTTCAACTTGCTCAGCGATGACTTTCCTTTCAGAAAGCGATACGCGATAGAGCTTCTGGCGTATTGGTGGTGCTAGGCCTGTATAGATGCGGTGTTGCGTACGTGAAGACGGTGGCGTAACGGTAAACGTCTTGTCTTGGGCAAAGTCAAAGACTGAGGCGTAGCGTGCGATCACCTCCTGCAGCAGCGACCGTTCAGTTGATAGAAGTGACTTGTTAATCATACGGTCAATGTTGGCAGAATAGTCGGGGTACGAGTTGGCGTGGGGTTTCTTTACATCCACCGACAGTTGGAGTGACCGTATGGTAAGAGTACTTTGCTCTTGAAAGCTTGCCAATTGAAATCCGGCAGGCAGATATATAGGCTGCGCGGAAACGTTCACAGTACACAAATCGGCACAACCATCGACGGTAAGCACGAGGCAACGAGGCACAATGACGTTTTTCTTAAGTGCGTTACTTAAGTTCGGCTCGGCTAAACCGTAGTAAGAACCCACACAAGAACGCGAAGAGTTTACACGCACAAACATTGCGGTATGTGGGGCCAAGCGGACGTCTTCACACACAGAAAACACTTCTAAGCAGTCATCAACGGTATCTTTCGTCAATGGAGACGGCAACACGGGACGAAAAATAATCCCACCACTACCACAATCTAAAGTTGCACCAAATTCCCGCAAAAAATCTATACCTAGAATGACGCCGTGGGTTGCTGGTGCAAGCACCGTTAGTTCAGCTCGAAACGTTTGATTTCCTACAGAAAGTAAAACAGAACAAACTCCAACCGGGCTCAACGTTTCTCCCCCTACGCCGCGGAACGTAGCACTCCCATTCCAAGCAAACATTACTTTCGTCCCTAGGCGATTTTTAAAAGACATGCTCATTATGGAAACGGCAGCACCAGTATCAACTAGTGCAACAGTACTCACATTGTCTACAAAAACACTCACTTTGTTCTCAACCATCACAACACAAGGGGGTTTTGCGGAAGATGATTTTGCAGCCTCGCCCCCTTTGGTCGCACCAGTTAGTTTCTCAGTGGTGGTGGCGTCCCCGAGCGGCGACGCGGAGACGGGGATCGCTGTTGGCGTGCGGGTGGTGGGGTAACACTGCGGTCAGAGCAAGGCGAGTCAGCACGTGCTGCGTGTTGCTGTTGGAAGGAGCCCTGAAATGGTCGAGACTCGCCAGCAGGTACATAGGGCGTGTACACGTTGAATCGTGGAGCTCGCTGCTGGCGACGGTAGCAGTACCTAGCGATGTGTCCAGGTAGCCCGCAGTTGTAGCAAGTACGGGTGTCGCGTCTAGTCGTCCCCGGCAAAGTAAACCTCTTCGGTTGATAAAAGCCGGGCGATGGTGGTCGAGGAGTGAATCGCTGTGACGCAGCTTGCCTGCGTTCCTGGTTTTCGAGTGGTCGTTCACTCCGTCGTTCGATCCGATCGGTGTAATTCGGGCGAGGTCAAAGCAGCTCTGTCGCATCCGAGGTACCAGTGGTTCACGGGGCCGTTGGTCGAATGCACACTGATGGCAGACACCAGCGGTGTCCACAGCTCGCAGTTGAACAAGTTCTTCCTTAACCACTCGTCTTATAAGAGAAGAGATGTCGTCCTGCGATGGAAGGTTGACACTTGCAATCGTAGGCACATTCTCAAGACGTCCAAATTTCGGTAGGATTCTCCTCCTCTTTAGCGCTTCAAACGCTCGGCAGTGTCTCCTTAGGTCGGAAGGTGTGCGTAAGTCTTCCTTAGTGATAAGAAGATTGTACACGTCTTCCGCGATTCCCTTGAGCAAATGACCTACCTTATCTTCGTCACACATGGTCGCACTCACGATTCCGCAAAGCTTCAAGACGGCGTCGATGTAGGTGGTGCATGTTTCACCAGGTAACTGAGCTCTGCGTGAAAGCGTTTGCTCCGCCTGCTTGACCTTAGCTGTTGAGTCACCAAAACACCTCTTCAGCTCGTCCACGAAAATGTCCCATGTGGTCAATGCACTCTCATGGTTGTCGAACCAAAGAGACGCGGTGCCGACGAGAAAAAACACCACGTTCTCGAGCTGCTTAGCAGTGCTCCAGCGGTTGCTGCGACTCACTCTTTGGTAGTGCTTGAGCCAGTCGTCAACATCGTCATCCGGCTGCCCCGAAAAGGTCCTCGACTGACGTTCCGGCATGCCGCAGCGATCTTGTCCTGGCGAGTGAGCGTGTTGCTCATCAGCAACGAGGTTGTTATGGCCTGCTCCCGCGTCCTCCATGTCTGGTAGCTGTGGTGGCAAGCCTGCCAAGCGTCTGCTTCGTCGCAAAATCGGTAGAGCTTGGTCGTCCAGATCGATGTACCCGGCACCTTCCACCAAACTGTTACGAGTGACTGTGTTTATTTACAGATGAGGTGAAATGGCGTTGTGAAATAGCAGCGTACTTCTGAGACAGGCCTAGAACGCTTCCACCTAACCACACAGTCCAGGTGCCGCTCCACTACTCTTCTTCTTCCGCGCCCCGTAGGCTTGCGCATCTTCGTTTCAATATATATATATATATATATATGAGATCTAACAGACGGTAATGCCAAGAAATGTACAGGGGAAGTTATTAGAACCAATGGAATGTAAATAAAAAGAAAGAAAAGGGGGTGAAAAAAATAACCAGCCGTGAGCAGGAATCGAACATACGACCTTCGAATAACGCGTTCGATGCTCTAACCACTGAGCTATCGCAGCGGCCTTCCCTCCATCCACTTTTTTGGGTTTATATGTAAATTTAGAAGTAGGAGTGTCAGTCAGCGCCATCTATAAGCCAAGCGACGAGTGTGAAACACTCTTTTTATGCGCATGTGTGGCGTCACGTAGCACGTGAACTTATTACGAGCGGGCCGCTGATTAATAGTCCCTCGCATACAACCTAATGACACCAAGTCTGCCAGTACGAGATCCTTGTTAATCACGGCCGGTTATTTTTTCACCCACTTTTCTTTCTTCCTATTTACATTCCATTGGTTCTAATAACTTCCCCTGTACATTCCTTGGCATTACTGTTTGTTAGATCTCATTAATATTGTGTCAAAACACGGAAAATAGGTATACACTTCTTTCACTATATAAGCAGGCTCTTGAAACAGTGAATGTATCGACGCAATTTTGGCATGCCTGCATATTCACTTGGGCGCTATGGCGAGCAGCAGGTTTGTCCACTGGTAAAGGTTCAGAAACGCATTAAACGCTCTAAAAGCGAGCAATTACACGCTTTCGCGGGCTCAGGCGCGCGCGCTCACAATGCAGATGCTCCCGAGATCTTCAGTACCATGGGACAACAGCGCCACCGTTACTGTCACCCGCTGGAGAATCAACCGAGATGCGGCGCGGGCACCTCATTCACTCCACTGTCCCCTTTTAGTACACTGTAGCACAGCCAAAGCTACGGGGGCGGAGCTTCTGAACATGTGTTACTACACCAAGTATGTTTTCGTGCGATATTGGTTTCGCAAGCGCATACAACATGTACTTCTTCGCACGACCGCCATGCAATAAATCTTGCATTTATTTGGGAGGAAATAAATATTATGTGCAGCTAGACTCGCCTCACTAGCTAAGGTTCTAGCGTTAAACGTTGCCAAGTTCGAATGGCGGCCTGTCCGGATCCAGACCCAGACAACGCTCCGACAACCTGAGGTTGTCCTGAGGATGACCTACACCGTACGAAAGTATGACCTGAGGAAGCCCTCAAATGAACCTCAAGTGGTCCTAAACCAGTCCGTTTGTCCGGCCTCAGATCGTCCTCAGGGCATCCAGAAAAGAGCACATTATGATGAGTCTAGTACTTTTTGAGGACGAAGCATACAAGACCTAGGCACTCATCAGACCTTACGAAAAGTTGCTCTAATTCTTCTTTTGGAGCGCTGAAATGACAACTGATCAATCAAAAGTGCCTGAACATGCACACTCTTTAAAGCACTGCCTGTGAGGTTTCAGTAACAATTTCTTCAAGTATAGCAATAAAAACAGCAATGCACAGAAAACATGTTTATTTTCAGGAATGAAACTTGGCAGTTTTCACTAGATGAGACTTCTTGCCCTGTGCCTTCAGAGGTCTTCATCCGATGGGCTTGACAACGCGACACTTTGAAGACATTCTGTAGTAATAGAAAGCAGCATATCTTGAAGCACAAGTGAATTTAGAGTATCAATAAGAATATTAAGACAATAACAGCATGCCAGATTTGAAAGCATAAAATGAAAATTATATTACCATAATGTGCAGGTACGAACTAGCCATTATATAATGGTGAAAATGATTTATATAGTTCATGCTTGCATACACATCAAAATTCGAGTAAGGCAAGAAAATTATTTAAACTATAACAGCAAAAGTATCATATGTTATGATAGCTTCAACAGCACAGATAATAAAACTCACCCTCATGGTGAGCATGACCCATTTCTCTTTTCAGCTCTAAGAATGACATTGCCAGGCAATGTTACTTTTTTAAACTCGGGGCCTCGGCATGGAGCAACAAGTGGCCCGTCAGCATGCTCTGCAGCAAATACGACATGGCTTTCAGTTTTCTTATGCCTCAGAGGACGGTGTGCCTGCTCAGCAAGCCTGTTGCAAAGTTGCTCCAAGGGAAGGTCTGGCTTTCTCAGCATTCTCTTTAACGAGGACATATGGTTTTCAAATGGGAAGGCACTCCATGAGTCCAAGGGGCCAAGGTGTGTAACATCATCTGCCAAATGACACAGGCCATGCACATTGTGTGAAACATGCTCTTTGCCATAAATGCTTATGAATGTCCGGATAAAAAACTTGAGCATGTTTCCGGCATACTCTATCTCACTTGCAGGTGCAGCTGGTGTGGAAAGAACAGAGATCCCCACATGTAAAGCTAAGAAGTTCTTGTACATGTGTGCAGGAATCAGTGATGACAAAACAACGGGTCCTCCATATAAAAGAAAAAAGCGAAACTCAGTCGCTTTCCACCGATCAAGTTCAGCAATGCTCCTCGGCTTTCGGCTAAAATCACATGGAACACACCGTGCAATTTGAGAATTTTTTTCCGACATCTCAAGACGCACTTTGCTTCCAAGTCTGGTCACTTTTGGGCCACGTACCCACAGTGTCAAGAGCTTGTTCATGACACCCAAGCACACAAGGTGCATGTAATCTAATGGTATATCTTTCACTAGGTCAAAAGGAAGTTCCTCAAGAATACTTTCGCCTGTGTGATGCTCCTCCTGGACTTTTAAGCGAAAGCTGTCATCTGTTCGCTTGCGAGCATTGACGTTTGGGAAGCACACCCTGCCCTCACAGTAGACACCTTTTACGTCACATTTGGTGCAGCTGTAATAGCCTGTGTGGCTTCTGACATATAATACAAATGCCTTTGCTGGTGCATCACATATGAGGGCATACAAGCTAACAGGAATTGCAGTTTCTCCAATGGTAATCCCTGTTGTGATAGCAGCATTTATGTCACAAACAAATGGTCGCAAAAAATCATTCGCGTTGTTGGGCTTGCTGCTTCCGAAAAAAACACCCACTATAAATGGTGCTTTGTCCTCCAAATTACTTATGCGTCCCAGTATGCACCAAAATTGGCCCCGTGAACTTTTTGAAACCGGCAGACCGTCAATGTTGAAGCTAAGCTTCAAAATTCTTGGTAGTTCTGCACAATCTTGCAGCACTCGCTGTAGGCCTGCACTGAGGCCGAAATGATGGTATTTCCCGCCGGCCAGCTGCAACACTTCCAGGCACTTCTTGGGCGTCTGTAACAATGCCCTTGCAGTTGAAGGGAGCGCGCTGAAGCATTCGTGGGACTGTAGTACTCTCAAGAGCGATGTAACTGAAGTGTGCGATGCGCGAGATTGTAAGGCCCACGCTTGCAGTCTCTCACGAAAGGCCAGCAAGCTGTCCACACTGCCGCGTTCACAAACTTGCTCTTCGTTACTCCCAGTCGGTGCCAATTCGAAAGAATCCCTCTGCCTCACCTGCGAGGTCGCCGAAGTCGAAGCCGCAGCGCTGCTGTCATGGAAGGCACGCCGTTCGAAGTCTGTGTGATCGTGAGGCACAGAAACACTGCAGCCGCTGGGGTAGCACGCGTCGCCAGAAATCAAAACGTGTCCTTGGGGCACATCCGTTTCTGGAACGATCGAGGAGTGTGCCGAAGGCCGTTCTCTGTCATGAACACAAAGGCGACGATGGCCGTCTTCGAGGTCGACCGCACAAGCCTCGGAGGGCAAGTCGCTCTCTCTTTCGGCGTTGCGGGAATCTCGGTCAACGTACCGCGTGTCATTTATGACATCGGCCTCACTGTCAATAAGCTGAAAACTAGCATTGACGCGCCGATTAATTTCACGCCGAAATTTGCGATCCGCGCTCTCAGCCATCTTGAACAGCACAGAGCACAGTAGAATGGTGGCTAGACCAAAGAACACCCACCACCAGAACACGTTGTTAGGCTAGTCAGTTGGTTTGTACATACATACATGAATAAGCAGTAAAGATATACAGCGCGAGGCTGAAAATCAACTGTCCTCTCTTTTTTTATTTATTTACCTTTGCGGCTTACAACTTCAATATGAAAATTTAACAGAAGACACTCACCTGGCATGCTTACGATTCTTTGAGGGCTTCTGCGAGAAGCTTCCTCTATGGCGAGAAGTGTTGTATGGAATGTTGACTCGACCAATGACTCGACTTGACTTACTGCAGGCCCATAATGATGATGATGATAGTTGCGTCACTTTAAAATGGGTAAACAGTGTCGTAGACATCCAGATTTAAAAGCACCTTGACTGCGCATGGTGACCGCATTAAGGTACTGCTTTTTTTTTGTTAGCACCACCACAACTTCAGTCGCCCATTCGTTTTCCCACAGCGTTCTAGTTCCAATGCTGCTCTATTCACGATAACCTAGGCCAGCCCAGTCGTCAGCATGGTCAGTTGTCGTCTGCTCGATGGGACCGTGCGGCATTGCAACACTGGACACTCGAGAATAACGTGCTCGCTATTCACAGTTTTCACGCCTGCATTCATTTTGGAGCCGACACCGTTTATACTCGCACCAAACTTGGTCTGCCGCACGTGCGTTCATTGGGGAAACGGGTCAGACCACAGTCAGTGCGATATAATTCCGTATGCACGTCGGCGGTAGATCACGACCAACGAAAACGTGCAGGCAGAAAGTTTGGCCTACGATCACTTACAAAGTAAATAAATAAATAATAAATAAAAGAACACGTCTTTCTCGTGTTGGCTTGAAGTGCTTCCTCGTGTAACTATCTCATTTTAATGATCGAGAAGTACTTTACTATTATGACTCGAAAGTAGGCATACGAAATCCCGTGGACTTATTCGTTAACAGCCAGAAAATTAACCAAACACGAATTGCGAAAGCTGCATGCACCTACGAAACATGCATATCCTCAAAACGTCCTCGAGCAGACGATATCAGGACAATTCTTCGTCCTTAAAAAGGTCTCAAAGGGGCATTTTGGGGATAATCCTGCAAGTGTCGACTAGAGGACCAAATGAGGACGTCCTGAAACTGCCGAGGACGTTTGTACCATATGAGGACGACCTCAGGTCGTCGAGTGTTGTCTGGGGAGATTCGTAGCACCCACTGCTTCGTTGCAGATCTGACCGCCGCCGTGGTCAGTTGCTTCGCAGCTGCTGGGGAATAAAGTTGGTTGCGAAACTTTATTATCGTGGCCCTGCAAGGCGCGCGCAGTGGACGACGCACACGTTGGGACCGTTAGGCCAAGCCTATCGGCCACTCCACAGGCCTGCTGGACGACCCAAAGTTGTCGGCCAGGAGGGAGCTGCGTAGGGCCGCCTCCCACCTGACCGATGTAGTGTTGGGGTTAGTGTACATTGCCTTGCACTCCGAGAGCATGTGCGCCAGCGTGAATACATCCCCACATGCGGGGCAAGCGTGACTGGGGAACACCTCAGGAAGAGATCACATCAGCGTGAAGGGATCTCAGGTTAGGGTACGTGTCGGTCTGCAGTAGTCTGAGCGTAAGGGCCTGTGGCCTATTAAGATTTGGATGAGGGAGTGGATATAGTTTTTGGCGCGAGGTAGAAATGTTTTATTATTTCGTTGTACGTGGCAGGCTCATCCCTGTTATCCGCAACCCCGTTGACCCCGAATCATTGCCCGGAACCGGCGCGGTCGGTTAGCGCGCGCGCGGCCTCGTGGGCAGACTCGTCGAGGTTCGGGGAAGCGTCTTGGCCGTGAGTTAATTGACGTATGCATGTGGGAGGTAGTGGCCAGATACTGCACCAGGGTGGACAATCCTTCTCTGGTGAGGGAGTGCGTTGCCGGCGGTGGTCACCGGTGAGGCCGCACCCCAGGCCTCTTAATGCAGTTCCATCGCCATGCGGATTTTTTATCCGGTGGGGAGCTGCGCGGCACCGGGATTCGAACCACGGACCTCTTGCATGCGTGGTGGTCTAACCACTACGCCATCGCCACTATCTCTATACTATGTTCATTTTTTAAGGGAAAGAACACGAAGCTTCTTTGAAGCGCGAGATTTATTTCAGAAAAAAAAAATGGCACGGAGGATTGGGCGACTGGAACAACGCAAAGCCAAGAAACTATTTCCTAAATTCCAGTGCTTGCTTGGTCGGCATCATTGTTTTTCTTCTTTTAGAGAGGCAAGAACTTTCTGCAGTCGCTCACGTTATTTTTTCAGGGGACGCGAAGGCATCGATGGGAAGCATAAATCTGGGCACCAATTGGTTATGAGCGGGCGTTTGACGTTCGTAAATCTATATGGCTGAAACGCTTCCTTACTCTGCCAAGAACGCTGTTTTTGCACAGTCAACAAGGTAATATCCATGAACATAATTTGGGGTAATGTAACAAAGCAATCTATTAGTAACCTTATCTCACAGAAAAAAGCTTTACGATCTCTTGCTAACCTCCCGTTTATTGCCCATACTTCACAATTATTCGCTAAATATAAAATATTCAAATTAAACCTGCTTTACAGATATTCTTTAGCAGTCTCTTTTAGATCTGATACCATAAAAGGTTGAGGCTATATACTTAGTTTAGCTAACCTGCAATTAAATCTTTTGACGCGCCTAAACCAACACTCTGAATACTGACATGTGCCCAGACCGCGCAAAAATTATGGTTTTCAGACAATGCGTTATTGCTTGCCGAATACACTTAATAAATTAAGAAGAAATTGTGAAAATGTTTGTATGCTACAATTTCTATTTTAAATATGCTTTATTAGTTTGTGTGTAGTATTATTTTCTGCTTGATTACTTCTTTCTTTCAATGCATAACACGTGCGTTTCTGGTTTTTATAAGTTTATCCTCTTGCTCCGATGCAAAGCATATGCATTGCTGGTTTAAACTGTCCTGTGTTTACTTTGCTTATGCCGTTTTGTTGCCACAGTAGCCATGGGGATATGGGACTTTGTCAAGCTGTTTTATACAGCTTTTTCCCCCTGTCCCAGACACTTACTGTACAACCCTACGTGATAAAATAAACTAAACTCAACGCGTCTGTTACCCAGGCAAAGCGCAAGGAATGACTCCCTCCATAGACGCCGAGAGGAGCGATTTTACAGCACGCGATCCTCAGCGTTATCGTATTGCAAGGGGGTTTATTAGCGAAGCCAGGTAATATGCAGACAGCCGGTACGGTACGGAAACAAAGGCTCGGGCAGTCCAGCGTCTACAGCTCGTGCACCCGCTCGCGCTTCGCACTCAGCGATGGTCCCACTAGTCATTGCCTTGCGAATTCCCCACTAAGATGCCCCGGCGACGAAGACGAGCCATCCTGGCGACTCAAGGTGACGAGAGGACAGGAGGGTCGTAACAGGGCTTGAGGCGACTGACGTGGACCGTCTCACGACCAAGGCGGCGCTTGTCCGTGGACGGCTTGAGCGGTTCAATCACATAGGTGACAGAAGAAGGGTGCTGTATGACGCGGTAAGGGCCCGTATACTTCGGTGCAAACTTGGGAGTCAGTCGAGGAGAGTGGAAAGTCAGTTGGAGCCACACGAGAGAACCGACGGGGAAGGTATTCTGAACAAGATCATGGTCGTGGCGATCTTTTTGGAGGGCTTGGTTATCGGCTGTGAAGGACCGTGCATGCTGACGACACTCTTCGGCATGTTCGGCCATTTCAGAAACTGGCCTGAACTCAGAGGCATCAGGAGTGTATGGAAGAATTGTGTCGAGTGTGTTGCATGGGTCACGACCACATAAAAAAAAAATGGAGAAAAGCCCGTTGTTGATTGAATCGCCGTATTGTAGGCATATGTCACGAAAGGAAGAACAACGTCCCAGTTGGAGTGGTCGGAATCAATATACATAGCGAGCATGTCTCCGAGGGCTCTGTTGAAACGTTCCGTTAGGCCATTCGTCTGAGGGTGGTAGGCTGCTGATGTGCGGTGTACCGTACGGTATGAATGTAGGAGCTGCTGCAGAACTTCGGACAAAAATACATGACCTATGTCACTCAGAAGTTCCCGTGGTGCACCATGACGAAGAACAAACCGATGCAAGATGAAGGTTGCAACGTCACGAGCACCAGCCGAAGGTAGCGCTGCCGTTTCGGCATACCTTGTCAGATGGTCGGCAGCCACAATCACCCATCGATTACCACCAACAGAGCACGGTAGTGAGTTTTGTACGCGGTGTAGAACACCAGTCTCTCGAGGTTTTTTTTGTAAACAGCGGCGACTGAGCGCGGCACGTCGTAGTGATTTAACTGAGCGACTTTTTACTCATCAGCTCTTCCTCCCTTTGCAGGTCAGTGGTTGCTCACACGTTTTGACGGGATTTGAATGGCGTAGGCTGCCTTTACCAGACGTTTCACCCCTGAAGAAGCCGAGTGTCGGGCCGGGGGACGCCTGTGCCCATTCGGAAAACCGGTG
This sequence comes from Rhipicephalus microplus, assembly GCF_043290135.1. Classification (NCBI taxonomy): domain Eukaryota; kingdom Metazoa; phylum Arthropoda; class Arachnida; order Ixodida; family Ixodidae; genus Rhipicephalus; species Rhipicephalus microplus. Next base: position 25,360,997 of record NC_134700.1, on the reverse strand, counting down.
GGTGACCGGCAGTAACGCGGGTTTGAACCCACGACCTCCCGCAGCCGAAGCGGACACTCAACTACGAGGCCACGGCTCGTGCACCCGCTCCTGCTTGGCACTCAGCGATGGTCCCACTAGTCATTGCCTTGCGAATTCCCCACTACAGTATCAACAATATTAGGCAGCCGAAACACCGAACACATATGCAACTCAATTTTAAAAGAAGGCTTATTCGATACGCTTTCCAATCGCACTTTTTCTTCCAAGCAGCTGGCGTTGCTGAAGACTGGCAGGTTGCCAGTGTCACTTTCAAGGTGGCTGTAGCGGCTCGAATCCCACTTTCGCTGATAATATCACTCGCACACAAATTCTTGGAATTGCATACGCAGCGAACAAAATATTTTATAACGCACCGCTGTCTTACTTTCTTCCTGCTCAATGAATACAGGTGACCTGGTGAACAAGCCCTCACGCTCGCTCACAGCTTCGATGTGAACTTGCTGCAGCCGAGCGGCGCCATCATTATTTACCGGGGCAGGGAAAAGGTGAAATGGCACGAGAAAACCAGAAAACTAGAAACAGCAACGAACGAGAAACCTGCACGGGTGACCCTTTCTAATAATAATGCCAACAATCTCTAACATAATAGTTACATCTTTTCTTTTTATATTTTCCAATATGCCGCGCAGTATACAAAAGTTAGCATTTGTGGACTACATGCAGAAGCACAGTAAAAAAGGGCGTGCTTGGGCGTCGTAGCCTTGGCTGTGCTGCCACAGAAAGTTGTCAGAAAGTTGTTACAGTATAGTCATTGAAAACATGATTAGCAATAAATTTTTCAGAGTGCACAGACATGCTTACCAGCCCATTTTTTAGGCTCTCAAGAGCTTGGCCTCTTATTAGACGTAAAAAAATGCCACTTGAAAATTTCCTGTCCTAATGCCCCATAACGCGATCACAGCAGTGAGAGAAACAAGATTAGTAATGTCAGCGACATGAATCCATGAACAATTATTCGCCGGTTCTCGGAACCACGATAATGGTATAACAGGCGCCGTAGCGGAGGACGCTGGAAATTTTGATGAACTGGGGTTCTTTGATGAGCACCCAAATCTAAGCACACGAACCTCCAGCATCTTCCCTGCATCGAAATGCAGCAATCGGGACTGACTTGAAAGCAAACTGTGACGATAACACAACACGTACGAGTCGTCAGCTGATTACAAAGGTACGGCACCGATGCAACAGTACAAATGCACCTGCAGTGTCCATGTGTAAGAATAAGAAGCCAGCAGTTTACACTTCCTTGAATCCTGTAAGTAATCACTCGCGGCACAGCTGTCGGCGACTGTGAGCAGGAATTATGACAAAACAGTCCTTGCACACTTTATTAAAAACAGGAAGGCCTCAAAGCCACACAGCAATTTACAAAGCTGCTGGGGAGGACCTCGTCTGGGCCCTTCTTCACTGGCGAATGATGATCATTGTGACGAGCCCTGCGCACAAAACAGGAGCTCAGATTCATCATCACAGAAGAGCTTAGTATAAAAAAATCTCACAGAAGGGGTAAAGTGCCAAATGATGCAAACACATATTACACATCAAATCCCGCATTAACGATAAAGAATACACAGTCTCTTTCTGGCACTGTTTTGAATGCAATGCATTTCATAGTGAACTTTGGGGTAGACTTGTACAGATGGACAGCCGAACCCAAAGCTTTGCGTTGATGTGCTCAACAAAGAATATTGTCTAAAAGACTTTGGCTTCAGGGCACGCATATTCATCGAAGAGACTGCCGAGGCTGCCGACTTCAACCCTACCTGCCCGCCTTCATTTATCTATCCATCCAACCGCCTACGACCTTTAGCTCTCCTGGCCGTTTTGATAATCGTATATATACCGAAATTGGTACGCCATAAATGAGTACTCATAACACGAAAATCGTGACATGTATGTCATGAATGTCATGATTTACATTTAATGATCTTGCTGCTCTAACAGTGGTTTCGTTCACATGACATATTGCAAAACTGGTATGGTATGACATGACTGCATGGCGACCATAAGTGACAGGCCCTCACGTGATAACTATGACATTGTGCGCTCACGGTCGTTACGCTAGCTGGCTTCACATATGCCGAATTTGGTATTAGGGGTTGCGAATGAACGATGAAGGTAATTGGCACGTCCAAACATGATAATCATGACATGCATGTCGTGTAAAACACTCATAGTGCACTCGTGACCGTTTCGCTAGTTTCACATATACAACATTTGGTGTTGCGTGACGTGAATGAATGACAAATGTGTATGACTTGTGCAAACATGATAATCATGATATGCATGTCATGCAAGAACATGAAAACATACCACACTCATGATACGCTCGTGGCCATTTTGCTAGTTTCACATATATCAAATATGGTATTACAAACGTAAATGAATAATGAAAGTAAATGAGACGTCTAAGCCCTGTCGCATTGGTCTAGTGGAAAGTACTCGGCTGTTGAGCCGCAGGTCGCAGGATCGAACCCCGGCTGCGGAGGCTGCACTTTCCGCGGAGGCGAAAATGCTGCAGACCCACGTGCTCAGATTTGAGTGCACGTTTAAGAACCCCAGGTGGTCGAAATTTCCGGAGCCCCTTATAATCTTAACTTGGTTTGGAACGTTAAACCACACATATTAAATCATTAAATCCAATGACACATCTAAATGTGATAACCATGACATGCATGTCATGTAAAACATGACTACATGCTATGCTCAACGCGTGCTCGTTCCAGTTTCGCTAGCTTTAGATTTGGTATCACGTGACGCGAATAGATGATAAATGACACGTCCAAACACGATAATCATGATATGCATGGCATGACAAACATGAAAAAAGCAGTTGCATTATTTACAATATATAAGGAATAAAAAATTGTTTGATGAAATTAATAGTATATTTAATCAATTAAACCAACAAGCAATATACATTAAAGTACCTAAGAACAATGTATACGGGCTACATACAGATAGAATGAAACGATACGGTGCCACTGATCAAAAAACTATGCAGTACAAAAAACTATTGCACTCAAATTAGTAGGCAAAAATGACTATAGGTGACCTACAAAATACGTACACTGTGACATCAATGACTGAAATTTGATCATATGGTACCCAGTAACGCAACACTATCATGTGTCAATAAGTGCACAGAAAGAGCAGTGACCATATATGTATATATTTCACAACCTTGTACAATGATAACAAAGCTTCTATAATTGACTCTGTCAGTAACCAAAAAAGAAAATATTGTTTCAGGGCTTTAGGGAAGTTCGTCGTATTATTGATTACCGTTCGGAGTGCGTTTCAGGTCTTTATTCCTGTGAACTTTAGCATACATTCTCCGTATACATTGTTACGTGGAGCAAAATTAAAGTGGCCCGCAGTTACACTTCTAGTAAAGCGCGAGGATGAAAAAAACATGGATGAGCTGAGTGGATGATTTAATCTCATGACCTTATAAATGCACATTGATAAACTCAGCTGTCACAAGCTTTCAAAAGTTAATATGTCATATTGGCTGAACAATGGGGCCGTGTGATCATAGTACCTAGAGTGAGAGGTAATTCTAATTGCATGTTTTTGGAGTTTGATAACCAGATTTAATAAGGTTTTATATGCACGATCCCACGAATCGACACAATATCTCAGGTGACTTTCAATAAAAGCAAAAATGCATAGGTGGCAATATTGGTATATCTAAGTACTCATGTTAATCCTGATGTTAAACCGTAACAACCAGACGCTCATTTAGAGCATACACTGTTAATGTGATGTTTCATTGAAGGTGTTTGTCAAAATCCACTTCGAGGTATTGTAAAAGCCTGTCTGTTCTAACGGAATGTTCTTCATATGTATGTGTAAAGTTGTGGTATCTACTACAGTGAAATCTCATCATAGCAAACCTCAGATTAACGATTTTTTCAGATTAACAGCTTCTTCAAAAACCCCTTTCAAGATGTGTATGCCACTTCGTACTTGCCACTTTCATCATGATCAGAATGCACTTATACTTTTCTATTTGTTTGCCCTATTCGAATATGCAATAACCCCATCGTTATCGTCATTGCCTAGTGTTTGTTTTTCACATCAGGCTTTGCCCTGTGGCCATTGTTTTCGTTTGGCATCTTTACCAGCATGCTTTTTGCACGACTGTTATCTAGCCTTTTGGTTGGTGATTGAGGTTCAAGAGGAGCTCCAGAAGCAGCATGAAAGGAATGTTAGGATAGCGAAAAATGCGACGCAAGTGACCTATGGGATGAAGTCACCGATGATTACCCGTGCATGCTTCACTAACACTAAACACTACGCAGAGTGCAATGACAAAGCATGCACGTAGCTGATGACCAATATGATCCATATCATTTGTCATAATAAGAAAACGGTGACGATTGCAAAGGTGACGACTGTTCAAAGGCAAACGGTGACGACTGTTCATGCCTCCGTGCGTCCGCCCTTCTGTGCGTTTGTCCGTCTAGTGAAGACTCCACGTATCTCGCATCTTTTCATCATATATTCATCAGAACTACCGCCATCCAACAGATATTCCAAAGACTAAATGAGAAGTGGCACAGCCGGACTAGAGGAGCAGCACGTGCGCACTCTCTTATGGCCTACGCTTCAAGTCTAGTTCCCACCTTTCATCGCCGTCACTTCATGGCATTGTGGCTCAGCCCTCGCTAAACCTTGCAAAAACGAGTTTATCAAATTTATCAATAGCGAGTTTATCGTGGCAACCTTTTCTGGTCAGATAGTGCTCAAATTCGTCCTTCTATTACTCGTTTTTTGTAAGCATCAAATTCAAGGCAAATATTTCTGGAGATTAAGTCACCAATACTCGTCTCTGTAGGTTATTTCACTAGAAACAACTATCTTATTTATGATTATTATGCGCAACTTTCCTTTTCAATAAAAAGGAGTGAGCACGTGCTGCTCCTCTAATCTGGCCGTGGAGGTGGCTACCTTCTCCTCCTCCTCCTCCTCCTCCTCCTCCTCCTCCTACTACTACTACTACTACTACTACTACTACTACTACTACTACTACTACTACTACTACTACTACTACTACTACTACTACTACTGCTACTGCTACTGCTACTGCTACTACTACTACATACATACATACATACATACATGCATACATACATACATACATACATACATACATACATACATACATACATACATACATCGTGGACGCGTGACCCATGGCTTAAGAAACTTTGCCCCTAAAAAAGAAGAGGACCTAGTACAGAGCCTTGTGGAACTCCAGTAATGATATTTTGTCTTCAAGATGTCAGATTATTGACGCGACCTGAAATCGATCTTCCATGTACCTTGATAAAAATCAAAGACTTTACCATGAAATCCACAATGTTTAGGTTTGTCCAACAATATACAACGATCCATTGTGTCGAAGGCTATTCTTTTTTTAATCTAGAAACATGGCAGCTACTAGTTTGTCGAGATCTAAGACCATATATATCTTTTGTGATAAGGTGATGACAGCGGTTCCTGTTGAGAAATGTAATCTAATGCCAGGTAGCTGGTGGCAGAGCACATTGTACTTATCAAGAAGTATTTTCATCCGATAGGAAATAAGCTTTTCAAAAATATTCTTACTTGTGCTCAACACAGAGATTGGTCTATAATTTGAAGGGTTAGCCAATCACCTTCCTTATAACAGGAACGATGTTTGCAATTTTAAGGGTGCCCAGATACCCTGCCTGTGCAATTGAATCACAGTTGATTCTCACTAATTCAAAAAAGGGACCTCTGAATTTTGTTTGAATTATCAAGAAGTTTGAATTATTCGATCTTCTCCTCACCTGACCAAGAGTTATCTCTCTGGGAGAGGTGCTACCACAAATTATGATTAGGCATCGAACTTATCACATTTAAAATTTTTGAAGGGTTCTTAAGCCCTAACTGCACACAGTGAACAGAAAGCAGAGGTGTAAGGTTCACAAGTTCATTGGCCAATTACTACTGATCAGATCTTATAAAGAAATTGAAAATTGCGAACTGCTTCATTGTTATAGGTATGTGCCTTCAGCTCAATGCTCTCTATACGAGTTGAGAAGCATCACAATTTACCATGCATGTGCTTCATTCAAACATTTGTTTACTTGCAAAGCCTTTTCCTTGAAAGCCTCAAGTGCTTATTTTTCATTTTTTAACTCTTAGGATTATATAAGCACACAAATTTTTAAACAGTAGTAGGAAAGCAGCAGATAATTTCTGGTATAGACCAGCAAAAAGTATGAATTCACTGAATGATGGAGTTTGAATTAAGAGGCTTCTAAATACATTGAAACAATAGAGGGCCAACCAAAAATTGAATCTTGTTTCTATTAACAGAAAGTATAAATTATCAGAGACAGTGATGCTATCGAGGTCTGCTGATTTGGAGCCATTTTTGGAGCAGCGAAATTTGCATTTTAGAGCACTTTGAAGGAGCGAAATTTCGCATTTTCGAGTTTTCGGAGCCGGCCGTAGCAAGAAATGTTTTTCAGGGGAGGGGGGGGTCACACCAACCTGACTGTGAAACACACACACACACACACACACAGGCATCAGCTTTCCTGTGACGTGACTATTGGCGGTAGTTTGAGCAGATTTGTACATGTATATCACAGTCATTAGACTCCCTCCTTCACCCTATGTATGCTTGTGAAGATAGTTTCAGGAGTAAAGGACGACTCTCCCTACAGCAAGAAATGAGAGGTATAAGCAGCATGTTTTTGTACATATATAATTATACATTTCAGTTTCGCTTACTTTGCTGAGCGAATGTTTTTCTTACTGTCTTTGTATGTGACTTCATTCCTGTGGTAATGATATTTATGTTAAGCTCTATGTGTAAAGCAGCCCTGACGCTGTGACAGCTTTTAGTCAACATTTTTTTTACTTTACTGTATGCATGTAAGCATGCTTGCGATAAGAAGTAATTACGTGTGTAAGTTAGGCTGCACGCTGGCAACATGATTTTGCACACGTAATTTTTTCGGAAGAGTTTCTTGCTACTTTTTTTTACATTACAGTTGCACTGTGACTTTTGATAGCTATGAAGTACTCCAATCGTAGAGGTTTTATCATATATTATATTTATACTATATCATTTTATATAATTATCATATATAGCGAGGGCAAGGTAATCATTGTTGTGAAATGTTCACTTGGTCTCAATCGAAAATGCATATGGGACGAGAACATGTCTTTTTACATAAAAATAACTTGTTCGCTGCGTATATGCGCTGCGAAACCTAAATACGTGCAAGAACACGTAATGTTTTTTTTCGTAGATTTTGTTGCTCTGCTTCCTGAAACGATAGCGCTGCGTAGAGGTGTCTTCAGTTGTTTGCAAACGTGCAGCCGTCATTTCCTTTTGCGTCAACACATTGAGAATTGTACAGAATATTTCCCCGTGCAGCATACGTATGCCATCTATACACTGTTCTAACGAGTACGTGAATTCATATTTGCAGCACTTATGCTGGCAAGAACAGGAGCAGCCTCATACCACACAGAATCTCGAGTGACCGGTTCAATATAGTGATGAAGGAATTAACTCCGGTTTTGTTCAGAGCACAGTGCACCATAATCAATTTCTCAGAGCGCGTAAACTCCGACGAGAACTGCCAGCACATACAACACGAGCTCACTTACGCTGTACTGTGCACCATCCTGCCTATCGGTTGTTCGTTTCCGGCATTGTGATGAGATTCCCTGGAATTTCATAGATGGCATCAGCTCCTCTCCATTCCTTCACGTTTGTGGTATGGGATCACAAAGCAAAAGAAACTACCAGATTTTCGTAGAGGCGCAATCAGAAGCGCGAGGCGTTTTGCACGCAGAGCAAGTCATTGGGCGAGCGCAACCTTACCGGCACCTAAAAGGAAGCGGAAGAAATGCATACCCACGAATCTTTCTACCAGGGGAGAAACGAGCGCTAGTGTGTCTAAAATGAAACTTTACCAGCCGGCATTTTTCCCGCACGGAGTGTTACTGCTCTAACTTTGCTGAACGCGTTGCTTCCTAGTACAATGCGAAGCCAAACCCTTGAAATGTGCTGCCTACCCGTATTTTCATTTTTATTTATTTTCAATACTGTGAACTCCAATTTTGGTGTTATTACAGAGAGCATAATGCAGATAATATTCAAAAAACCTAATAACAATCAAAATCACATGTCAATTCATTTACACTATTGGTAGACAACAACAAAATACAAAAAGCAGTGACTTCATTGTACAGTGCAAAAAATCAAGAAAATAATCGTATCATAATTTGACACAGTGTACGTGAAAACTCTCTCGAAAAGCGAACTAATCGACGTGATTGTTTTGCAAGAACCTTCTGACCGGGCTCAGCTACCGGGCTATGTGGCGTGTGGCTCTTTGTGCGAATGCACGGGGAAGAACATAAAGGTGTGTACTCTGGTTAAGAGAGGGACGGCCTTTATCGACTATTCATTTGATATCAGCGAGGAGTCGGACATAGACCACCACCTGATGAGGTCGTGCCCTGCATTGGAAACGGAAAGACCAGTCTATTTATGCTTAACGTATACAGCCCCCTTTCGAAAAGGGGCCTAACGTACAACTTTGGCACCCTTTTTAGCGAAGCAATGGCCAAGGCCGCCTCTGCTCCCTTACTAATCTTCGGGGACTTCAATGCATCGCACACGCAATGGAGATATGGAGCCAACTTGCCCGAAGGAAAAAGACTAGCCGAACTGATGGATGAGCTTGGCTTAGTTCTACTCAATGAACCAGCATCGCACACCCGGATCGGACAGGGAGTGTGTCGCGACATGTCCCCTGATCTCTCCAATTGATTATACGTGGGCGCAATCGCCTGGTCGAACACCTTTGAGGATCTGGCGAGCGACCACAAAGTCTTGTGCGTCACTATGGGACAGGATAAAGGCAAGATGGATGGTTGCCAAAAAGCTAGAGTCGTGGACTGCGACAAGTTTCGAGGGCACTGAGAACGAGAGAAGCAGAAAGGGCCGATTGAGGATATCGGGGAATGGTGCAGGGAACTACTCGCGGGCGTAAAAAAAAGCTACAAAGGGAATAGAATGGACAGACAGGCGAAAAGAACCTGAAGGTGACAGTAGCCTTGCGGAAGCATCGACCACAATGTTCCCGAGATGTCCAGGGTAGACAACCGGCTTGCGCATCTTGTAGCGGCCAAGAAATCTTTGCAGCGAAGAGCGAGTCAGCAGAAACTGAACAGGAAGATACGCAAGAAGATTGCCGAGATCAACCGAGAGATTGAGGCCCACTGCGTTCGACTGTGGGAACAGGATAGGCAGGAGCTATGCGATACGATGGACGGAAACATGAGTGCAGGGCGCACATGGAAGATTCTCAGGCACCTGTTGGACCCAACCAGCATGAGAATGGCGACTCGTGTCTAGATGGCCAAGCTATGACACAAGTACAAAGACAACCCGCAGGCCCTCGTGGAGGAAATCATCCAGACGCACCACATTCGCCCGGCAGGCGAGAGTCACGTGGAATGCTGCGGGGCTCCCAACGAGGAACTAGACACGGAATTTTCTATGCAGGAAATTAGAGCTGTCCTCCAGCTACTGTCGACTAAATCGGCGCCCGGCCCAGACAAGAACACGAACCGAATTCTGAGGAACCTGAACGATGACGCCATAGAAAAGCTATGTCAGTATATCAATGCATGCTGGAAGGAAGGCTGTATTCCACAAGAATGGAAGACAGTGGACGTCATACTAATACCCAAGCCAGGCAAACCGCTTGAGATTCAAAATATGAGGCCGATACCTCAAACGTCCTGCGTCGGGGAGGTTATGGAGCACGTCTGCCTCAGCAGGGTAATGACGATCCTTGAGAAGCGGGATGCCTTCAGCACTCAAATCATCGGCTTCCGCGGAGGACTTTAGACGCAGGGTGCTATGCTGCAGATCAAGGAACAGGTCGTTAATGCACCAAGCACTGACGCGCACACCCTGCTCGGATTAGATTTTAAAAGCCCCTTTGATACGGTAAAACACGCGGCCATTTTGGACAAGATCAGCCAACTAGATCTTGGTTCAAGGTTCCATCGGTACGTCAGCAGCTTCCTGACTGGACGTAAGGCAATGGTGCAGGTCCACGGTGCCCCATCATGAACAGTTGACATGGGGGGGTGCGGCTACGTCGCAGGGCTCGGTGCTCTCTCCCATGCTTTTCAACCTCATCCTAATCGGACTACCGGAGCGTCTCAATCCAATAGAGGGCATCCATTATACGAACTACGCAGACGATGTGACCGTGTGGACCACAGCGAATACGAGCATTGGTGAAATGCAAGAGGGAATGCAGCAGGCCATCTGGGCAGTAAAGGGGCAACCTCGAAGACACTGGACTCGTCTGCTCTCTCGATAAATCGGAAATCCTCCTGCATAGACCACGCAAGAAAGGACCTCACCCGCAGGCTGTACTGGACGCGTGTCGCTAAAGCAAGCGTATCACGACGAAGGTAGGGACCCAAATACCAACAGTGTCCAAAATACGAGTGCTCAGAATGTGGCTGGAAGAGAACGGTGCTAACAGCGAGCTGGTAGCGCCACTGCAAGAAAAAGTGGCTGCCGCATTGCATCTTGTGCGTCGAGTAGCGAAAAAAAGAAAAGGGCTAAACGAACACAACGTTACGAAGTTAATGCATGCGTACGCACTGAGCCACACAGTGTATGCCGCCGCGTATGCCAACTGGAACAGAAGGAAAACCGAGAAGCTGAACGCGACGATTCGTCGAGCGTTCAAGGCAGCCCTGGGTATGCCCCGGTACATAAAAACCCGCAGGCTTCTCGAGCTCGGTGTGCACAGCACCCTCGATGAGATAGCAGAAGCGCAAAGGATCGCGCAGCTCGAGAGGTTGTCGGGCACAAGAACGGGAAGACGCATTCTCGACCTGCTCGGGATTTGATATCATGAGGTGCGGGGACTGAAGAAAAAATTAGTACTAGAGGTCATGGACACCCTACTGACAGAAAACATCTCCAGAAACATGCACCCCGTTCATGACTTCCAACGACGCAAATGCAGAGCTGCAGCAATCCTGAAGGCGCATGGAAGTGAAGAGGGTGTTCTCTTCGTCGATGCGGCCAGGTATCCACTTCAGCCGCCGGCGACGATGGGGGACGCTCGGAACGACCGCCGCTACCCGTGAACGAGCGAGGTGAAGTCGAGGCGCTAACACCACTACCACTAACACTGCTATGACGACAATGACTGCAGCGACAGCGGCAACATCAACAGCAAATCCGGTCAGCGGTGGCGGGACCTGCTTTCTCCATGGCCGTCCTGGATACAACAGGAAAGGTTCGGGTCACGGTATCAGCACGGTTGTCATCAGCCGAAGCTTCAGAAGAGATGGCCATAGCCTTAGTGGTACTCCACCGTGGTGCGGACGACACCCTGATTATTAGCGATTCTAAATCAGGGATTCAGAGCTATATTAAAGGCTGGGTGTCCGAGGAGGTGGCACGCATGCTTACCGCCAGGGCTGGGGACTTCGCGTCAGGCAAGATTACTGACAAGGCCTTCAAGTGGTCTCCCGCTCACATGTGGGACATCGCAACTATCAACAGCAACAGCCATAAAACTAGCAGCCGCAACGCCAACAGCCAAAGACTAACCGGCATTCCACCCAACCATAACGAGCGTCCCCACCTCGTCACGAGGCATCTTACCCGCCGCGGCGCAGCCACCCAGGGAGCAGCCGCCACCGTGGTTGGGCACGGTGGTGGCCACAGGCACCGGCAATGCTGCAATTACCACCCCCACGACTTCCGTTGCTGCGGCAACTGAAGTTGGTGCAGAAGAGGCAAGGCAACAAAGGTGAGCCGACTGCTATGCAAAAGAATTTCCTGCCACAGAAGAATTTCGCAGGCAGTGAACCTGAGAAGGCGGCAGACGGGCAAGTTCGCCAACCCCTACCATCTGCACTGCCTATGGCCCATGCTGCACCCATCACCTGGCTGCCCATGGTACGCACACGAACGGGCCGATATGGCACATATACTTTGCCAATGCACAAGAGATGATGGACCATGAGAAATTTAGGATGACGTCAACTGAGGGACCCTCCGAAATGGGGCGCCTTGCTGAGCGATGGCAAGCTGCCCTTCTCAGTGAGGCCCTCAAAGACCAGGTGTGGGCCGTCCAGCTGGCCAGGGCCGTCGCCGAACACCTCAGAAGATGTTCCTCGAACGATGTGTCCCTGGCAGCCTAGCCCCGGGCACAGCAACAACCGTTGGGCAAATAAAGTTTATTCAACTCAACAACTCAACTACAAGATTATGTCTGTATTTAGCACATCTTAAATGTCAGCCGAACAATCATGCATCAGGCAATTTGCACCACAATTTGTGCGAGGAAAAAGTGAAAAAAAAGAGACAGTAGCGAAAGGCACAAATTTGAAAAGCACCAGATTATCCTGTGTGTCACAAAATCTGGACAAGCGTCGATGATCCAAAGAACCATGCACAAAGTTTTCTAGCAGTACCTGCAGGAATTTGCTGACTTGCAGGAATCAAGCAGGATAATTAGTTTCCTAATACATCTTCGTACTACGCTCGAATATGTAGCCTTCATTTACGACCCAAATATTTTATAGATAATAAGAAGTGGTGGCTTCAGACTATCCTTCCTGCTTGCAAGCATGGCAATTGGTATCACTAAACAGGACTGCACTGCATCCGAACAGTCTACAAATGAGTCTATCGTAAGCAACACCACCTCACGGTCCCTGCCATGTGCAACTCTATATAGCAATACACCCAAAAGATGAATGGGAGCCTATGGAAACCACATGAGTTATCGGCAAAACAAGTGAGAATTATCATGTACTGTGTAGTAATAAATGCATGCTTTTAAGACTGAACAGGGTGCCCATGCAATAAAAAGTGCCTGGGTCGACAGCCATTTGGCCACTACTCTGCTCCTTACAGAATCAAGAGGCCAGAGGAAAGAATAAAAAAAAAACAGAACTTAGCAAACAGATATTAAAGCTACAACAATCTCTCGACGTATACACAGATAAGCTGAAGCAACTGACAACAGGCCGCATTTTTCGCACCTGTCACCTTGTTGAGAGTCTCAACAAATTGAGAGTCGGCATTAGAATTTAGACTTTAACAGCCCCTGTTCAAAACACAGGCAATGATTGCAAGAATCGTGCCGAATATAGAGCTGTCTTGTTTGTTTCATGACGATTTCATTGTTTACTCTCTCAAATGGTGAAATCATCTGACATAATTTGTCACTTTTTGGCACTTGCTTTCTCTCGGTGGCAATCAATGCAGTACTCAAAAGCTTTGTGAAGGGAATGGATGACCACCTATACCCCTGAAGGCAGTCTAGTGGCATTTTGTGCTATTTAGTGCGTGAACTTTAGGCATGCGTATGATGTGCTACACCACTAGACAGTAGCAAGCACCAGGAAATATTAGGCAGGCAAGCTTTTGGCAAAGTCCTCTTTAAAAATTGTCTTTCAGTGAGTCAAAAAAAGCAACTCTCAGCCAAGTGAACGTCACAATGACAAAACGACTTCACTGGCAAAAAAATTGTGCAGATAGAGAAAAGACACCACAAAGAAGGAACACTTCAACGGGTCAATTTGCACAATTTTTTCCTGTGAAGTAATGAACCAACTAGCCTCTCAAGATGTCCTGACAAAGCGCCTCGATCAAGTAGTTGCGAATGACACATGCTTCGAAAATGAGCTGGATGTCCAAGTGCTTCACGATTTTCCTTTACAAGTTTTCATTATATCTTAAACAATGCGAATACAGCCAAAAACCAAACCGAATGGCAGCCTAGAATGCAGCCACATATTTTTGCGGGAGAGGTGACGCGGCAACATGTCTACTACGGTTGCAACGCTTAGCAGCGAAACGCTGCACTAACACCGACGACCGCTTCTCATTGAAAGCTGCTCGTTGGCCCGGACACTGAAAAAATAGAGGAGGCACAGATGGTAGTATTTCTTCAGAGTGTTTTCAGAGAGGCAATGAATGGACATGCTTTGCAACAGCACCGAATTGAGTGTTTTGCATGCTTTGAGCTTGTTTTTATTAACTGATAAGGCAGTAGTGTAAACCTTTATTGTACTTATAACATTGTGCGGCTGTTCAGGGGTCAGTCACTTGGTAGTTTTCTTGTTTGTGGTTTTTTTTCTCCTGCCTCCACAGGGAGGAAGTGCAAGTACACCAACTACGTAAATTTTTGTAGTAGAGCTTAGATTTTTTTTTTACTTAGAGCAGTGTTTATCGTACTCCACATCCTGTAATTATCCAGTGGGAAAATTCATCTACTCGCGGACACGGATGAATTCGTGTAAAAAAAAACTGAAAAAAAGATATCTTGAACAAGACTAAAATATTCAGAATGCAGGGTAGATTTGAAAATGGAGGGTAATGCGGATGTGAATGCAGTTGAATCTGATGCCAAATGCGAGGTAAAAAAAAAATGAAGAAAATTATTATTACCTAGAGTGAACAGATGATGAGAATCGCCAAGCTGGACACTGCGTTGGCGACAAAGCAAGAAAAAATGAAGGCTATGGGAAAAGGGCTTTGGTCAGTCAAGGCAAGGTGATACTAGCGAAGGTGGACAAGGTAAACAAAGCAGCAGCGGATGGCGAGAACGGTAGGGCACCAGCACCCAAAACGGGGGAAAAGAAAGGAGAAACAGGTTCGGTAAAAACAGGTTCAATGAGTTCAATGGTCACAGCTTACGCGAAGTAGTTGTGAGAGTGGGAGGGATCAAAGCAGCTGGCGGTACAAGTGCAAGTAACCTAGGTACAAGTGCAAGTAACCTACAAGTGCAGGATTTTTTTTTTCTTGCGCTTTCATATATATATAAACACATGTACATATACAGTGCATGACATCGACGCCAACCCCCCTCCTGTGGGGAAATCCATCCGAGAGTGTCCATATAATTGCAATCGCAATAAAATCGGCAGGACTAGCGACCACATTGGCGAAAGGTGTCGATGGCATGCGCGCCATTTCCCCTTTGGTACAAGTAGTGCACAATACCGGAAGTACTTGTGCGTGATGGCAACCTGCAAAGAGTGGTTAATGGCGCAAACAAAGAAATATGGTACATGAGTCAAGATAAAGGCTTTGATGTAGTCGAAACAAACAAAGAGGTGCATAGGTGGGGTGGTTTTCAACGAGACAGAATTCACCTCTATAGAAGACTAGGTTATGAGGTGGGTTGGCGTCTTGCAAAACGCCCAGTAGCTTTTTTGGGGAGAACGCAGGCCCTTCGGGTTCCAGTATGGCTAGTAACAAGCAAAACAACCAGGGGGACTTTTGGACTGGTGGTATAGACAGATACAATTCCAAAGTGGCACCAATATCTAAAACATGTAGAGTCCAAAGAAGAAAACGACGTAGGCACAAGGGTTGAGCAAATTGAGACGCATGGTATATTAACATGCAGGGAGGATGGTATAACATGCAGCTGATGATATATGGGTTTATAAAAACACATCTCAGGGACATAGAATAACCACCAGACAATCCGGACTATGCATGGAGATGTAATAGAAGAAAAGGCAGCAGAAAGGGGGGTGGTATTGGGGCATTTATTCATAAAAGTACAGAGTCAAGCAGGATTGCAGGGAACATTTATGGCTAAAAAAAACTGGCAGGGCAGATAACGCTCCTAGGTTTTGTATACTTGTGGAGAGAAGCAAAAGCCAGAAAGGAAAACCAAGAAATGGTGCAATGCGTAGAAAATGACATTGATGAACTAGGAGAAGAGTGCGAGGTAATTATATTAGAAAATATGAATGTGCACATATAAGATATGAATGGATATACTAAACCAACAGGCAGAATGCTAATAAATAAAAAAAAAGTGCCACAAACGAGCGCTGAAAAAAGGGCATGCCTTCGACGGCGACGATACGGAGTGCGATATTGTCATGCTAGGGTCAACATAAAAAAAGAAAACAAACATCAGAGGACTCCTCCGGCGCGCCGTCTCTCCACCTGGGAAGTGCAGTTTTTCCGACCAATCTTCTCGCATCGGCCGGTGACAGAGCGCTCGACAAATCTCGAAGGAAAGGGGAGTGGCGATGCAGAGTTGCATCACCTTAGGAAAGAGAGGTCCCGCTCCTTCACACAGCTTGGACAGTGCGACACACTGAAGAGACGACTAGAAACGTCGCGTCGAGAGGCTCCTAGAATCATCGAAAAGGAAAGTGTCAATCACCCCCTAGTTGTGTCATGTGTTGTGGATTGTTCTCGGAAATGCCGAAGTTCGCTAAGAAATGCTTCGCATTTAAAATTCAAACCCTAAGAAAGCACTGTATGCACTATACAGGATGAGGATGGACCAATTAGAGCTGTGCCTCCACTGGGACGAGAGTGGTAAAGGGCAGATAAAATGGTTCGTAATAGCACATCAACAGGCCCTGACGGCATCCCAATTATGCTAATAAGAAAACTAGGACCAAACTCTAAGCAAACATTAAGGGAGGCAGCAAGCAAAGCAATAATGAATGGTGAAGCCCCAAATGGGTGGAAACTAAGCACAATGAGCATGAGGAAACGGGGAAAAAAGCTGAAATAAACAACTGCGGTCCTATAACTGTGACAACAGTAGTTTACAGGCTGGCGATGCAGATAGTAAAGACTACAGACATGAGTGGAAAATGAGGGGGTGCTGAAAGAACTATAAAATGGGTTTCGTAAACGAAGGAGGTTGGAGGACAATCTGTTTTCATTGATGCAGTGTATTGAAATAGCAGAAAAAGAACACAGACCCCTGTGGCTCGCCATTCTAGATATCAAGGGAGGTTACGATAGTGTGATTTAAGGAGACTAGTGAGGAATACTGGACACACTAGAGGTGGAAGATGGAATAACTAATCTTCTAGAGAATGTTTATAAAAGTAACAAGGTAATTATGAAATGACAAAAACAGGTAGCCAACCTATAGAAATACAACGCGAGCTTTGACAGGGATGTCCCTTGTCATCTTTGTTATTGATGATGTATCTTCAGGGACTAAAAGCCAAATTATAGGCGAGTCGACTCAGCTTCAGCCTTTATTTTGCCAAGCAAGCGAAACAGGTTGAACAGTCATTGCCAGCATTGATGTACGAAGATTATATAGTATTACTAGACGACAAAAAGGAAGATCTGCAAGGATTAATAAGACATCTGCGGTAATGAGGAAGATAGGCTAAACTTGAATTTAGTGGGAAAAATCTGGTAATCAAGACTTTTAATAATAACAAAGGCAGTGAGCATAAAAAACAGGAAGTCGTGCTAGAAATAGTGGACAAACACAAATATTTGGGTGTATGAATAAACAACGGGGCTGAGTACGTAAGGGAGCACGAAAAATACGTAATGACTTAGGGTAACAGGAATGCAGCTGTAATTAAATATAGGGCACTGTGGAACTACAACAGCTATCATGTTGTGAGAGGAGGGATTTGGTAAGGTGTTATGGTCCCGGGTTTGACGTTCGACAATGCGGTCTTGTGCATGAAATGAGAAGTTCAAGCAAGATTGGAAATTAAACGTGGCATAGGCAAACTGGGTTTGGGACCACACATGAATACCCCAAATCAGGGGGTACAGGGTGACTTAAGCTGGACATCGTTCGAGTGCAAGGAACCTAGCAACAACATGAAACATGAGGAGCGAATGGGAAAAATGGAAAAGAAGCATTGGGCTAAGAAAGTTTTCAGTTACTTGTACACGAAGAATGTTGATACTAAATGAAAGAAGCGAACTGTAAACTTGTGAAGCAAGTATTTAGACAACAATGGAATACCGAGCCAAAAGGAAACATCGGTTAAGAAGAAGGATGAAGGAAACGGAGAAGTACATGTGGAAGATTGGAATGCTTACGAAATCATTACTGGAAACCAACCAAACTTTCAAGCACGAAATTGCAAAAGGAAAGATCTACAATGATTCTCGGGGTAGTTTTCTGCTGTTCCAGGCCAGAACGGGAACACTGCGGACCAAGACGCACCGAGTAAAATACAAAGGCACAGAGATGTTACCAGGGGTAAAAGCGGGCTTCAGCCTTTTGGAGCAGGAATTGCGCGGTTTTGGAGCAGCTTTGTAGCAGTAAAAATTACTAGGCATTTAATGCTGAAGTTACCAAACTTACCCCAAATTAAAAAATATATATATATATATATATATATATATATATATATATATATATATATATATATATATATATATATATATATATATATATATATATTGTTACGGGGATTACAAATACACGGAAGATAGAAAGGAGTGTATTTGCAATATTTACAAATAGGTGTGACACCTCAGGGTTGCTAGGATCTCGCGCGCCGAATCCGCTTCTTCTTCATCGATACGTCTACGACGGGGCGGAGCCATGCCCGCTGCCTCGTAATATCACCCCCGGCGGACGAAGCGCCGTCACGGTGCCGCTAAGTCAATCAGGACTGGCAGTGTAATAGCGTTTTAGTCGCGACACATGGACAACATCAGTAAGTGTTGTGGCAGAAGATGGAGGTGGTTCAACGGAAGTGATGAGGTAGTCGACGTCAGTGACCTTGCGGAGAACTTTGTAGGGCCCAGTGTATCTTGGAAGGAGCTTCTCGCACAAGCCTTCACGTCGATGCGGCGTCTAAAGTAGGACAAGAGAGTCAGCAGGGTAGTCAACGTCGTGGTGCCAGTCATCGTAGCAGACTTTTTGTGAGGCCTGAGAAGCAGTGAGCCTAGTGTGTGCGATTTGGCAAGCGACGCGAGCTCGAGAAGCAACGCCCTGAGCATACACCGTTGGTTAGGAAGTATCAAAAGGAAGGAGTGTGTCGAATAGCAAGGCAGGGTTGCGGCCGTACAGAAGAAAGAACAGAGAAAAGCCGGCGGTGTCATGCCTTGATGAATTTTACGCAAACGTAACGTAGCGGAGCATTGCGTCCCAGTCACGGTGATCAGCATGGACAACATGTCTGTAAGAGTTCGGTTGAGGCGCTCTGTGAGACCGTTGGTCTGGGGATGGTAGGCATTGGTAAAATAGAGCAGCTACGGAGAATTTCGTCGATAACTTTTGCGAGGAAGCAGCGGCCACGATCCGTCAGAAGCTGGCGCGGAGCCCCATGCTGCAGAATGACGTCATTCAGTAGAAAGTCTGCAACGTCTGTAGCGAAGCTACTTGGCAAGGCACGAGTTATAGCATATCTGGTCGCATAGTCTGTTGCGAAAGGTCCGAGCAAGTCGAGGCCGATGCGGAAGAATGGTTCCGGGGGAATGTCGGCAGGTTGGAGCAGGCCAGCCGTACGGAGAGTAGGACGTTTGCGACGCTGGCAGCGCTCGCAAGCAGCGACACAGCGGCGCACAAATTTATACAGGCAAGGTTAACAGAACCATTCCCGCACGCGGTGATAGGTGCGTAAAAAACCTAGGTGTCCTGCCGTCGGAGCGTCATGCAGATGTTGAAGAATGGTGGCACGCAAGTGTCGAGGGATAACCAACAAAAGGTTCAAGCCATAAGGCTTCATGTTGCGGTGGCACAGAATTTCGTTGCGGAGGACATATTGACGGAGCGAAGGGTCAAAATGTCCTAAAGATACTCGCTCAATGACCGTCTTGAGGGTTGCGTCCCGGCACTGCTCCGTGCCGATGTCACGCAAATCAGATATGGCGAGCACACAAGAATCCCTCTCATGGACGGCGAGGCTAGCAGGATCCACCGGATAACGCGAGAGAAAATTGGCATCTTGGTGCAACCTGCTAGACTTAAAAATTACGCCGAAGTTATGCTCTTGGAGACGTAGAGGCCAGCGACCTAGGCGACCCGTTAGGTCCTTGAGCGACAACCAACACAGAGCGTGGTAGTCCGTAATAACTGAAAACTCCCGGCCATACAAGTAGGGGCGAAATTTCGCTACAGCCCAGACCAACCCAAGACACCCGCGCTCCGTTATCGAATAGTTTCGCTCAGCTGTGGAGAGAAGGCGGCTGGCATACGCAATAACAAGCGTTTGGCCTCCCTGGTGTTGAGCGAGAACGGCGCCGATGCCGTGAGTACTGGCGACTGTGCGAACTTCAGTCGGCGCGGACGGGTCGAAGTGAGTCATAATTGATGGTGAAATGAACAGGTTGATCAGCGTGGAAAACGCAGCTGCTTGGTCTTGGCCCCACGAGAAGGGTGCATTCTTTTTGAGAAGATCAGTGAGTGGTCGTGCAATTGTAGCGAAATTGCGTATAAAACATCGGAAGTACGAGTAAAAGCCCACAAAACAACGAACATCTTTGGTAGTAGAAGGAAGAGGAAACTTTTTGACAGCGCTAATCTTGTCAGGGTCCGGTTGGACGCCAGCAGCACTTACAGGATGACCAAAGATCGTGATTTCTCGTCGGCCGAAATTGCACTTTTTCGAGTTCAGCTGGAGTCTCGCTCGACGAAAAACGGCTAGAATGGTCAACAAGCGAGTTAGGTGGCTTTCAAATGTTGGAGAAAAAACAATCACATCATCAAGGTAGCATAGACAGATGGACCATTTATAACCACGGAGGAGAGAGTCCATCATGCGTTCAAAGGTTGCCGGGGCGTTGCACAGCCCAAAAGGCATAACCTTGAACTGATAAAGGCCGTCCGGTGTGATAAAGGCAGTTTTTTCAAGGTCTAAGTCGTCAACAGAAATTTGCCAATAGCCCGAACCCAGATCTATAGATGAGAAGTATCGCGCGCCATGAAGGCAGCCAAGGGCGTCATCGATTCGGGGCAGCGGATATACGTCTTAGCGGGTTATATTGTTCAAGGCACGGTAGTCAACACAAAATCTCCAGCTGCCATCTTTCTTTTTGACTAAAACAACAGGTGACGGCCATGGACTTGAAAAGGCCTCTATGACTCCTTTAGAAATCATCTTCTCGACTTCTCGTTGTATGACCTCGCGTTCGGACTGAGAAACAAGATATGGTCACCGTCTAACAGGACTAGCATCGCCGGTATGTATTTGATGACGCATGAGGAACGTTTGACCTAAAGGGCGGTCATCGATGTCGAAAATATTTCGGGAGGTGGTCAGAATGCGGTGGAGTTGTGCAGCCTGACAGGGCAGAAGATCAGGGGCAATCATCATCGTGATTTCATCGGTAGGTGCGTTTGCTCGGCTGGCTGCAATAGGGGACGAGCAGTTTTCAGGGTCTAATATCACGATGATACATGCATCAAGTGGGGAAACATGGCCTAACGAAATGCCTTGCGGGAGAACTTAGGTCGAACTACTAAAGTTGAGAAGCAAAAGCTGAACGTAGTTGTCCTCGATAGTCACGATGGTATGTGGCACTTCGCGCCAAGAGCACATCCACAAATTGAGACACTATGTAAACACAGTAAGGAGGAGCTGGTGATATCGTTAAGGCCGCAAACGTGGTGGTTTGCGGTGAGAGCCGAACATAATCAACAGCGCACAATTGGTGTGACGGTGAGGACGGCACAGCCCCAAGTCAAGGCAGTTCAAATTGGAGAACGCTGGTTGCACAGTCGATGAGAGCGGCATGAGTGGACAAGAAATCTAATCCAAGAACCAGGTCATTTGGACACTGCTCAATAACTGCAAAAAGAACAGATGTGGGGTGATCGGCGATTGTGATGTGTGCTGTGCACATTCCTATGATGGCAAGACTACTTCTGTCGGCGACCCGAATAATGCCAGAAGCAGCCGGTATGAGAACTTTCTTCAAGCGGCGACAAAGTCGGGCACTCATCACAGAAATATGCGCCCTGGTGTCAATAAGTGCAGAAACAGTCAGGCCATCAACGTTTACGTCGATCAAATTTCGTCGTTTCGGCAGTACAGGGAGAGGATTTAAGGTCGGTATCGAGGATGCAGCTTCACCTCTAAGAGCTGCACCGCTTAGTTTCCCGGATGAGAATTGAGCGGGGAGGTCGGGCGTCGTCGTAGAGGAGAAGGGGACAACGGGTGACGTGCAGGCGACGAGCGAGACTGATGACGTCGAGGCGTCGGTGAGCGGCTGTGCTGCGTATTAGGGGCATCGAAGGGTAGAAGGCGGCAGTAGCTGTCGGGGATCGGCGCAGGAGGCTGGAAAAGGCGGTAGCTGTCGGCGCGGCGAGCAGTGTTATACTGTGTTGGGGACGAAGACCAATGGTGGCGGCAATACCGTGCGACGTGCCCTATGCAACAGCAGTTAAAGCAGATCGGCCGATCATCCGCAGTTCGCCATTCGGCCGGGTTGCGAGAGCGTGGAAAAGACCGTTCCTGGGGCGGTGACTTGGGGCGAGGCGGCGACCTTGAACGAAAGCCAAACGGTCGAGACTGAGCAACGGTGCAGACATCGAAGCCCAAATTGCCGAGTTCTTCCCGCACAATCGACCATACCAAGAAAACCTGTGGTACTTGCTTATCGAAGTGGCCGTTGCTGGGAAGAGCAGGTGTAATTCCTTCGATTTCCCGCCGGACAATTCGCGTAATTTCAGATGCCCGTGAAGACTGCCGATCAGAAGTCAGTGCATCTTTGCAGGAGGACATCGCAGTGGTCTTCGGCAGTCGAGTGAAAGGTCTTAAAATATGCCTGCTTTTGGCTTGTTCAAAATGCCGGCATTCCTGAATAATTTCCTCGACGGTCGCGCAGTTCCGGCACATTAGCAGGTTGAACGCATCGTCTGCTATACCCTTGAGGATGTGGCCAACCTTATCTGACTCCGACATGTCGTTGTCGACTTTACGACATAGAGCTAGAACGTCCTGTATATACGAGATATACGGCTCTGTGGACGTCTGAGCGTGTATAGACAACTCCTCTTTTGCAGCCGCCTTTCGACCGATGGGCTTCCCAAATAAATCGCAAAGTTTCTCCTTGAACGTGTCCCAACTGCCGATCTCCTCTTCATGGTTCTCGTACCAGACTTTGGCCGTGCCTTTCAGATAAAACAGCACGTTGGCCAGCATGAGAGTTGGGTCATACCGGTTGAGCGCACTGGTACATTCGTAGTCGGCTACCCAGTCGTCAACATCAACTTCGTCCGTACCGCAGAACGTTCCTGGATGTTTCGGATGCGTCAGCTTGTACGTGGGTGGGGGTGGGGCCGGTGGAGGCGTTGTCGTAGATGCTGCAGGCGTTGCCGAGGCCGATGGAGAGGTGGCCGTGGGATGAGTCCCGTGTTCCATCACGGAAACTCCGATTTGACGACCACTGCGGAGCTTCGTTTCAGTGCGCTTCGTTACCCAGCACGTCCACGAATTTGTTACGGGGATTACAAATAGACGGAAGAGAAAGGAGTGTATTTCCAATATTTACAGATAGGTGTGACACCTCAGGGTTGCTAGGATCTCACGCGCCGAATTCGCTTCTTCTTGATCGATGCGTCTACGATGGGGCGGAGCCATGCCCACTGTCTCATAATAATATATTGTAACGAAGAGCGGCGCGGCAGCTGTGGGCCATGGGCTGGACAACGAGGAAGAAGAGGCAGAATAGAACAGTTTGCCCAACGAACGGTGTTGTGTCCGTCTCGCTCATTACAATGGCGCAGCCCGCGTCTTGCAGACGCCGCCATCACCTTCTCAGCAGCCTGTGCACGCACCACGTTGCCTCCTCGGTCCATGGCTGAAATTCCTGACTTTACCGGCATTGATCAAGACCCGACCATCTGGCTGGATGAAATCCATTCGTTGGCCCGTCGACATGCATGGACTGACGACGTGACACTATCGCTAGCCGTAAGCCGACTGCAAGAGTCCGCCAAAGCTGGCATCAATACAATGACTGCAAGTACAAATCCTGGAGTGACTGGATCTTCGTCACGGCCTTCCCACCACTTCCATCCACTTACGACGACCATTTCATGCGCACGCGATTGCGTCGGCAGGCTCCATCGGAAGACGCACGTAAATTTGTTTAAGATAAGCTCGGGCTTCTCGACAAATGTGGCATTACATAAATCTTTCCGGCTGCCCGCCAGTATGTCGTTGATGGCTTGGCTGACCCTACCCATGCTGCCATCTTATCTTGCCAGTCACCTGAAGCGTCAGCCTAAGTTTTCGCTCACAAGGCAGCCGAACTTCAGCAAAACTCTCGTCGTCGGCTTAGCTTGGACACATTACCAACTGTCCGTTCGACTTACACCTCCACACGACACGGATGCTTGAAGTGCGGTCGCATTGGCCACAACACCAAGGAGTGTAGCCAACCGTTCCAGACCCGAATCCACTACCAAGCTTGTCGAATTCCTCGGATGTCCATTCATGTTGAGGGAATAGGTGACCTATCTGCTCTGGTGGATACCTGTGCGGAACGAACGGCACTACACCGACGTCATGCTCCGGACACTATCCGACCGTGGACGCAACCTCCCCTCTGTGGACTTGAAAGAAGTGCTATGCCAGTCGGAATGCTCAACATTTCAGTCCGGACGGCAGCGGGCACTAAAGTTCTTCCAGCCATTCCCGTCTTTGAAGACCTCCCTGCTGACATGATTCTTGGTGCTGACTTCTTGCTATCTGATGACATTGAGCTCACCATACATTGCGGCCACGTCGAGCTCCAGTCTTCGACAGCTGGGACTACCGCCACAACCCTGCCACCACCAACAGGTGAGCAGTCCACTCCGCCTACCTTATCTTCTATATTGGCTCGCTATCAGCCAGTATTCGCTAGCAATACAGCAGTTGCTAGAACTGCCAGGCACTAATTTGCTGCTCCATCGCATACCAACGGGAGATCATCTGCCAACATGCATACCACTGCGACAATACGCTGAACGAGAACGGGCAGTGATCGCAGAACAAGTAGATGAAATGCTTGCCGCGGGCATTATTAGGCCGTCATAGAGTCTGTGGGCAGCGCGTCGTCCTTGTTCACAAGAAAAACGGATCACTACGCTTCTGCGTGGACTACAGGCAGCTCAATAAGTGTACAATGCCTGACTCCTACTCTTTACCCCGCACTGATGACGCTGTTGATACAATACGTCACTGCAAGTTCTTTTCGTCACTTGATTTACGTGCAGGGTACTGGCAGATTAACGTCGCGGAGGAAGATAGATGTAAAACCGCCTTTCGAACACCTTTCGGTTTGTAGGAATTCAACCACATGCCGTTTGGACTAAGACCGGCTCCTAGCACTTTTCAGCGTGCGATGAATTCAGTGCTCGGACCATTTAAAAACCAAGCCTGTGTGGTGTACTTAGACGACATCCTGGTCATTGGCAGGATAGAGGATGAACACCTTCGCAATTTGGACGAAGTACTACACAGACTCTATGCAGCAGGGTTTCGTTTGAACCAAAAGAAATGCCGGTTTGGAGTGTCCAAGATGTCGTACCTGGGACATAATATATCTCCTGTCGGCATTCAGTCACTCCCGGAGCGAATAGCTGCCATGTCGCAGTATCCCACACCAACCTGCTTGAAGCAGGTTCAGTCATTTCTGGGTATGGCCTCGCATTTGCGAAGGTTTATTCCCCACTTCACTTCGATCACAGCTTCCTTGAGCGGTCTCCTTAAAAAGGATGCGCGGTTTGAATGGGGCGTCTCACAAGAAAATGCTTTTGAGCAACATAGTTGCCCCATACTAAGTCACTTCAATGAGGACTGGTCCACCGAAGTGCACACTGATGCCAGCCAAGTCGGCCTAGGAGCTGTGTTAGTGCAGCGTGATCCAGATGGTGCGGAACACGTGGTCGCTTATGCCAGCCGAAAACTTTCAGACACCGAGCGCCACTATCACTCCTACGAGCTTAAATGTCTTGCAGTGATATGGAGCGTCCATGATAAGTTTCGACATTATCTTTTTGGGCATAAACTTACTGTTGTGACTGATAATGCTGCTATAGCATGGATGTTCTCCAAGCAGCAACTTAAGCACAAATTTGCCCGGTGGATAATCACACTGCAAGAATACGATTTTGACGTGCGCCACCGCGCCGGGGGGCTAAACAACGTCGCCGATGCACTCTCACGGAGCCCCCTTGACTGTGCGCAACAAACCAGGCAAACCCACATTTTTTTCGCCCAGATGGATATATCCCGAGCCCAACAAGAGGATAAAAATTTGGCATCCATTATTGCATCTATCATTGACAAGAGAAATCACAGTACTTTTGTAATGCGCAATGCCGCATTGTACCGATGTCACTGGCGAGCGGACCGATCTGAAGAACGTTACCTCCTGATGATCCCGAAATCCCACAGGTCAGAAATATTACGAGCCACTCATGACTCCCCATAAGGCAGACACACCGGCCAACGAGCCACGCTCCGGAAACTACAAGAACGTTCTTGGTGGCCGAAGATGTGAAGTAGCGTCCGTTTTTATGTCGCCAGTTGCAAAATCTGTCAACAGTTTAAGCGACTGCCTCGGTGTCAACCTGGATTACTTAGACCAATCCAGATACCCCAAACAATTTTCCACACAATTAGAATTGATTACATGGGACCTCTACCCACCATCACTGCGGGAAATCATTACGTCATTGTGCAGTAGACTACCTTTCAAAATACGTGGAAGTGGAGGCCATGCTATCTCTTGCTTCCACTTACCTAATTGACTTCCTCAAGCACCGATTTGAATGGAGACATGGCTTACCATAAAAGTTAATATCTGATCAGGCTAAAACGTTTCGTAGCGGGGAACTGAAAAAGTACATTTGCACAGCAGGTGTACAGCACCACTTCGCATCCGCGTTTCATTCTCAAGCAAACGGCCTTACTGAGAGAACTAACCAGAGCATCTAGGCACGACTCGCTCCATATACGAAGCCAAGGAAAAGAGGAGAGGCCGACTGGGATGTCCACCTTCCGTCAGCCGCTTTTGCGATTAACACGGCACTGCAGACGTCTACCGGGGAAATGCCCTACGAAATTGTTTATGGAAAACTACCACAGCTGAAAGCGGTCCTCAGTCTGGATGCTCCCATTATAGTTCCACGTGCCAACGATCACGAAGCGGCCCGTCAGAAGATCCGAACTAAGGCGATCAAAAAAGCCCCCCACGCACAATAAAATCAAAAGCGCCACTATGACAGACACCGTAGGCTCATTTCCGCTTACAACATCTGTGACGAGGTCTGGGTGCAAAGAGTCACCAGCGGGCCCGGCAAGAACCTACTCTCTAAGTTCAACGGGCCATTCATAATTACTCAGCGTGTAGGAGAAAAAGCCTGGCGTGTGAACACCTCAGATGCGAACTCTCGATAAACGCAAAAGAAACAACTTTGCCGTGCATGTGTCGCGCTTGAAAAAAGCAATCGGACCGCTGCAGGTGCAATGAACTGTAATTTCTTTTTTTTCTTTGTCAGGTGCGCAGTGTGGCTGAATGTAACGAAGAGCGGCGCGACAGCTGTGGGCCATAGGCTGGACAGCAAGGAAGAAGAGGCAGAATAGAACAGCTTGACCGAGGAACGGGTGTTGTGTCTGTCTTGCTCATTTCAATATATATATTTATATAAAGAAGCATAATTCACACGAATGTTTCAGCACACTTTAGACCAACGTTACGGCCGTGGGACCAGCCTTCGTCTGTGAATGAAGAGCATAGAAATCACGTACTTATATACGTCAATAATAAAGACCCCCCCCCAAAAAAAAATCTCCTAGTATAACAAGCAAGGCTATTCTATATCAGCACAGAAACGATTTTCAGTGATAAAAACTATATCTACATAGCACTGTGTGATGTCACCCTGTGTCAGTCATTGGCAAGTGATACAGCTTTACGGGATACAGTCAACTGCCGATTTTTTAGACACTCGAATTTTCAGACATGCCCAATACTTCGGCCATCTTCGCGTCACCGCCACGAGCCCCATAGAATCAATGTATAAGGAAGTCTGAAATTTCGGATGCTCGAACACCCCAGAGTCTAATTTTCTGGACTTATTGACGCGACGGAAGGTCGGAAACCACCACTGACCTCCAGTGGAAACCACCACAACTGCGTCACATGGGATTACGATTGCATAAATGAGCGCGCCGGTCTACTGTGGCGGCATCTGTTGCTTTGACTCGATCGTTAGCGGAGAAACACACACGGCCTCCGAGATTTTTAACACTGGCCGTGTTTATCATGCAAGGATGCTTCGCTGACAATCGAAACTATCCGCCCGGAAATTTTTTGGCGCAATAAAGTTCCTTTTGCTTTAGCGCTTGTGCTCGTGCGTGCCACTCTGGTTTTTCGCAGCGCTTTCGCGAAGTGTTTCACCCCTTCCAACTAGAACTAAACGTCACACACCGATTTGGTCTGGCCATGCTGGCTATCTTGAATGTTAACCAGCGCCACCTCCGGAGTATTCGAGGCCCCGTCGCCTGCCGTGGCGCTGTTTTGTTTGCGCAGCCCACATGGTGCTTGGCTAGCCTAGTGGGTGGTTGTGCGATCGTGTGAAGTGTGCTCTGCAACGCTAAGCCTTGGTGCTTCGACGCTCGTCAGCAAACTCTTTTGTTGACATCGTGAGGATTTCACTTGCCTGCGATGGCCCCCACTTCGCCTTCGTCGTCCTCGCCAATGGCATCGAAGTGCGGAAAACAGTACCGTCGGTTAACGATGGCAAAAAAAGCCGCCATTATTAAGTTAGTGAAGAGTGACCGATCGCAGGCTGACGTGAGCAAGGAGTTCGGCATTTCCAAGCAAACAGTTTCCGATTTCCTGAGGAACAAAGACAAGATCTTGTAAGCGGCCGAAAACCGTCTGGTCCCCAAAAGATGAATACAAGCCAAGGTGTTTATCCAAAGCTTGAGGACGCTCTCATCGTGTGGCTTAATTCAATGATTGCCAAGCGGTCGCCAGTCTCGGGCTGCATCTTGAAACAAAAAGGGGAAACTCTCACGCTTCGAATGGACATCACGGATTTTAAGTGCAGTGATAGATGGCTGAGAAACTTTAGGCATCGGAATGACCTCAAGTTCAAGAAGATGTGTGGCGAAAGCAGCGCCGTCGACAGTGCAGTTATTGTGCAGTACCGCTGTGGAAAACTCCAGTCTGTTGCAGCAGTTCTCTGCTGACAACATTTTCAACTGCAACGAAACTGGCTTGTTTTACAAGCTGCTGCCAGAAAGAACATTCGCTTTTGCTGGTGACGCATGCCATGGTGGCAAGCATAGCAAAGAACGGCTGACCTTTCTTGTCGGCAGCAACATGTCTGGCAGCGAGAAACTTCCTTTGTTAGTAATCGGGAATTCTAAGAGCCCGAAGTGTTTTAAAGGGCCAACGCTGCCAGTGTTATACGAAGCCAACAAAAAGGCACGGGTAACACAGCAGTTGTTCGAGAGTTACGTTCGCAGGTTTGACAGGAAGTTTGAGCAACAGAACAGACGTGTTCTGGTCTTCGTTGACAACTGCCCTGCTCATGGTCACATCAATAACTTGAAGGCTATTCAGCTGGGAATCATGCCGCCCAACACGACTGCGATCCTCCAACTGATGGACCAAGGCATTATCCAAGGCGTTATCCGTACTTCGACCTTGACCCTCTTGAACCGAGAAATATCAATGAAATGGAGCGTTTTTTGCTTGCATTGAGAAGTATTAGCAAAATGGTGCGGTTTTTTTTGCTTGCATTGAAAATTATCAGTAAAGTAATGCATTTTTTTTGCTTGCATTCATTTTTTTCGGACTGCCCGAATTTTCGGACAATTTTTCGCTCCCTAGAGGGTCCGAAAAATTGGCAGTTGACTGTACATGTATAAATCGCGGCATTACAAATGGCATAGTTCTCTTACAAAGATAGTTGGCATGTAAAATATATGCGTGGCAGATGACAAGTAATAACAATATATATGAACAGATCGCTTTTTTAATTTGTATACATTCTGAGCAGAGCGCACTCTCAAAGGAAAAGTTCTAGTGTCAAAATAATCGGCTGTGATAAAGAAGCAGGCTAGTGTACGCTTGTTGTACTGTTGGCCAAAATAACTTACGTAGAAGGAAGACACGTCAATATGCCTGCATCCTTATTGACACCATCTGTGAAATTATTAAACTTGAATATCAGATATGATTCCCGGAGTTCGCAATCATCACTTGAGTGGAAACCAGATTCAAGAATGGTTGCTTTCATTTGGTCGAAAGAGTGGCCTGACATGCGAACCTGTCGTGATAGCGGTAAATGAGGGAAAAATATTTACATGAGATTTGTGGTTATTAAAGCATATTCTGAAGGGAGTTTGAGTGTGACTAATACATTGTTTCGAACAGGCACTACATTCCAACATGTGCACGGCATTACAAGTGTCACAGTCAAATCTACCATGAATCTTTAATCTAAAGTCCGAAGACGTGCTCGCGACGTTTCGCGTTATTTGCGTCTGCACACATACTTTGCACCGCGGTTTTTTGCAAGGTACGCAGCCCCGCTCTTTAGGGGCACCAATCTTAGATGACGTTAACATGTCGTGAAGGTTTTTTGACCGTCGGTAAACAACACGAGGCGGCCTAGGAGAGATTTTTTAAAGATTATTTCTTTGTGTTAAGACAATGTGGTGCCGTTTCAATATAGCAGAGACCTTAAGAGCTGATGATGAGAATGTTAGAACACGATTAGTTTGAGCAGAGCTATCGTTTTCGTCACTTCCTTTCAGAATCTCGGGACTGAGTGCTACGGGACTGAGTGGTACCAAAGAGCGAACTGTCTTTTCGTCCAATTTACCATGTTCTAGTAGAAACGTAAGTTCGTCCTTAAGCTTAGATTTAAATTCGCTGGTAGGATCGGAGGGCAAAGCTTTGTAAAATGTGTCATCTGAAAGTTGCCTGTCCGCCTCGTTTATATAATAAACCGCATTGAGAATTACAATAGCCCCCTTTATCGGCTGTTTAATGACGATGTTACGATTTGTCGACAATTTTTCGACAGCAACCTTCTCTTTTTTAGCAGGTGCCTTACTTGCGCTATGGCTTCACGTGGGAATGAGTTGCTGACTCAATAGTTAATTCTGAAACTCTATCACCACATAACACCAACCAGGCCGTTGCGATGAAAGAAGGCAAATAAATCACTGTCGCCTCGCATGTGTCTTCGTAGCTAGCTTATATATTAGTGCAAAAAACCTACTAGTTAATAGTTTACCGCAATTGCGTTTCAGAAACATCCCATAATTATGGGTCTGGTTTTGCTATAGTGTGAACAAAAAAAGCGTCACCTAAATGAGAAATACTTCTTTACTGCCACAGCCTACTGGCCAGCCTGACATAGAAGCAGCTGTATACAAAGGGCAAGGAACCAGCTACATGACATGCCTTGTGAAGAAGCAGTCGTGAGTGACACACGTGTTATGAGGTACCATTACATATATGTATAAAATACTGCTGTTTACAAGTTAACTCAGTTTATTTGTTTGGAAAATTTCATGCATTGATCATGCATTGATTTCATGCATTGATTTCATGCATTGATATCTGGTGACGTTACTTGTTTTTGCAGACTGCCATGCAACGACAGGATGACTGCCCCCGAACGTCCACTCTGCAAGCACGTTGTAACATCTGAATGCTCACTACAACAGGTCATCTCGAACCTCACACATGTAATACTGTATTTGTGAATGTTTTACCGTGCATATAGTGGAGGGGTGCTTTAGATTGGCCACAAGCATTGGCTGTCTACCGTGGCATGGAATCTACACTTCAATAATGTTGGAACTATAACACTATTAGTTAGATTATGTGGCACTGCTGAGCTCAGCAATACACTGTTTGATCCCAGCCACAGTGGCCATATTTTGATGGGGTGAAACGCTAAGGCGCTTGTGTGCTTGAGGGTTTGTTCGATTCGCCTGCACCACATGATCCAATTTACAAAGTGCTGCACCTCGCCATTCGTTTCAGTGGCGCAGTAATGGCATCTGCTAAATCGTGCCATTCATTTTGAAGAGCGCAGGAGAGGTACAGCACCAAACTAGTTGACAACTTTCCTGCACAGCTGTGAACCAGTATTGATTGGTGCACGTGAACTTAACTGACCCTTAAAAGATGGAAGCTCGAAAATATGAAAAATATGTTAACATAAGGTGTCAGAGCAAATGTTTCGAAAAGAAGTCTTGTCTCTTGTGAGGCTACGATGTCATTTGTTTTAACCCCTGGAAGCCAGAATCAATCTACATTTGCCCACTACTGTACAACTCACGATCAATTCATAGTTTGCATGTGAATCGTCAGAAATTAATTATTGCATTACTAAAAGAACACCCCCGCAGTGAAGGGCAATAACAGGCTTTCTCGCATTTAGTTGTGCCTTGTGACAATTCACGAACAACACCCAGAACTGTTTTAACTGTGTTTAGCTCATACAAGTTTACAAAAAGATGCACCAAAGCTCATAAGGCTGCACTCAATTGCTTTAGCTTTGCGCATATGTTCAATGAACTCCTACAGTAATGAATCATAAAGGTGATGAACACTTGCAGCACAGCTTCCTCAAAGACGTGAATGCTGTTGTGAAGAGCAAGATTGTGTTCATTGCATGTGGTACTGTTTTTTTTTTTCATATAGCAGAGAAACGTCCCAGATTTCTTTGAGCACATCTACTTCTGTTTACATTTAGTTGTTATAACTATAGTGTCTGCGACTACGAAGTGAAATTTTGTGCACTACGATCATGAAAAAAATCTAGGAAATCGCACAGGTAGTTGAAACATACATGATCTTGACTAATCCATAGCCACACTGCAAGATAGTACATATTTCAAGTCCTAACCTCTAAAAGTAGCAAGGAGAAAACAACTTCAGCTTTCAAGCAGAAGTGTACTGAAAAAGTAAACACAAAAACAAGTGTGTAATAAATGAGACCTTTATTGATCCAGTATTCGGACAGATTCACATCACGTACCACCAATTAATTTCAGGAGTGCTTGCATGCAGGAGGGTGCTCATGTTCTATTGATATGTCTATTCAAAAAAGGGGTTGTGCTCAGAGCTGAGCAGATAGTGTACTATAAGAGCACCAACAAAGATGTAAAAACAACAAAATTGTACAATGCATGCCTAAAACTTATTTTCTTAGAATTGTGCCTTTTCGATCTGTAAGAACACACCTCATAAGTGTTCCTTTAGCATACATGTTCGCTGCATACTCAGCAGACTGGTCATTACCTGTGACGAGAAATTCTAGCTGTAGTAACTGTGCACCTTAACTCTAAATATAAATGTGGCAAGCCTGCAATATTTTTTACGCCAGCCCATCACCTAAATACGTATTATCTATGATATGGGCTCACAGCTGAGAATTATAACTAGTGCCTACCCTGTCGACATGATGCAACATTGCACAATTGTGAAGTACTCAATGTAGCATTACAGAGCGAAAAAAATTCAGAAATGCACGCATCCACAATTGCTTAATTAACAAATTTAGCAAAACTACACTGCTCTCACTGCGCGAGCTATCTATCGGCAATGTGCAAGTTTCCTTCCCAATTCCACATTATGCATTCACTTCAAGATCAACACTACAGGGCAAGCGACACATCTGATGGCAAAATTGGACTCTAGTCCTGAAGCCACGCTATTAAATTCGAGCACCGCAACACAATAAGAGCGACACGTTCATTCAGAGATCCCGATATTCAGTTATATGCATATGCTTGTTAGCTTTCAAGAGTCTTTACACATGGTTTGAAAGTTTTCGATATGTATGAGCGACTTGTTTTGTTCGGACCCGACCGTATACATTGATTGTACCGGCTTGGACACTAGCAATAAACGATGCAAACCTTACTTTATTGACATTCTTTTTGCCAGTCGAGGCCAGCTAAGTCACCTGGCGATAATTACAGACGCGAAGTGCAATAGTGGCCATACTCTTTCGGAATGCGTGTCACTACACTGGCGCCCAACACGGTATCAAAAGCTCTAGCTTTTGACTGCTCCTAGCGAGTCAGTTCGCAAGCGCGATTCGGGTTCGTCGCAACATGGCTGCTTTGCGGGAATTTTGTCCGCTGTCCTTGTTAGCGGATGCCGCGTTGCACAAGGAGGCCATTGCCTCTATTGACGGGAACCCTTCGGCACCCGTCCGTGTTGGCACCCCCTAATGCAGCGACAGCATGAGGCGTCTAGCCGCTCCCTTTGGAGATGGCGCGTCATTTCGGAATGGCCCTTTTGCCCTACCCGATCGGTACGCGCAAGCGCCTCTGACTGCTGATGTGCCCTTCGGCATGCGTGGCAGTTCGTCGGCACAGTGCTCGCAGTCGGTTTTCTGCATATTTGACGGGGCGCAGGCTTTGTCTCTCACAGGCTTTTGCCTGCCATCAGCCGTGCAACCGACACTTTAAAACGCACGCTGAGCAGGTGCCTAAATTGTCAATGGTAGCCGCATCACGTGCGCATTTTGTTTGACAATAGGCCAATCCCACAAGGAGCCTCTTTTGCTCTGGGAGAGGCGTGCAGGGCGGTGATCCGTTTGAAACCACCCCACAGATCGAGCTGGGCGACTGCTCACCTTTGCTCACGCACCAGCCGGTGCGACGACGCAGACGTTGCTGCAAAACGCCGCGCAGATGATCCAAGCACTCTCGGGAGCTGTGCGAACGCTTTCAGCTGGTCTGAAAAGCGGTCACCCCGCTGTTATGTTGCTTTTGCCAACCTACAGTGGATACGGTGATCAGCTCACCGCCCGAGATTACCTTGACTCTCTGTTTCGTTATCAGAGAGCAACGGGTTTGGATGATCAGGTGGTGCTCGAACGTGTCGTAATGTTCCAGCTGCACTGACTGACATGGCGGCGAGATGGTATGGGCTTACCGCTTACCGTGCAGCAACCCTCGAGGAGTGTCGTGCGGGCTTTTTGCGCGAATTCCTACCCGCTGACTACGAAAGTAGGATGCAGCGAGAGCTCGAGCTTCGTACACAAGCTCCTGACAAGTCTTTTCAGGAGTATGTACGTGCGGTGTATGAACTTATTTCTATTTCTGAGCCCTGAGCTTCTAACGAGGAGCGCGTCGATTGGGTGATATGGCAGGCACATCCGACTTTTTCGGCATACCTGCGCGTCGGCCGCTTCAGTGACTTGGAGGACTTGGCGGCCAAAGCGAAGCGCATTTAAGGCAACATTCTTGCTGCGCATGCCTATCACCCGCCACCACCAGCCAGCGATTAGCCGCGCTGCGCTTGGAGAGGGGTCATGACCCTTCCTTAATGGCAACAGCTGGCTGTACGTGGGAGTTGAGCAATCGCGCTCTTGATCCCTTTACGCATGAGAGGCGGGCAGCCTGCGCTGCTCCACCTGAAATCTCCACAAAGGGACGCTTTTCGTCCCAATGTAATGTGGGAGGTGAGGCTCGCAGAAACGTATCCTGCAATAACGTAGTGAGCCAATTACGACAGCTAGAGGCTGCTTCATCTGGGAAAACAGACCGTGATGGAGTGCGCTGTTACCACTGCCGTGAACGAGGGCACATAGCAAGGGAATGCACCGGATACGGGCCTCCTGCAAGGCAAAGAAACGGGTTTTCCAGGTCGTTCGTGAATGCACGAGCGACCCAACTCGTGCTTCTTTCCTCTGCATGCAGGGCAAGCACTTTTCTTGCTGATACGCACGCGCCGTTCATTACGGTCCCTATTTCCAACCGTAAATTTTTGCCTTGGCAGGACACGGGCGCTAGCGCCTCGTTGTTCGGCGAACAAGTGTTGTCCCACTTGCAGAAGCCCTGAGTGCGCTTGCAGGACAGCTGAACGACATTCACCCTTGCGAAAGGCGTGGCCCATTCGGCAGGCGGTGCAAGGTTGACTGTCAGAAGGGGAGATCGAATGAGACACTACCATCTTGTTCATCTTCCAGGGCTCAATGTTCCAGTAATTCTCGGTCAGGACTTTCTTCTTAAAACCAGCATCGTTGAGGACATTGCGAATGAAATCTATCGTGATAGCCTTTTTGCCAACTCAAGGTGTTCATCAGCCCGCTGTCACTTACCGTTGCTTTTTGCCGCAGAAGCGTCAAAAACGTGCCCTGCGCAGAGTTCGGGGCAGGGCCCCTGCTCAACGCATTTGCCCTCTGACAGTCCCCTTTGAGAACGAGAGGCGCGGCATGAACCGTGTCGTGTGCCAACTCCAGAATCGTACCTTGGTGTTCCGCGCTCGTCGACTCGAAACCCCTGTGTAGATTGCGGTGAGTAGCAAAAATGTGCAGTGGCAAAAATAGATAGCGCGTGCGGCATTACCATTACCATCACAAAATTTTGCAATTGTCGCAATCACTTCAGTGGTGAAACTGACATTTTTTTCAGTTTATATGGTTTGGCTAACAGCTTTGCTGTTGAAACATATATAGAGTCGCATAATGAGGTATGCACACAAACACCACCTTTTTCAAGATTCATGCATGACCCGAAATAAGACGTGACCGAGCTAATTTGATATGGACGAAGTTGCGCCCTTTGTGTAGCCCAGGCGTGTTGCATGGTTTATGATGAAACTCAACTGAATTTGGCATTGCACATGCAAATAACCGTTTAGGCGCTGCTTGGTGCAGCTGGTCAGATTGGCGCAGAATGACGCAAATGGCACAGCACTTCCACTCCTGCGTTACGTATGTAGTGCATTTGGACAGGAGGAGGAAATGGCTGATTGTTTGATAATATTCTGTGAAGGGCTCGACCCTACAGTCGAAGATAATGACCCAGAATTTTTCAAAGCATTGTGGTTTATGAACAGTCATGGCAAAACAGATTTATAAACGGGTAGAAATATTCAGAAGGAAGCTAACTGATTGGTGGCTACAATCAAGATGAAAGTGAAATCCAATTCTTCAACAGATAGTGATAGTACTTAACTTTATAGCTTGATTTGGCGTTAGGGGTTCACTCTCGGCCTCGTGGCCTTCGGAAAGCTCCCCCGCTCGACCATGTTGCAGTGCGCCGCTTACCTGGTTAGCAGCCAAGGTTTGTCCGCATGGGGACTCACCCTTCTGGCCGAATGACGGCGAAGCCGATGTTTCGCCCCAGATGCTTGCATATTGAAAGGCACCGCTAGCGACTGTCGCACCGGAATCAAGGGTCCTCGGCAGACAGTGGGGCACAAGATAGCGCATCAGCTACCACGTTGGTGCTCCGTTTCCGATACTGCACTGAAAAGTCATAGTGCTGTATCAGGAGAGCCCATCACGCCAACCTGCCGGCAGGCAGGCTCACGGAGCCGCGTCAGCCAGCTGAGCGCACTGTGATTCGTTTGCACCATGAATTTCATCCCGTCAAGACAGACGTCAAACTTCCGCAGTGCAAACACGAATGCGAGGCACTCCTTTTCGGTCACAAAATAATTTTTCTCCGCAGAGACCAAGGAGCAGCTGGCAAAAGCCAACGGCTGCAACACAACATCGTATTCCTGTAGGTGAACAGCTTCTAAACCTAGATTGCTCACATCAGTTTGTAAAACGAACGGTCTAGTCAAATCGGGGAGCTTGTGTGGCGCTGACAGCGCTATGGCATTACAAAGTCGGCAAAATGCCTCCTGCTGCTCAAGTCCCCATTGCTACTTAGCAGACTTACCCAAGAGCTTGCTCAAGGACGCCTGAAGTAGGGCACAGAACGGAATGAACGAACGGTAAAAGTTGACCATTCCTAAAAAGCGGCGAAGGCCACGTACGTCCTTGGGCACGCGAAAACCGAGAATACCTCGAAGTTACTCTCGATCTGGCTCTATGGAGCCTTTGCTCAGCGTAAACGTGAGTAACTGAACACGGGTCTGCGCTAATTGGACCTTAGCGGGATTTATTATCATCCCGGCGGTCCTCACCTTCCCGAGTACATCGGCAACATGGGTCAAGTGCTCTTCGAAGGTTCGTGAATAAATCACGATGTCGTCGAGGTAGCACATGCAGTATGACCACTTTGCTTCTTCGAGAACGCGGTCCATGAGTCTTGAAACGTCGCCGGAGCATTGCAAAGACCAAAGGGCATACGAGTAAACTCGAACAACCCTCTGTGGGACGTGAACGCAGTTTTACACTGGTCACGGTTACCCATCCGGACCAGTGGGTAGCCTTTAGAGGAGTCAAGCGTGGTAAAGTACCGTGCGTCACCTAGGTTACCTAAGATGAAGTTTATCGTGGGGAGCGGAGAGGCATCCTTACGAGTCACTCCATTCAGATGGCGATAGTCGACGCAAAGGCGATGACTGCCATCTTTCTTAGGCACCAACACAATTGGAGACACCCAGGAGCTAGACGAGCGGTGAATAATGCCAGCCGCAAGCATGTCATCTAGCAACTTATCGATAAGCTGCCTTTTGGCGAGACTGACGGGCCTGGGGTTACACTTCAAAGGAAGCGCGTCACCAGTCTCGATCACATGGCTCACTAAATCGGTGCAGCCCGGTTGATCAGTGAAGGGCTCGCGTACTGACATAACAGTGTTGACAGACGAGCCTTCTGTGCTTCATCTAACTGATCCCCGCAGGCGACCAAAGGATGCAGTGAGTCGTGTCGGTCGATCCACACAGGTGTTTCGACGAGCGCGGAACGTCAGAGTACTACCCCGGAGTTGGCAAACGACACAGTTCGTGTCGCGCCTCTCATTCCCAAAGGTGACCGTGAGAGGGCAAATGCGTTGAGCAGGGGCTTGGCCATGAACTTTGCGCAGGGCACGTTTCCGACGCTTTTGCGGCAAAGGCAACGGTGGCACACTGCTGAACGCTTTGAGTTGGCAAAAAGGTCATCGCGATAGGTGCCATTCGCAATGTCCACAACGACACCGGTTTTAAAGAGAAAGTCCTGACCGAGAATCACTGGAACATTGAGCCCTAGAAGATGAACAAGACGGCAGCGTCTCATTACATCTCCCCATCTGACAGTCAACCTTGCAGCGCCGGCCGAATGGGCCACGCCTTTCACAAGGGTGAATGTCGTTCAGCTGTCCCGCAAGCGCACTGAGTGCTTCTGCAAGTGGAACAACACTTGTTCGCTGAACAACGAGGCAATAGCCCCAGTGTCCAGCAAAGCCGAAAATTCACGGCCGGCAATGGTGACAGGAATGAACGGCGAGTGCGTATCAGCAAGAAAAGTGCTTGCCCTGCACGCAGAGGGAAGAAGCAAGGGTTGGGTCGCTCGTGCATTCATGAACGACCAAGGAAACCTGTTTCCCTGCCTCGCAGGAGGCCCGTATCCGGTGCATTCCCTTGCTATGTGCCCTCCTTCACGGCAGTGGTAACAGCGCACTCCATCACGGTCTGTTTTCTAAGACGGAGCAGCCTCTACCTGTCGTGATCGGCTCGCTACGTTATCGCAGGCTACGTTTTTGCGAGCCTCAACTACCATATTACGTTGGGTCGAAAGGCGTCCCTGTGTGGGTTTCAGGGGGAGCAGCACAGGCTGCCCACTTTTCATGCGTAAATGGATCAAGAGCGCGATCGCTCAACTTCCAAGCACAGCCGGTAGCAGCCGCAAAGGCGGCGCCGAGAGGCTGTTGCCGTTAAGAAAGGGTCATGAACCCTTTCCAAGCGCAGCGCGGCTCAAGGTCATCGCTGGCTGGCGGCAGCGGCAGGCGATAGACACGCGCGGCGAGAATGTCTCCTTGAATGCGCTTCGCTTCGGCGGCCAACTCTTCCAAGTCACGGAAGCGGCCGCCGTGCAAGTATGCCGAAAAAGTTGGATGTGCCTGCCGTATCGCCTGTTTTACGCGCTCCTCGTTCGAGACTCGGGGCTCGGTGATAGAAATAAATTCATACATTGCATGTACATGCTCCTGTATAGACTTATCAAGAGCTTGTGTACAAAGCTCGAGCTCTCGCGGCATCCTACTTTCCTAGTCAGCGGGTAGGAATTCGCGCAATAAGCCCGCACGAAACTTCTCGAGGGTTGCTGCACGGTAACCGGTAAGCCCATACCATTTCGCCGCCGTGCCAGTCAGTGCAGCTGGAACAACACGTTCGAGCACCATATGATCATGCAAACCCATTTCTCTCCGATAACGGAACAGAGTCGAGGTAATATCGGGCACTGAGCTGATCACTGTATCCGCTGTAGTTTGGCAAAGGCAATATAACAGCGGTGTGACTGCTTTTCAGACCAGCCGAAAGCGTTTGCGCAGCTATCGAGAGTGCTTGGATCATCTGCACGGCGTTTTGCAGCAACATTTGCGTAGTTGCACCGGCTTCGTGGGAAGCCGTTGGTGCCTCGGCAGCGCGGTCGAGCGAAGGTGAACAGTCGCCCAGCTCGATCATTGGGGCGTTTTCAAATGGACCACCACCCTGCGCGCCACTCCCAGAGCAAAAGAGGCTCCTTGTGAGATCGGCTTGTTGTAGATCAAAATGGGCACTTGGTGCGGCTACCATCGACAATTCAGGCGCCTGTTCAGCGTGCGTTCGAAGTGTCGGTTGCACGACTAATGGAGGACAAAAGCCGGCGAGGGAAAAGCCTGCGCACCGTCAATTCTGCAGGGAACCGATTGCGAGCACTGTGCCGACGAACTGCCATGCATGCCGAAGGGTGCATTAGCAGTCAGAAGCGCTTGCACGTACCGTTTGGGTAGGGCAAAAGGGCCAATCCGAAATGACGCGCCATCTCCAAAGGGAGCGGCTAGGCGCCGAAGGGTTCCGTCAATAGAATCAAAGGCCTCCTTGTGCAACGCGGCATCCGCTAACAAGGACAGCGGACGAAAATCCCGCAAAGCAGCCATGTTGCAGTGAGCCCAAATCGCGCAGGCGAACTGACTCGCTAGGAGCAGTGAAAAGCTAGAGGTTATGATACCGCGTTGGGCGCCAGTGTAGTGACACGTATCCCGAAGGAGTACGGCCAAGGAGTACGGTCTTAGCGAGCCGCATGGTACACGTTAACCGTCGCCGTGACGAGAACACAATTGCTCAAGGTCGCAACACTTCATTGCCTGTGGCAACACCAAAACGCTGTACAGCCCATTGCAAAGGTGCGGCGGGAAAGCAAATGGGCTTACCCACGCCATGGGCGCAAAGTACCACACGGGCTGCCACGAGCACGTCTTTGTGGTAAAAGTGATTCACGAAGACACCGGGACCAAGGCTCGGTCGCTCGAGCGAGGGCAAAGGCGCACGCGTTGGCTTCGAAGAGATACGGGCACTAGAAACCCGCATCACTCTTCGGCCTAGCGTTCGGAAGAGGGGGGCGACAGAAGGTAAGCGTTCGCCGTGCGCACAAGGCGCTGTTGGCAAAGTCCGAACGAGCCCCACAGGGAGCTGACGGACGGAGAAGAAATGCGTGCTTACCCCCATGTCGTCCTCGAAGAGGTCTCTCTCTACTCCCAACGCGCGTTCACAATACCTCTCAGGAGACTCTGCGCGGGGCGCCACAGTCGACATCTGCTACAGGGTGAGAGGGGTTAAACGTCACTCCGCTCTCCCAGCGCGGCAGACAGCAGAGGAGGGGAGTCATGTCGGGGAGTCATGAGAACAGCAGAAAAAGCGGGAAAGCCCGCGCAAAGGCAGCGGGCTAGCCTCAATTCCCACAAGCTTCTGATGAGATTATGCGCACAATGCAAAATTAGAGTTCGTTCTGGAATTTGGGCAGCCGTTAGCGACATCGTAGGAATCTTCGATGACACATGTATAAATGCCGATGCACTTTGCTGCTTGGCAGATTATCGATGGCCGATGCTCTGGTTTGAGCTATCAGTCTACAGCTTGTATTGCTTGTAGAATGACATTTTGTTTTCCGGGTCTAGGATTGCCCAAATAAGGTTCACTCATGAAAACAGCGGCTGCTGCTTTTGTGAACCTCACGACCCCGTCAAAATACGAAGATTTAAAGCTGACGCTTTTGAATTGGACATTGCGGCACCCTGCAAAACACTAGTGTAAGAAAGGATGTACGGCCGCTCTAGGGAGAAGTACTCTTATCGCACAATCTTTTTTTGTAGAGAGTGCATCACAGGGCACCTACCAGTTTAGAGAATGGAAACTATACTTTTGGGCTGTTGTATCAAAATAATATGCAAATACTTAATGGCGGCGTACTGAACTGCAATACCGCGAGGCGAGATGGCGCTGGTAGTACTATCATTATCAATAAACAGACCTATTTTTTTGCTGCAGGTGGGGGGCCCGCGGCTTGTTCGCTCTGCTCGCTTCCTCTGGTTTTTTTTTTTTTTCCATTTCTAAATTGCACTTCGCATCTGTAATTATCGCCAGGTGACCTAGCTGGCCTCTACTGGCAAAAACAATGTCAATCAAGTAAGGTTTGCATCGTTTATTGCTAGTGTCTAAGCCGGTACAATCAATGTATACGACCGGGTCTGAACATTTCGATATAGTGCTGCAGTGAAGAAGTTCTGTGCCACACAGATTTGCGAAGCGTGTGTGGCAATGGTTCGTTCGCCGTGAACTTCAGAAGGAGCCCCACTATGGCTTAAGTCAATTGGAATAACGAACTCGCGGCGGTCAACAGCATTCGCCGAGACACTGGTGTGGGTCTAACTCATGTATGAGCCCATCGGTCGTCAACACCACTGAAAGTGGCCGTGCTTTGGAGCCTCAACAGTTAAGGCTGGTTAACGCTAGCGGCAAGTCTGCCCTGGCGGCATTGTGCCGCAAACCAGGAGCCAGTGCCATCTGCAAGACAGCTGTTCGAAATGAATGTGAAGCTTCGGCGGCAAAGCATTTCAGCCTTTGACAAACATGGCCGCTCTTCTGAATCGACCACCTCGAATCTATCAAGCAGCCACCATGCGCTCTGTAGCATGCGACCTCCGAACGGATGCTTCCATTCGCTTTGGACTCATGTCCTTAAGCTTCGACGAAACAGTACTCGAATCGATTCAACGCCGTTTTTGAGAACCGTACTCGAATTGTGGATGTTCTAGGCTTACGAACTTTCCCGAATGTCGGAGGGCATATATTGCACGTTTTTATTAGTAGTGTCTAACCCCAGACAGCTCGCGCTATTTCTCCCTGTTCCAGTTTTGGGACACGTTTGGTTTTATGCTGCGCCTTTTGTGAATACCAGCGATGCTGAAATTCTCTAATAAGTGCTGAAACCAAGCCTGAGAACAACACATATGACATCCACATTTATACCGTGAAGAGAATTCGGCTGCTGAATTATGAGCTGAACGGTTGTGTCACCCGCAATCTCCTACGTCTGGGTACCTCACGCCGACTGGCCCCGCTGTACGCGATAGTGGTGCCCCGTCCTCGGACTCCCTCAACCGTGTTGACCGTGTCCCACATCTTTCCCATCTGTTCTCTATTTTAGTTGTTTCTGTACCCGGAGTGCTCTCTCTTCTTTATCTTATCCCCCTTCTCCCATCCCCTACAAGACACTGTGCCATGTCACCTATAGCCAAACTGAAATTAGGTGCCTTGTTCCCTTCTGCAAGAACCACGCATTCATTCATTACAGCGTGAAAACGTCGGAGCAAGAATGAATCAGCGCAGTGTCCCGCTGGCAGACGCAGCGCAGATAATACAAAGAGCTGAAAGCAGACGACACGGATCACCCACATCACTTCTCCGTCGCTGATTGGCGACGTCGCTCTCTAACAAACAGTGCAAAAGTGGGTCTTTGACCCATTCTTCGAACAGCAGACGTGCACGAAGGAAACAATTGCGCACGACTGCCTTAAAACGTCAAAAGTCGGCAAAGCATGCTAGCCGCTAGTGTGAACCAGTCCTTAGAGGACGGAAAGTAAAAAAGCAGGAGTGAAGCTGCGGGAGATATCAATTTTTGTAGCGACAGAATAGAAGCGCAGTCTTATTGCTTAACCCGCAGATGCCGCTGTTCCCCCCGTATGTCAAAACGACCTCGTTTGTGTGTGAACTGCGTGATGGGTTGTCAGAGTGGAGGGTGCCCCCATCGAGAAAGAGCATAAAATCAATCCATTCTGGTGAACGTGCTTGCTGCCCACGCAATGGAGGCTACTGGCACCAGGTAGAGTGCTTTTAACGAGTGTTTTTAACATCAATAAACATATTGAGCCGTGGTCTCCTTTCGAAAATGTGGCAATCTTACATGAAAAGTAAACTAACACCTCGCTGCTCTTGCAGCCTCGAAATTGATGAGCGAGTGCGCAAGGTCGGTCTGGGACTTCTACAAATCAATTTGGACGAGCTTTGTCATACGATAGATCGCAGATGACTTGCACACATTCATCGCACAACGACGTCAGCACCGTCACCGGATTGATAAGTGGCCTTGTCGGCAGACGAGCACACGGCGACAACTAGCAGCTGAACT
Source organism: Rhipicephalus microplus (assembly GCF_043290135.1). NCBI lineage: Eukaryota > Metazoa > Arthropoda > Arachnida > Ixodida > Ixodidae > Rhipicephalus > Rhipicephalus microplus. The sequence continues at coordinate 25,316,826 of NC_134700.1, read as the reverse complement.
TGAAGAAACAACACCCTCGTGCTAACAGTTCGATAACATGCCCGGTGCATATCAACGGACTAATCGTATCTGTGCCATGATATTTTTCACTCAATAAGGCTGAAAAACGTTTTAAGCGTTTTTTCTCACTTTCTCAGAACACGGAATTTGACCACTTTGCTTTTGTGCTTCTTTAGTAAAAGCAGATCAAGGAGAGCTAGAGCTACAATTCTTTCTGCACAATGTAGTGAAATGTGCAGAGAAAGCAACGCTCAGATCCGATTTTCAATGTGCGGCTTCAATGTTTTTTTAATTTCCATTAAAACTTCTCCGTTTTTGGCTACATGACAGTGAATTTTATTGTGCTGTAATTCGAGAAGTACTTGTTCAATTTTCGGTCAGCTTGCAGCATTACCTTCCTTAGGCTTCTAGTATCTATATATGTATTAATAACAATGTAATTTTGTACACATAAATTTTCATTGTTTAAGGAAGAAATGTAATGTAATTACTAATTATCTCATGGCAGCTGGGTTGGCGGCAACGCAGCATTCCACTGACTGCATTCTCTTGTGTGCGCAGGTATCTACGAATCCGGCGCGAAATTACCGCGAATCCGCCGCAGCACTGTAAAGCGGTCAATAGAAGTGTGTGCTCCTAGCACGAAGAAATCAACGGACTGGCTATATCATCACAGTGCCACGTGCCACCTGTGACCAACGCCACCTGTCCATCTACAGCAGAACCTTCTTCTGGAAGCTATATAACATTCTCTTGCGTGCGCAGGTTGGTTGAACTTCCATTACTGAAAACAATTTCGCTTTTCTTTTTTGCCGCACCCATTGCTGCCAAACCAAAATGCCCACTTGTGCTGAGCTATCTAGAGACTTGGAATCACTACGCAAAGAAGTTGGGGAGTTGCGTAACAGTGTCGCCATGTTTAATGACATCTTTGAAACAATGAAGTCTAAGAAGGAAAGCCTGGTCAAAAAAAATAGAGCTGTGTCGATCAAAAGAGCAGCTAACAAAACAGGTTGCTGAATTGCAGCAATATTCGCGCATGAACAATGTTGAAATTAAAGGTGTTCTGGAGACAAAAGGCGAAAGCTGTCAAGCAATTCTGCAACAGATCGCAGATAAGATTGGTTGTCCTGTGAGCCCTGCTGAGATAGATGTGGTGCATAGGGTCCCCGCTAAAAGTGGCTCGAATATTATTGCGCGTTTTTGTTCACGACAAAAAAAGGTTGAATTTGCTTAAAAGGCCAGAAAAGCGCATTTGACAACCTGGTCTATCACCATGATGAATCAGAATAAGCCCATATTTGTCAACAATCACCTAACACCAGAGAACAAGCGGCTCTTTGCTCGGGCAATGGCACTTAAGAAAGAATAGCAGTGGCAGTTCCTATGCGTTGACAACTGCCGCATCAAAGCAAGAAAGTCCACGGACAGCCGAGTGTACCGCATCTCTGGTGTTGGTGATCTGGCCGTTTTTTCCAAATAGCATTTAAACATCCATGATGATTGTGAACCATCATGGCGACACACACTGTCCTCGAACTGAAGGAACTTCTTAGTTCGTTTGTTTCTCATATTTCAATCATGCACTTTAACACCCGAAGCTTACCGAAAAACTTTCATGATATGGTTAATTTCCTATCTTTAACCGATCATCACTTTTCGCTCATATGTCTATCAGAAACATGGCTATCTGCAGCTGATGATAACATGTTTTCCATTCTGGGCTATCGTGCTGAATTTTTTCATTGCCTCGGTGACTATCATGATGGATCAGCCATATTCATTTCTAACGCATTGTCATATAAACGACGTACTGATATCGCGTTTTCTGTGTTGAAATGTGAATCAGTCTGGCTCGAATTTGGCCGTGATTTCCTTCCGCCTAACAAAAGAACTATCATTGGTTCAATTTATCGGTCCCCATCATCATCTTACGGTGACTTTTGTGTTGAGTTTGATAATATACTAAGCTCATTTATTTCCGAAAATTATAACGTGATCATTTTAGGCAACATTAACATTTACATTACAAATATTAACGACGGTTCTTGTGCTCAATACTCTAACTGCTTCATGGGTCATGGGTTGACATCTCTGCTGGATTCTTCGACACGATGTGCTCCTTCTGGTCGGAACATGCTTATTGACCATATACTCAGTAACGTTATGTCAGTTTAGGAGGCCGGTGTGGTCAATTTTGATCTAACAGATCATTATCCAATTTTTCTGTTATTAAAAATACAAACTAATTGTAAAAATAAAATGGTCAATGGGTGTCGTTTCGATTCTGCGAAATTCATTGACTTGGTATCCCGCTTTGACTGGGGGAAACTATCGCAAGAACCTCGTGTTAATAAAGCATTTAGTACCTTGACTGAGAAACTAACAGGTATCATAAACTCGTGTACATCTGTATCCACCATATCGCGTTAGTACTCAGCCCCTAGAAACCCGTGGATTACTAGAGAACTGCTGCGTAGCATAAATAAAAAGGATAACCTTTACAAAAAAGTAAAACTTCAGCCATTCAACCTGTCCCTCAGGACCCACTTTAAACTCTATTCACAAACTCTTACTGTCCTACTCAAAAAAGCCAAATGAACCTACTATCAAAATAAAGTGCTCGAAAATGGGAATGACAGTAGGAAAAATTGGAACATAAGTAAGGAATTCTTACATCTTGATCAGCCAGATGCCATTGAGGCCGAATTTTCGGATGGCACCAGCGTTCCAACTTGCCCTGTCACTATTGCCAATTCTTTTAATGAATCATTTTTCAGCAACTCAGTATCGACTGTCACCAACTTGCTTTCGTTGTCTCGCTTGCCTCACTTTTTTTTCTTAAAACCCACGTCACCAGCTGAGATTCTTTGCACTATAACAAGTTTGAAGACGACAGGATGTGGCCTCGATTTAATTTATCCAGCTAAAATCAAACTTGTTGCTCATGAGTTATCTTCTGTGCTCTCAGAGCTTATTAACACCGCATTTTGTTCAAGCATTTTTCCTACAAGCCTCAAACAAGGAAAAGTAATACCTGTATTCAAAAAGAAAGATCGAAATGTTTTTTCTAATTATCGCCCTATAACAATCCTCCCATTCTTAAGTAAGGTAATTGAGAAGCTCATTGTGAATTGCCTAATGGACTACCTAACAACATTTAACCTTTTGTCACATAAGCAGTTTGGTTTTCGTGCTAAGTTTTCTACCGAATTAGCACCGATTAAACTAACAGATAGCATAAAACAGTGCATCGATAAGGGGCTCTGGGCAGGAGCGTTATTTATAGATTTAACTAAAGCCTTCGACACAAGAAACCACTCTATTTTGTATGCTAAACTTAATTCTTTGGGAATCTGTGGGCCTACTTTAGCCCTTTTACAAAGCTACTTCGCTAACAGAACCCAGGTTGTCAATTATGGCGGTGTTTTATCCTCACCAATAATAACTCAATTCTGGGACCTCTCATGTTTCTTATCTACATTAACGACTTACCATCATCACTTAACTCATCTGACTGCATCCTTTATGCTGACGATACTACGATATTTTCTAGTGACAAAGATCCTAACAATCTACTAGCAAACTTAAACACTGATGTCGCGAAACTTGTTTCCTGATGCAAAAATAACTTATTGAAAATCAACCCTGTTAAAACAACTTTTATGTTATTTCACTCGTCCCAAAAAAGCGTTACGATTTCACCCGAAATATACATTGATAACTGCGTCATCACCCCATCAAAGTTCACTACTTTTCTAGGTGTCACATTAGACCCTCAACTCAAATATAACAATCATGTGAATTCTGTCATCAACAAGACTGCTTTTGGCATCCGCATACTCATTTGCACACGGCATTGTTTTCAGCAACACATTTTAAAATCACTTTACTATGCTTTCATTAACAGCCACCTAACCTACTGCATTTCATCCTGGGCCAATACCTACACCACACACCTAGCATCTCTCATTCACCTTCAGAAAAAAGCAGTCCAAACTATCACACATAGCTCCTACACAGCATCAGCAGCACCCCTCTTTAGCACTCTCGAAATTCTACCGTTCATTTCCACCTTTCAACTCAAACTTAGAATTTTATTATTCAGAAGTAGAGTCGGTGACATTCCCACTGACATACTTCCCCTCACACATCTCCACAATACTAATAACACACGGTTTTCTGAAAATAGTAACCTTCTGCTTCCAAAAGTAAGCACAACTACGGCAAAATGACAGCCTTGTTTTCTGCCATTTCTTTCTGGAACTCTCTACCATCAATTATTAAATCAAGCCGCTCATTACATTTTTTTCGGCAGCATCTAAAACAGTTCTTACTAACAAGATGCCACACCTGAATATATATATATATATATATATATATATATATATGTGTATGTGTGTTTAAATACGGTTATATGCATTTATGTGTGCGTGTATAGGTTCTGAAGTGACACTGTATTAGTTAGCGATACGTATGTGTTATGTTATAGTCATTCAATCCAATTAGTTATCTTCTATTTTATCACTTACATGTAAATATCTTGAACTACTATAAGTTTCAATAATAATTTTCATTACGTTCATTTTGTTTTATTCGCTTGCTGTTTTTTTAGTTGCCAATCTTTGTTCTATATTTTTATACATGAATTCACAGGAGATCCCCCTGACAGTTTTTATTTTGGGACCTCCTGTATTATATCAACTTTTTACTTGCACTGTATTGTACTAAATAAAGGACATTGCGGTGAAAAAAAAATAGTTAACCTGCATAAAATATACCTGGATAGTTGAAATAAGCTCAAGAAACTGAACAAGGCAGTGCAGTTTTACCTAATTTAATGAAGAAATAATCCACTTTATTTTAAAAATTCATGTTCCCCCTTAAGTATCGCTTTCATTAAAATGCACCTTACAGTATCGAAAATAGCCTCCTTTGGGAAGCTGAGGGCTAGATTTCTTAGACGTTGATAAGGAGCAGCCATATATGCTTGACATAATCAACAAAAACAAATATTTGTGCCGGTCTTGTGCTACTTCCACACTCAAATTGCAACACAGTAAATATGCTATTACACGAGAATGCCAGCAGCAGGCCCTTGATATTTTTTTACCAGCAGGGACTGAGACATTCAAGCATTCAAGTTCACGGCCGACAGTTATCATAAATGTCTACCAAGCTAGTGTGTACAGTCTGGACATTAGAGACAGGTCTTCAACTGACCAAACGCAACCTCATTTAACATAAAAATACAAAATGCATGCAAACCTAAGAAATCAACACGACAGAAATGTTCTGTTCTTGTGTATCTATGCCTTACCATAGAAACTGACAGCATTGCAGAGCCATCAGCCTACATGTATGTTGGCTGTGGCCTTGAAACACACTCATCACTTTGATCATATTAAAATTTTACAAACATGCCTGCTACAGTGCTCAAGTTGCCAGAAACATTCGCATCAACTTTGCCTTTGATATTCATTTTACGAGAGCTTCCTCGGTAAGCTTCTTATGCTCGCGCCTTGTCTAGCGACGGGGTCCGACATGTACACCAGTGTTGCCCATGTGTAATTCTCCCGTCGCCATGGACAACGTACTTTCTGGTGATGGTAACAATGCTTACTAAATGGGGCGCCACCACCGAAGGCATCGGTTTTCTGCTTGACTGAGTTCACCCTTGCTCTTGTGTACAAGGGTGACCATAACCATAAAAACATAAAAAAGTGGACAAAACAACTCCCTGGATACTAAAACTCCCTGGAACATAAAAGAGTGCACAAAACAACTCCCTGGATAACGCGAGATATAATTCACTTAAAACGAAAGATAAAACGCTTAAGGTAGAAGCATGCGCAGTCTCGTTCCCTCTCAGTCCTCAAAGACAGCCTTGCGCGGGCTATACGCTCATCCAGAGATCGCTATTTTAAGACGCTGCTGCCCAACTTCATAAAAACTGACCCGACTAAATTCTGGAACTACATTGGTGACAGAAAGAAACCTCTCACCGAAATGGCAATTGATAGCGTGATTGTAACCGATCAAAGAAAGATTGCTGATCATCTTAATGCATATTTTCAAAGTGTGTTTTCCAGCTCTAGTGTTTATGTTCCAAACGGTAGAGTGTTCGACCCATGCGAAGTCTCTTTCGTGTCTTATTCTGGTGTTTTTTCGATGCTTCTGAATCTTAATTCTAAAAAGTCCTGTGGACCTGATAATCTCCCAAATGTGTTCCTAAGAAGATATGCCGAACATGTCGTTAAATTCCTGCATGAAATCTTCCGTGTTTCATTGTTGTCATCACAGCTACCATGTGACTGGAAAGCCGCACGCATAAGTCCTGTATTTAAGAAAGGTGATCGCTTGTCGCCTCAAAATTACCGACCCATATCCTTGACCTCACCCTGCTGCAAATTAATAGAACACATAATTGCTACACAAATTGGAAATTTTTTGACTCAACATTCAATCCTGACCAATTTTCAACACGGCTTTAGAAAAGGATATTCGACAGTGACGCAACTAGTTACAATAATCCACTCATTTGCACTTAACCTGAATAACAATAGGCAAACTGACATAATATTTTTGGATTTCAGTAAGGCATTCGACAGGGTTCCACACGACAAATTGATCTTGAAACTTAAACGTATTGGCCTTCCCGAAATCCTTGTAAACTGGATTGCTGACTATCTAAATAACCGTGAACAGTTTGTTGCTATTAATGACCAGCGTTCGCAGTCTCTACAGGTCACATCAGGTGTACCCCAAGGAAGCGTCCTAGGACCATTGCTTTTTCTTTTATACATGAATGATATTGTAAATGTCATCACTTCTTCTGTACAAATTAGATTATTTGCAGACGATTGTGTTTTGTTCCGGGATATTAACTCTTTAGATGATCAAAATGAACTCAACTCAAACCTTCATAATATTCACCTGTGGTGCAATGAGTGGGGAATGATCCTTAATGCAGAAAAGAGTGTCTGGATGCGTTTGACACGTAAGAAAGTTCTACTAAATAATACGTACCAGCTTGGGTCTTCAACTCTTAGAGAGGTTACAAGCTACAAATATTTGGGCCTAACTATAACTAGTAATTTGTCTTGGAACATGCATGTAGACAACATATGTTCAGCTGCCTTTCGGAAACTTGGTTTTCTAAGACATAAACTGCGTACCTGTCCTGCCAATGTAAAGCTTCTTAGTTATTATTCTTTTATACGACCTAAACTGGAATACGCCAGCATTGTATGGGACCCTTACACTAAGCTTAATATTAACAAACTTGAGCGGGTTCAAAGGAAAGCTGTTCGGTTTATATATTCAAAATACTTACCGTCGGATTCACCTTCCGCGCTGATGTCTGCAAACGACATTCAGACCCTTGAATCCCGCAGATGCGAACAACGGCTGGATTTCCTTCAATTATTACTTAATCAAAACGCGCAATCGATTCATCACCTTACTTATCTTTTCTGTCAACAAGGAACGCACGACATCATCATCCCAATTTGCTAACCCCATTTTTTGCGAGAACCGATGCCTTTATGTATTCTTTTTTTCCGCGAACAGTGTCGGACTGGAACACGTTATGCGAACCTCATTCATTGTAACGTATGTGTAACGTATTGTAAAGTATGAGGTATGCAATGTATTGTCGTTGTTTGGCGTAAGTTACTACTTGTGTTGTGGAACATAGTGTAATGTAGTGTTGTAGAACCCGGTGTGTTGTTGCTTTGCATATTGAAGTTTATTGTAGTGTATAGAGCGAAGCGTGATGTTGTTACATAACGAAGTGTATTGTAGCGTGTAAAACAAAGTGTGTTTTTCGTATGATGTACGTCATTACGCCTGTGGTATGCGTGACGTGCCCTTCCTGCTTGGACCACTTAGTGTCCGCAGTATGTATTAAATAAAAAAATAAAAAATAAAAAAACGTATGATCCTGTCCTGACTGCAGCCGACAAGCTCTGCTTCACGGACACATAGAACACTGGAAACATGCACATCAATGGGTTCGTACGAGCCGTCTGCAGCAAAGAGGCAAAACGTCCTGCGGGCAGTGTCGGGATCTATGTCAAGCTTCAAGCGTGCTGGCTTCAGTGTGTGTGCAGGCGACGCAGATGACGCCAGTGACACCGTCGACCAGACTTCGGACGTAGAAGACGAAGCTTGCAAAACTCTGCTAGCTGAAATGCTGGAGCGGCAGGGCGTTACGGAAGGCATTTCCTTCCCTGACTTCAGAGACGCAGAAAGCGATGTGCAGACATCTCCGGATATATCCGACGAAGCCATTGCTGCCTTGGTTCTTGAAGTGTTGCCAAATCATAGTGATGAGGACGACATGGAAAGCAACAACACGGGTGATCTAGGTCCGACAGTGGCTGAAGCTGCACATTGCATCAGCGTCATGCCGGTATTTGCCGAGAAGAGGGGGCTGGCGGAAAAGCTGGCTCACAGCATAAGTGAGTTTGAGGCCGCTGTCGTTGCTGCTAGGCCGCCACGTCGTCAAATGAAGATTACAGACCTTGTCACGCGAAGTTAATAAATTACTGTACGTTTTTTTTTCTTTCTTCGCACTCCCTGAAGGTTTCTTTTTTTTTTTTACAGGTAAGTGAGCGACCTGACACTATTTCGGTTAAGCAGTACTACTGTTTAGTACGTACTTTTTCCGAGCTCCGACCAACTGCGGTTTAACGAGGTTTCACTGTACAACGTATGATGTCAAGTTATGCTCTCTGATTATGTTGTAGGCCCGTGTGCTCAGATTTGGGTGCACGTTAAAGAACCCCAGGTAGTCTAAATTTCCGGAGCCCTCCACTACGGCGTCTCTCATAATCATATAGTGGTTTTGGGACGTTAAACCCCACATATCAATCAATTATGCTCTCTAATGCATATTGTACAACTGCAAGTGTTCCACCACCTTCAGGGTCACCTATATCGATGTTGCCTTCTCGAACATTCGGTTGCATCCCATCATCGATGATCTCTTGACAACATGCTTTAGTGATCAAAAGAAATATTTTTTAAAGGGAAGCGAGTCCTCGAGCTCACGAAGGAACGCCGTTCTTGTACTTTAGAATGATGAATAGTGGGATATTATGGCACAAGGGCACACCTTTGGTACATATAAAATGTATACAGTTCCTCGAAATGTATATAGTGCATACAAACTTAAATTAAGGGGAGATGCGAGTCGAAAAATCGCGTTTTTAGCGAAATTTCTCGTATTTCTGATTTTTATTGCATTGTAATCATCAAACCTTCTTCTTTCATCTGTGAAAATTTCAAAACTAAATTTGAACCGCAAAATGCAAAAAAATGTGTATGAAGGCATCGCGGTGGCTCAAAATTTCGTGAATTGGCGCCGATATTGGCCATCTTTGACTGCGCGCTGCTCCCCGTCGCAGTGCCGCCCGCCATCGCGATCGGTGGGGAAAGTTGCGTCCGGCCTTCTTCTTACAGCTCCAACGACCGCCAGTTTCGTACGTGGGCAAAAAAAATAAAAAACGAGGCCTTTTTATCACGTGGTTTGAGCGGTTTGAAACGCGCGGCACCCTAAGCCGCATCGCCATTGGCTACTGAGTCATTGTCAGCTGTGTTGGTGGCGGCCATCGGCATTTGGTCCGTCTGCTTTTCTGCGCGTCTACGCATATTTCCGCGATGACAAGCCCAAAAAAGTGCAACGTGAGACCGCAGAAGTTTCGAACGAAGCACAAGTTCAAGGGAAGGCGGCGTAAAGCGCCCCGAACGACGGCGACGAACGAGAACGCGCCTACGTGTGCTAGGCCTGACGGCGGTATCGACGAGTGTGCGAGCGAGTGGCTGCGATGAAGGGATTGACGCTGCGCTTTCTTTCGTCAGTGCTTCGGAAAAGAAACTCGGCTTCTTCGAAAAAGACGAAAGACAGCGCGATGAGGTTTGTGCAAAGACAGTTTTGTGCGACACTCTCTTGCTGACGGCACTTGTGACAGCTGCGGCATGCCCTGCTTGCGGTATTCAAAAACTTGCCGTTCGGGAGCCGGCAGGAAAGCGCAAAAGACTTTCGTCGCTTCTCGAACTTCATTGCAAAAACAGCGAATGCTCAGCGACTGTTCTTTTGTGCTCCTATACGTCACTGCGTGTTACGGCGGACGGCAGCAGCCGAGTGAGCCAACGGTACGACAGTGGGAGCTCCCGAGATAGTTTCGCTGTAAATGTGAAGGCAGTGGTGGCTGCACGCGCTGTCGACATTGGGCATGAGCGATTGTCGAGATTTTGCTCCATTATTGGACTCCCTAAGCCAATGCACCACCGAGGATTTTTTTCGATAGCAAAGAAGGTGCACATCGCTGCCATGGCAGCTGTGAGTGAAAACTTGCGCCGATCCAGAGAGTTGACGAAAGAAGTAGCAGGCGAAGCTGATGTGGCTGTTATGTTCGACGGCACTAGGCAGAAGAGGGGCCACAAAAGCCACAACGGGATTGGCGCAGTTATCTCCTTAGATACTGGCCTCTGCTTAGACTTCGAGGTCATATGAAATTACTGCCTGACATGCAGTAGGCACAAGGATATGGGCCCAGACGAGGAAGTGTGGCAGGCATTCCATGGCCCAGTCTGTGAAAAAAATGCAGACTGTTCCTCTCATGCCATGGAAACGGAGGCTGCAATGCGCATTTGGCAGAGAACATTGACTTATGACACCCCACTGCATTTCATGACATTCTTGAGTGACGGTGACAGCAAAGCATATAGTGCAGTTGCAGAGTCAAAAGTCTATGGTGCTGTCAATATAGAAAAAGAAGACTGCACTAATCATGTGGCCAAGAGACTTGGCACCGCGCTACGGAAGCTGCATGTGCCATTACCACGAGGGCAGAAAATGAAAGAGCCAGCCTTTCAGAAGCTCCAAACATACTATCAGATTGCCATAACAAGCAACAGGGGGAGTGTACGGGATATGTATACTGCAGTATGGGCTTCGTACTTCCACTCATGCTCTACTGACAATGCTGGCAGCCACAAGTTTTGCCCTGCAGGAACAGAGTCGTGGTGCAAACATCAACGCGCTGAAGCACTTGGTGAACCTGCACCACGCCACACACCTCTCCTGACAAAAGCACAGGAATTGGCTGTTTTGCCCATTTATAAGCGGCTAACGGATGAGAAGTTCCTTGCTCGATGCATCAAAGGGAAAACCCAGAACGCATCGAAATCCCTGAACAGCAAAATTTGGCTACTTTGCCCCAAGACTAAGTTTGTCTCCCGAACGGTTGTCGAAACTGCCGCAGCTATGGCAATCCTGTGGTTCAACAACGGTCATGCTACTTTCGAGCACATCCTGGAAGAGCTCAACATACTGCCATCTAGAGATCTAGTTACTTTCAGCGATTCCCGCGATGCGAGGCGCATCAAGAGAATGTCCGAGCGTCTGACAGCAGAAGCAAGGGCCCACCGTCGTCGTGGGGTGAAAAGGGCACGGCTAGAAGAGAGTGCTCGCAAGGACCGTGAGGGCACAACCTATGCTGCAGGACAGTTCTAGTAACTTGCCGTGCTTTTCAAAGTTCTGTTGAACATTATGGCCAAAGATTATGCATTTCTAACAACTCTGTGATAAAAAAAAAGGTTTCAAACTTTCAAATGCGTTTTTCTCCTTTTGAAGTTTTGTGTGATCTGTGCTTCTTATACACGCTAGTTCGTATACTTAGAATTGTCATACCTCTATGAAATTTCGCACATAGCATGATGAAGGCCCATAGAGTGCAAGTATCTATTCAGATTGTCAGTGCTGCTTGATTATGTTTTTCAAAAGTTACATAACATTGAAAGCCCTTGGCAACTAGAGCCATAGTAAATTTTTCTATTTTATTATTGTATTTCATCTTTTTACACACAAAATTTATATAGTTTTTTGCACTCTACAGTTCCAAAGGATCATAGTCAGCTATATCTGCATGCTTTATCTCAAATTTTTATAGGTCAGAATTGTTCCATAACAATGGCCATAATTTTGCAGTATCTGACCTGCAGAAAGAAAACCAAGCAATCTACATGAATATAAAGGACATATTTGAAAAGAGGAGAAAAAACTCTTTTAGCATGCCAATTTGTGTTAAATTCAGACTCTTATTAAAGAAAATCGTTTTTCGAGTAGCATGTCCCCTTAATTGAACATTGTGTATGCAATGAATATATTGTTACGGTGCGTCATCAACATGAGCAAGGGTGAGACACTCCGAAGATGTTGAACACAATTGTGTGTTGAGTGCTTGCGCGCGAGGCTGCTCACAGCTATCTTGTTTGGCTGCCGATTCTCCGTGTCTCTATCTGCACCGGCCGCACTGGCCGCAACGGCGTCTTTAAAACCCGGCCACACCGACGATAAAGAAGATGCGGAGACTGAATCTGCTCCTGCGTCAACAACCGTCGTCCTGGCACACCCACAGAGCCCTGGCGTGTTTGATCGTTCAGGCAATTCCAATGAAGCAGACGTGGAGGATTGGCTGGCAGAGTACGAACGCATGAGTGCTCGCAATCGTTGGGGCCGCCTCTTATGCTAGCCTATCTTATCTTCTACCTCAAGGGAACTGCGAATGTGTAGTACGAGAACCACAAAACTGAACTTGGGAGCAGGGTGACGTGCAAAGAAAAAATTCTTGACTTGTTTGGGAAGCTTATCCGATGAAAAATGGCGGCGAACAAAATGCTGGCATCTCAAGCACAGACATCGGCGGAGTCGTACGTCTCTATATAGAAGACGTGTTAGTGTTGTGTCGAAAAGCCAATGCTGAACTGCCGGAGGCCGACAAGGAAGGAAAAGAAAATAGGAGGAAAAGAACAGCAGGGAGGTTAACTAGCCTTAGGCAGCCGGTTTGCTACCCTGCACATGGGAGAAGGATAGGGGAGATGAATAATGGAGAGCAGAGAGGGAAAAGAGATGAACACAGCACATTCGGCAGCACACGCGTGCACACTCAGTCATTGTCCAGTCTTGTCTTTTGCGGTGAGTGACATTGCTGTTACAGCCACTTGTTCAAGTCCGTGTCGCGTAGGAATTTCAACAGAGCTTTTGTCACCTTTTGTTGCAATGTCTTCTCTCGGGCACTTGACAGAATAGTGTCCACAGACATTTGGCTGTTGTCGATGTGCACAAGAACGGATGGCAGTGACTGTCTCTGGATCTCCTGCAACGGACAGTCGCACAGGATGTGATGTAGCGTCTCTTCGCAATTAGAGGTATTGCGAAGAGCGTTGTCTGCCATTCCTATGACAAAAGAATGAGATTTCGTAAATGCCACTCCTAGCCATAAGCAATGAAGAAGAGTGGCTTCTCTTCGGTCGAGCCCAGTGGGCATGTGGAGAGCCATCAAAGAGGACAGGTGGTGGTGACGATTCGTCTCGTTGCTTGGTGGGAACCATAGTGAAAACGTGACTTCCCGCACAAGTCGTCAAAGATTACTGGCTGCTTCGGTCCACGGAAGTGGTATGGCTTCTTCTCGTGTTCCTTCGAGAGTTGCCCGTGTGGCAGTATCGGCCTCTTTGTTCCCTATGACGCCGCACTGACTTGGCAGCCACTGAAACGTCACATTATGCCCTTTCCCGTGTGAAGTGTGGAGAAGGCATCGAATTTCGAAAGCAAGTTCTTCGTACGGCCCGCGACGTAGTGCTAAGAGCCCAGATTGTAGGGCAGCCCTTGAGTCGCTGAAAATCGACCACTGTTGCGGTGGTTCCCGACACACAAAATGCAGCACGCAAAGCAGCTAGTTCCGCTGCTGCAGATGCCGTGGAGTGGTCAGTCCTAAAGCTGATGGTAACACCTCTTGCTGGGACAACTACTGCACCTGACGAACACTGGCGGTTCAAGGAGCCATCGGTATATATATGTACACTGTCTGAATATTTCTAGTGCCAAAGAAGAACAGACAGTTGTTTCAGCATGGGCGATGAAAGCTCAGATTTCCTTCGGATCCCTGGTACACCAAGATGCACTGTGGGTAGAATAAGACACCAAGGGGTTATTGATGGTTTAGATGCAGGAGTGAAGCCAGAGGGAAGTTTCTCGTTGTACTTCACAATCATTTTAGCAAACGATGCTTGGCGCCTCTATGAAGGCAACAGTGCAAGGTGATGACAGGGAGCATGTGCGAAGTGTCTGATGTGCGTTCTCAGGACTTCTACAACAATGTAAGTTTGTATCGGATAGTCACCAGCGATTGCGATTGTTGCCTCTGTTGACGCACATCTGGGCAGACCAAGGCACACCATCAGTGCTTGAGCTTGTACTGCCTGTAGAACACGAACATTGGTCTTGCAGGTATTGCTAAGCACGGGCAAGCTATATCTCAAGAAACAGAAATAGAGCTCTGTAGAGCTCCATCATTGCTTTTACTGACATCCCCCACGTCTTTCCAGCCAGAAACTTGAAACTTGAACAATTGGGAAATAGCAGTCAGGTGCTTCTTCATATAGGCCACAATCGAACTCCAACAGAGGTCCCTATCAATATTGATGCCCAGAAACCGGTGGATTCTGGCGTAAGAAATCGAACGCCCGCCAATTGAAATGACATAAGAGGTCATTGCTTTGCGAGTGAAGGCCACCAGCGCGCATTTTTCTGGTGATATGCTGAGACCTTGTTTTAACAAGTAGTTGGCAATCATAGTTGCTGCTCTTCGAAGCCACGAACGTATCTGAGGACGTGTGACTGCCAAAGTGCAGACACAGATGTCGTCTGCGTATATTGAGATTTTAATGGTACTTGGCAAGTATTCAGCAAGGCCAATTAGTGCAAGATTGAAAAGCATTGGGCTAAGAGGACGTGTGACTGCCAAAGTGCAGACACAGATGTCGTCTGCGTATATTGAGATTTTAATGGTACTTGGCAAGTATTCAGCAAGGCCAATTAGTGCAAGATTGAAAAGCATTGGGCTAAGAACTCTGCCTTGAGGAACACCCTTGGAAGTATAGCGTCGCGTAGTTGGGCCATCTTCTGTTAACACAAACGATCTTGCAGCCAGGTAACTCGAAATCCACTGAAAGACTCGACCACCAAGGCCAACCACCGCAAGAGCACCCAAAATGGCTTCATGTAGTATATTATCATACGCGCCTTTCTCATCTAGAAACAAAGCTGTCGATAGTCGCTTACGAGATCTTTCGTGCTAAACGTACGAAACTAGATCAACGACATTGTCAATGGAAGAGCGGTCGCATCGGAAACCAGCCATAGAATTCGGATAAATCTTGTAGTATTCAAGATACCACTCCAGGTGGCCACTCCAGTATCATCCGTTCCATTATCTTCCCTACGCAGCTGGCCAGTGCTATTGGGCGGTATGAGGCGAGTTATAGTGGGGATTTGCCCTGCTTCAAGATGGGTAACAAGCGGCTTACTTTCCAGTCCTCAGGAACATTGCCATCCTGCCACGAGATGTTGTAAAGGCCCAACAGTTCTTTCCTTGCACCTTCCCCAAGGTTGCACAAGGCTCGGTACGGAATACCATCTGGGCCCGGAGAAGTTGAACGCCTGCAGAGACCTAGTGCCATTTCGAGCTCCTCCATCAAAAAGGGGAGGTCCATGTGGTAGTCAAGGGAAGGGAACGGGGGACGTCAGCTTTCACTGGAGAATCTGGACGAGTGGCTTGGTTGGCGATCTGCGCACAGAAATCTTCTGCCACATCGATGTCTTGCCTCCCTTGAAACAGCGCGAGCGCTTTGAATGGAAAAGGCTGTTTTGTAGGGTGACACAGACTTTGCACCGTTTTTCGAATGTGTGGGTGGCTTGCGAGGGTCTAGTGACTGACGAAACGTTGTCCATCGTACCGACGCTAATCTATCCATGTGACGCCGAATCTTCTTTTGCATGTTCCTGGCTGCCCTAAGATCGCGAATTGATTTTGTACGCCGATACCGATGCCCTGCCCGGCGTCAAAGTGCTCGGCGTCGCTCTAACTTTATGTCAAAGTTGTTTCGTGCGGAAGATATTTGTCACTGTGCGAGTGGCGTTTTGCATTGTGCTCTTAATTGTTTGCTCTAACCAAGATCACAGGCCATCGCTGCAAGCATCTGCCATGTCTGATTTGAAGTTGGTCCATTGGACTGCTCGAATGCTCATTCGTGGGCCACAACGAGACAAGCCTTTGATGTTAAGGTAGACTGGAATGTGATCACTTCCTCGTGTCTCAACATCTGGAAACCACTTGACATATCTCGAGAGGGAGTTGGAAACAAAAGCAAGGTCGAGACAGCTGCCGTATGTCACCCCTCAAAGAAAAGTGGGGCTATCGTCGTTCAGGAGAGTAAGGCCATAGTTGTAGGCGATGTTTGCTAACCTGCGTCCTCTTGCATTTGTCCGCGTACTTCCCCATGCGTAATGGTGCGCATTGAAATCACCTATGATGACCCATGGTGCAGGACACACTCTCAAAATATCCGCTCATCTCCTGGAATCGAGATTATTCGAAGGCGATATATAAGCGTCTATGAGAGTAAACATGAGTTTGTTCTTTTTCACAGTGATGCAGACATACTGATTGTCATCGTGAGGCGCAATCAGTTGCACAACATACTTCAGTTCACGACGAACAAAGACGATGATTTTGCTGCACGCACCGTTCGTTGAAGAGATGACAGCTTCGTATCCTGAAAGTCTTATTGGTTTCGACAAATCGGGTTCACAAATGACGATGAGTAGAAACACGTTGGTAAACACAAACTGACGAAAATCTGAAAGGGGGGATTTTAGTCCTCTGGCGTTCCATTGGATGACGGATGCAGCCTTGACTTCTTCACGAAATGATGAGGTGTGAGTAGCCATCTTCCTAGTTGAGAGATTCAAGCACTGGGCTTAGGGCGTCCAATACTCCAAGTGCGCTTCGAGCAAATGGTGTCTTCATGTCGACTAATATTGCTCGGATGGCTTCTATGAGGGAACGCAGCACCAAGATCACTTGATGATCTGTTTTAGGCAAATCTTCCATGGCTGGAGACGGCTCTGGTGTGGCCGCAACCTGCTGAGGTTCCTTGGCAGAAAAGCGGGTCACGAGCTTGGGCCATTCCTCCGGAAGAGGAGGCTTCTCCGCTTCTTTCATAGAAGTGATGGGTCCTTTCGTGGTGCTACAGGGTGGAACCACTGAAAAGTGGGAACTAGCATTTCGAGAATGTGCCTTTTTTGAAGACTTTCGATGATGCCGACGTGGACGCCGACGCCGGACTACTTTGGCTACCTCCCTGTGTGTCGAGTTGTCTCGGGCCATTTGTCTGAGAACCGCGTGCTCCTTTTGGATTTGAGGACAGTCTTTCGACGAGGCAGCGTGAGGACCGCTGGAGTAGGCGCACTTCGGAGTAGTCCGGCCGACATGGTTGGGCATATTCTTAAGGGGATCGCACATGACTCACTCAACAACTTCATCTACAAAAATTATTCTACAGTGGATGCCACTATTAAGAAATGCCGCCGTTTTGAGCAAGCGAAGAGCCGGCGGATTGGCAGCGTGTTCCGTTGGCCTGTTAAAGTTGCACAACAACAATCTGTACCGTCGCAGCTTTAACGCCGATGGCCGGAAATTACCACTGGTGCTTCCCCATCAATTACATACCAGCGTTCTCGAACAACTGCACGGCGTACATACAGCCGGTCACCTCAGTGTCCCTTGTACCTACAATCGTGTGCAACCTCGCTTTTTCAGGCCCAATCTTTACCGTTCAGTGGTTCGCTTCATCACAGCTTGTGAATGCTGCCAACGCCACAAGCACCCCTGTCTGCTACCGTCCGGCCTCCTACAGCTTTGCCATCACTCAAGCACTGCCGACAAGCTGTTTCACTGACGTCACTGTTCTTTTTTTTTATGAACTCATTTTTCATCACGACACCCAACGACAGCTGCTTACTGATCGAGGAAGGTACTTCCTTTCACATGTTGTGGATGACTTCCTCCGTGCCTGCTCCACTGAGCACATGTTAACCACCACTTATCATCCACAGACGAATAGATTAACCGAGCGTCTGAACTGATGCAGATGCTCTCAGTGTACGTTTCACCAGATCACCATGAATGGGACAAGCATTCACCTTTGTCACCTTTGAGAACAACTCTTTACGACATGACACTGCTAGTTATTCGCCGTTTTATTTTCTAATTGGCCGACATCCAGCGTTATCATTTGACACACTTCTTTCGGCTGCCCCCTTGCCTACTGAGTACGCCAGCGATTTCATTGCTCAAGCCCACGCAGCACACCAGCTTGCTTATAATCGGCTAAATTTGTCGCAAGTGCACCAAAACGACCGTTATGAGTCGCCACCAAAGCGTGCACTTTCCACCGGGGTCTCTGGCCCTCCTATGTACACCAAACTGCCAAGTTGGCTTATCAGAGAAGCTCCCACTAAGCTACAACAAGACTTATAAAAAAGTGTTATAGAACAACTCAGTAATGTGAATTGCAAGATCACGCCCCTGGACATTGCCTCTTCGACAGCCTCACCCCTACGAACGCTGTCCACGTTCCCAGACTGCAACCGTATCACCCTGCCAGTTTATTGCCGCCATACCATGCGCCGTGATGGCGCATTTGCCGCGGGGCAATAATGTTACGATGCATTATCAACATAAGCAAGCGTGAGCCTCTCCGAAGATGATAAAGATGGGTTTGTGTTGAGCACTTGCGCGAGAGGCTGCTTACAATCATCTTGTTAGGTTGCCAATTCTTTGTGGCAGTTACTCATTAAATCTATATCTTGCCCCACCACATTACATAGCAACATTGTCACACCTAAATATGACGATAGGAGAGGTGTACGAATAATTTGTGGGTTACCCGATGAACTCTGAGCAAGCTCCTTTAACATCATTCACTTAGTGACAGTCATTTTTTTTTTACATTTGTACGTTCTCAAAATTTTAGTTGGCTGCACGTGGCATACAAGGCTTGATTTCAGCCAGTTTTCCTCTCCTATCCTCGTGTTTATGCGCACTGATCTTATATATACATTATAACCAGTTAGCAAATGCATCAAAAACAGCAGCAGAGACACATACCAAGTATGTACGCAGCTACCAGCTTCTGCTGATGGGTTAGCTGCAGGTACGGATGGCTGCCGCCACTTGCTCCTTCCAATGGCAGCACTAGTGCTGCCAGGCACACCAACGCCACCAGTACTATTGCAAAGCTGGGCCCATTTGCAGCAGCACGGCTTGGCTGTCGCTCAGTTCCCAAAGATGGCTCCAGGGGCACAGAACCTACAAACAGGCATTAGGGCAGATGCTGTGAGCATCGATTCCCCAGACTGTGAGCACATGCATCTTTAAAGAAAAAGAACAGAAAATTCGGCAGATCCCGTATACCATGAGAATCGATGTTATGCGAAGCGTGTGCAGGAAAAGTGACTGCTTCGTCATTCATTCTTCAAGGAAACATTCCAAAGGATGCTACAGTGATATATCGGTATAGCGAACTTCAGGGGGCCACATTAATTTGTTCGTTATTTTGAAAGGTTGTTATGGTGAAAGCCCAAAAATTAACCATAAATACTTATTTTCCACCAACCAAAACGACTTACCTTTACAACGGTGGGTCCTTGAACTTGTTTTTCACGAGAAAAAAACTAATGCACAAGTGAACACCCAAAAATGCATGTTTACTTTGAAAAAGTGTGTGTTTTTTTCTTTTACACGTGCAGCACAAACTTTGCAGCGCAAAGGGCCTTAGCTCATCCACATTCCTGAGGTGTGATTCGGTTCTTTGGTCACAACAGCCTGCTTTTTGCCTTCCAGTTGCTGAAGAATATCCACTTTCTCGCTTAGCGAAAACTAATTCCACTTCTTTGTCGCAAGCAGAGACAAATTCATTCGTAGTAGCACTGAAACGCGAACGCCGACTTGCTTTGCAGATGCAATAAGTAATCATTGAAAACCGATAAACACAACTGACAAACAAGGCCTCCTAGTGCTAGAGCACATGTAAAAGTGACAAAAAAAAAGAAAAACCCGAAGTGTCCCGGCTGTCATCGTCTCTTCCGAACAACAAAAAGTGCTAAAAAAGAAAATTCCTCGCATTTCGTTTTCTGTTCCCTCGCTGTCGCAGGTTTTCCACACCCATGCTTCCTGCTCCGCAACTCCCACTCTGCCCCCTGCTATGGAGGCTGGAAGGAGAGGTGTCAGCATCGACCCGGCCGTGCCTTGAAAGGAGGGGTGCTGGTATTTCATTTTGCCGCGGGGCGGCACCCAAGTCACCACTGAGATCGGACGAGAGTGCTCGCCAGCAGCACTTTTACTTTTAGACTCGCTTGCTCGTGTGCTAACAAGTTGCAACGTCTGTGCTGCGCCTATTTCGACTTGTTCGGGATCAATACATGCCAATGTGACCATGACACAGTGATGAGTGAACAGCAAAGACACTGCTTTGCACCTGAATGCAATGCGGGATATGCAATGCGAATATGCAATATGGATATGAGGGAAGAAAGCGTCTCTCTTCTCTGCTCTCTCCAACAATGAACGGCGCAAGGCTTGGGAGTGTGCGATTCCCCGTGCTGACAAACCACTGGAAATGAACTGCGTTGTGTGCAAAGCTCATTTCGACGAAATATTCGTTGTACATGGCTACAACCATGTTATCAATGGGTTCTAAGCAACTTGCGAAAAATCTGTCCCTACTAAAGAGGGTGGGTTCCTGAGTGAGTCAACAACCGAAGGAGTCCGTGTCATTCTAACCAGCACCCTTTCCATCCTGCACTATGTCACAAAAATCTTGGGCTATAAATACTTGGTGACGTCTTGCCTCTGCCAAGACGCGTTAAAAATCTTTTTGGTATTCTGAAGCAAATGCAAATGTCTGGCTCGATTGATCACCCTACGCCGACACAGTTTTTGACCTCCGTGAATTGCCTGAGTTTTTACAGTTTGGCACAGCCACTTTCCAGTGGGAACATACCTTCCAGAGTTCTGAACAGCCTTCTTTGTCCCGGCATCCACAATAATTCAATAAAACTGCACAATAAGCTGGATGAGCTACTAGATGTGGGGCACCTCAATGAGGTTCTTGAAATTGTGAGGAAGAAGATGGACACATGCGGAAGCGCATTGCCAACGCCTGGCTCGCTCGGCTGTTCGCTTCCTGGCTATGCTTTGCCTGCTGCTGCTATCTCCCCGGTCGCAGTGTACCTAAATAAACCCCCATAACAAGTGGTGGAGCTGCTGGGTCGTGCCAACCTGTAACTTCGCAGCCGGAAACTCAAGCCAGCCTCTGCAATGCCAGATGAAGGACCAAATCAACCGCAACAACAACCTGCTGTCCTGGTGCCCACATTGGTCTGCCCTGGCCCATCGCGTCAACGCAACCCACCAATCTTCGACGGTACAGAAGAGGAGGATGGTGAAGACTGGCTCGCTGAATACGAATGGGTAAGCGTGATCAACCGCTGGGATGACGCTGCGAAGCTCAGCTATGTGTCATTTTATTTGAGTGGCTTCGCCAGCATGTGGCATCCAAACCACCAACGTGACTTCCCGACGTGGGCTGCTTTCAAAACGCACGTGACGGAAGTATTCGGGTGCCCCGCTGTTGGCAAGCTTCAAGCCGAGCAACGGTTGCGTGGCCGCGCACAGCAGAATGGTTAAACATTCACCAGCTACATTGAAGATGTTGTCGACCTGTGTAATTGCGTTGATGTTGCAATGGCCAATGCTGATAAGATCAGGCATATCTTGAAAGGGATTGAAGACGAAGCTTTTCAGATGCTGTTGGCACAAAACCCGTCCGCAGTGTTTGAACTTGTTAGTCTTTGCCAAAGTTTTGATGAACTGCGCAAACAACGCACAGCCATGCGCCGCTCTCATTCACAGGCGACTTCAATGTCGGGATTGGCTGTTGCTCCTGACAACTCATCTCTGCTGCTACAGATTAAGGATTTTGTTCGTGAAGAGGTCGCTCGCCAGCTTTCGCTGATGCCGCTTGTTCATGAACAGTCAAATTCTGCGTTGGCGCCCCCTCTCCAAAACATCATCAGAGACCAGGTCGCCGAAGAGGTCTCGTCTTCGATCCATCAGGCTACGACTACTGCTCCCCTGACGTATGCCGCAGTCGCTTCTAGGCCTGTGATGCAAGGCTACAGCCCTCGTAATCCGCCTATTCGCCCGCCAGTATCGCCGCCCGCCCGCCCAGTCGTACAGTACGCACGAGCCAACGACCCTTGGCGCATGCAAGACAACCATCCCATTTGTTTTCATTGTGGCCTTATTGGACATGTGGCCCATTACTGTTGCTTTCGTGCACCACCTATCTCCAACAGTGTGCGTCCACCATGAGTCACGTATGTGCCACGTCAACCCCGCCACAATTATTCAGACGACTACGAATGTGATCCTACCTCCCGGACCCCACCATCCTCTCACCGATTGCCTTCTCCTCGCCGCCGCTCCCTCTCCCCCATGCACCGACGGCGGAGCCCAGTGCACCAGGAAAACTAAGTAGCACAGTTCAGGAGACGAGAACTGCAGTTCCGGCGAAGTGCATAAGGCCTCAAATTTCTCCCGGAACCTTAATCAAGCCGCTATAGAAGGAACAAGGACGCTAGCCCTTGTCGACGCCGGCGCAGCCCTTTCAGCGATTGATGCCCGCATTTGCCGCCATATCGAAAAAGTCATGACGGCTGTTTCTGGACTATCCCTTCGTGCAGTCAACGCGCAGCACGCCGAGCCATCCGGTGCCTGCACAGCCCGTGTCGTCATCCAGGATGTTTTATTTATGTGATCGAATTCATTGTGCTGCCATCTTGTCCTCACGACGTCATATTAGGGTGGAATTTCTTCTCTACATATCGTGCGATCATGAATTGCACACGCGCTGAACTCCAGTTGTTCCCATTTTCGACAGATGTCATCAATGACAAGGACACTTGTCGCAAAATCACAGTTTGTGACAACACCATTGTGCCTGCCCAGTCTACTACTGTTCTTGTCTCGATCTCTTGTGACTCTGAAAACAGCGGCTCAGTGCTTTTCGCACCGTCTACACTTCTAGTTCACTACCGATCACTGCCATTGCCATTTGCCGTTCTCAAGTGCCATTCAGGCACCTCTGTGATGTACATCACCCATCCATCGCCCGAGCCAACAACTTGGAGACGCCAAGAAACCCTCGGCAATGCCAAGCCGCTGGCATCATCTTCGATATTCGACACCATGAACAAACCCTCTGATATGGCCATGCTCGAGACATCAACTCCTAGGCCACTACCGTGATCTTTCACACCAGCTATAGCGAGCGACCTTACGACGATACAACGAGACCAACTTCTTCATATGCTCGATGATTTCTCTTCCTCTTTTGACTGCCAAGCAAGGGCACTCGTCTGCACGACTGTTTTGCATACTATCGACACCGGAAGCCATGCGCCCATTCGACAGCGTCCTTACCGAGTATCGGTGAGTGAGAGGCGCCTTATCGATGACCAGGTGAATGGCATGCCTAAACGCAGTGTCATTCAACCTTCCGACAGTCCTTGGGCATCACCTGTCGTTCTTGTTCGGCAGAAAGATGGCACAATACGGTTTTGCATCAATTATCACCGGCTTAACAAGATTATCCGAAAGGATGTTTACCCATTGCCACAAATTGATGACGCACTCGAGTGCTTGCAGGGAGCGAAGTTCTTTTCTTCCTTGGATCTCCGCTCTGGCTACTGGCAAGTGCCCATGGCTGAGACTCACTGCTCGAAAACCGCGTTTGTAACACCAGGTGAATTATACGAATTCACTGTAATGCCATTCAATCTATGTAACGCGCCCGCCACCTTTGAATGCATGATGGACGGCATCTTACGCGGCTTGAGGTGGCACACTTGCCTCTGCTATTTAGATGATATTGTCGTCTTTGCACCAGATTTCCCGACCCATCTACAACGGTTGCATCAAGTTCTGACCTATGTCCGAAATGGCGGTCTCCAGCTGAACTTGAAAAAGTGTCTATTCACCGCTAGAAAACTAACTATACTAGGCCACGTCGTTTCCAAAGAAGGCATTTTTCCCAATTCTGCTAAACTTCGAGCCGTATCCGAGTTCCCGAAGCCTACTAACCTGAAAGCACTGCGCACCTTCATTGGTCTATGCTCCTATTTTCAGCGCTTCGTTCGTAATTTTGCTACTGTCATCGCACCTCTCAATGCACTCCTCCAAGGCGACATTGAACTACCTACCTAGTCAGAAGCTTGTGACGATGCATTTACGACACTTTGACACCTGCTTACATCTCCACCAATTTTGCGTCACTTCGCTCCGAGCGCACGCACAGAAATTCACACTGATCCTAGTGGTGTTGGCCTTGGTGCTGTGCTTGCACAACGTGACAATGCCAACGCCGAATACATGATTGCATATGCCAGTCGTGCACTCACAAAGCCTGAGACAAATTACACCGTAACAGAAAAAGAGGGCCTAGCTATCATATGGGCTCTACAGAAGTTTCGCCCCTATCTTTACAGCCGTTCTTTTGACGTCCTAACACACCACCAAACTTTGTGTTGGTTGTCAAACCTCAAGAACCCGTCAGGTCGCCTTGCTCAGTGGGCCCTCCGACTCCAGGAATACATCTGTGTCGTATATCGTTCTGGCCAACAACACTCTGATGATGAAGCCCTGTCACGCTTCCCACTCATTTCAGACGCAAGCGCATCTCATCACAATCACGATATTTTGTCACTTGACATCTTGGACATGGCCTCGAAGCAACAAAATGACCCATGGATCGCCACAATTCTAAACTTTTTGTCAAGGCCCCTGACCACCCCGGCTCCACGAGCACTGCGTCGCCAAGAGCAGCATTACGCTATCCGCGATGGTCTTTTATACTGCCGTAACTACCACAACGTTAGTTGCACAAGTTTATTGGTCGTACCCCACCATCTTCGTCGCAATCTGTGCTCCGCTTTCCACAATGACCCTTGGTGTGACCCCGGTGGCGTGTTCAAGATGTTCACGCGCTTTCGCCTACACTATTATTGGCGCGGAATGTACAGCTTCGTCTGCAAATACATCCGCTGATGCCTCGCCTGCCAACGACACAAGCCAGTCTCGCACCTCTCCGCAGCACCTCTCCAGCCGCTTCCCTGCCCAGCCCACCCATTTGATCGCGTCAGCATTGACTTGTACGGGCTTCTCTTATGCACTGGCGCTGGCAATCGCTGAATTGTCGTCGCCATGGATAACAAGACAAGATACGCCGAAACCGCTGCATTACCTGTTGCAACAGCCAAGGACGTATCCTCGTTTATTCTACGCAGCTTTCTTCTCCACCATGATGCCCCTCGTGAACTGCTCAGTGATTGCGGCCGTGTATTTCTCTCAGACATGTTGCAATCGCTCCTATCCAAATGCAAAATTATTCACCTCGCCATTACCGCATATCACCCACAGACAAACGGATTAACGGAACGATTTAACTGAACTCTGGGTGACAAGCTGTCGATGTACGTTGCGTCAGACCACTGCAATTGGGATCTTGTTCTTCCGTTCGTCACATTCGCCTACAACATTGCCTCCCAAGCCACCACCGGATTTTCACCATTCTTCTCGCTATACGGCCGCGAAACCACTAGCACCATTGATAAAATTCTGCCATATCATCCGTACGTTGACGACTACCAGCATGTGTCTGCGGTGGCTCACCACACCGAAAAATGCCGACAACTGGCCTGTTCTTTCACCTACGACCGACAGTGTTGCCAAAAACAGCGTCTCGACACCGACATCCCTCCTGACCCTTTCACCGTCGACTTTCTCATGTGGGTTTGGGTCCTACCAGTTGCTGCTCCCGTCCTTTCGTCTAAGCTTCTTCCGAAGTATCACGGACTTTTCCGCGTGGTTGCGCAGACCTCTCCTGTGAATTATGTGGTTGCATCCGTTACGTCATCTTTTGACCTTCGTCGTTGGGGGCAAAAAACAGTCCACATTACTCTTCTCAAGCTGTTTTAGGACCTTCTGACCTCTCTCTAGGTCGCCAGGATGGCTACCTCTCGATACCGAGGGTTATTGTGAGGAAGAAAATGGACACATGCGGAAGCGCATTGGCATCGCCAGACTCGCTCGGCTGTTCGCTCCCTGGCTACGCTTTGCCTGCTGCTGCTGCTATCTTCCCAGTCGCTGTGTACCTCAATAAACCCCCATAACAAAATGATTGTTGCTTGTGGAGCCCTCCCTGACCATACTGATATCGCATTGGACGCAAAAGTGACTCCCGGATCACTCATTACGTCAGTGGCTATGTGTCCTGGAAGATGGTGAAAAAGACGAAGTGCAATGCATGAAACAGGTTTTTGCTTCACTCTCAGAATTCCAGCTTGCTTCCAACAGAATCATTCCTCACACGTCATACAGACAGAGGTGGCCTTCTGTAGCCGTCCGAGTCCTTGAGAGACCTAGTCAAAGCTATGGAAGATGCATTCACCTATTGCTTCAGTTTCAACAAGTTGAAAAGTGACAGCATAACAGATCTTATCTCTTGCCTGTATGTGAAGAGGTTAAATATGGTCGGCTGTGAACACTGAACACCACAAATTGGAAGTGACAAATCAGATAATTAGATTCTTTACACTCACCAGAATGCATTTTCTTCTTGCTGGAGAAAATGCATCCAATCAAAAAAAGAGAGAAAAAAATGAAGTTCTTGAAGTCAAGACGTACGACTTAATTACTGTCATAATGCAAACTCAGTAAACAAGGTTTTATGTTATTGTGCATTACTCATACTGTGCTGTTTCTTGTGATTTTGCTATTGTCTTGCTCAAATTGGTATATATCTCCCATTAACAATTGTGATGTCACAGTCTGGCTGTGTTTCACATATGCAGAAATAAATTTTTTCGGTAACTGGTTTGCAACTGTATCTATATTTGGCAATGAAATCTCAATGTCATGTTTGTATGCATGCCCATCGTATCATCGTATATTTACTGTTCTTTTTAGTTGCTTCATTCACTTGCTTTAGTCAAGTTTCGTATAACTTGCAGTTCTCTCCAACTTTAACGCATATGTTGTGTTAATTTTTCATGTTGTTTTTCGCTTTCGTGAAAATAAATGTCTTGCTTGTAAAATTAGACTGTGATTGTGCAACTCATAAAAATAACGGTTGCCAGTATCTTTACCTCCATTGCCAGTCACAGGGAACACTGCGGCATCAAAGTGAAAACTGCATGAATTTTGTTTTGGAGTCAAGCTCACTGCTAGTGACTTTTCGTAGCTGATATACTATGAAGTGAATTGAAACCACTAGTTTTCCACACACTTTGCAGTGCGCCGCCAGAATTGTGACAGGTAGACTTTGTTATAATCAGCAGGATAGCATGAAATATTTGCAACAAAAAAAATGACTGCTACGCGCCAGGAGGGGCATTTTGAAAGCGACCACAGCATCGCCGCATCTGGATGAATTCTTGCTCGCTCTCCGGCACGCTGATGCTGACACCTCTCCTTCTAGCCACCATACCTCTGCCTCGGTGACCTTGCCCTCCCGTGTTGCCCACGCCTCTTGCCTCTGCACTTGTAAACCTGCGGCATCAGCGCTGCCATAAAAAATAAAAAGTCGCCCTTTTGTTTTTTTTTTCTCTGCACCGTCGTGCACCTTCTGAGAAGCAAGATATCCGTTAGCCTTGTCGTGTGCTTGCGTACCGCTCCAGTGGTCGTGACAGATTTCAGAACATGAGTTCGTAGTACTGAGGCGGTATTAATATAACGCGGAACTAAATTAATGCTCGTTATTCTGAAAAGTTCGGTATTCTAAAGTATGTAGTAGTGAAGTAATTTTACTATGAAACTATTAGCAGTTGGCGCAGGATTTTTTTAAAGATTGTTAATCTGAAAAGTTGGTTGATGTGGGGTTCGTTCTACCGAGATTTCAGAGTTTAATGATGCTATAGTTGATACAAATGTTTTAAACACAGACATATGTTGAACATTTGCGTATGTTTTGTACAACCGGCTGTTTACAGCAGCATGATGATGCCAACAGGAACATGGTTATATTGCCAACACCAGAAGTGGTAAGCATATATGTATTTCTTATGCTTGCAAAGTTAGTCACCCTGGATCGAGCTTCGTAGACAAATTTCAGTGAATGGCGCCTAACTACAACTGACATCAAGCCGACATGACAACCGTATTATAGGAGAATATATTTCATGTTATCTAATTAGATATCCAGCACTGCAACTACAATTGATGTTCCACGAACATAAAGGTCTTTTTCAAAAGATGTTTCGAGATGTGGTGTGGCTCTGTGCTAGAGTACTTGATTGCCATGCAAAATGCTTAGGTTCGATTCTTGCTGCTACCCTGCCATTCATTTTTTGAATCCATTGAGTCAGCGCTTCTGCCGTTGGTTTTTCTTGAGGCCCTTGCCTTTGAATTACCAATGTCTGCTTTTGCCATTTCTGGGTAGATAGAGACTTTTAATCTCCTGTTGTACATACCCTCAAGGAAAGAGTTAAAGGATGCATCTCTCTTTTGATGTAGCCTGATGAATGCTTCTCTCCGCCTATGAGAGCTCTAGTTATTTTTAACCTGCCAAATCGGCTATGGCGCTAGCAGTTGGTGACGCAGGTGTTTGTCCCAAACCTCCCTTCAGTCACAGGGAGCCGAGTCAGTAGTTTCACGTGTTTCTGATCGGTGCTTTATCATGCTTCACTTCGACAGCTCTCATGAACAGGCTGCATCACTTTAGCTAGAAAAGTAGCCAATGACCGAGTGACACGTATCTGTGCAAGGAATACTAGAAACACAGGAAAAAAGACGACCCTGGTCGCGGCGGTTAAAGCTTGTGTACTAAGCGATGTTGCTGCATGTTAAGGAACACCACACGGTAAAAAACTTCCTAAGCCTTCCACTTCGGTATGGCTCATAATTATATTGTGTTTATGGCACGCAAAACCTCACGTATTATTATTATTAGAAACGAAGGTGTGTAATGTATCCATATCATTAATTCCCTGCAATTTAGACTTTTTGTGAGCTAAATCAAGCAAGGCAAAATCCGCATTTACTCCTGAATACCGACTATTGTGCGCTACATACACTGGAACCCCGTTAATACGTTTTTCAGCAGACCAGGTAAAAAAAATGCAGCAGCCGAAACAACACAAGAGTGAGAAAAGCTCCCAAAATGAATAATAGCAGGGGCCCTTTCACTACAGTCGAACACGGTTATATCGAACCCACATATATCGAATTTTAGGGTATGCCGAACTCGCAAGTTATCCCCATAAAATTACTTCGCAAAAGTATAAAAATTTGCACGTTTATATCGAACGTTATTAAATGCGAAGCATTTTTCAGCGAACTTCGCCGACTTTGTGTGTGTGTGTGTGTGTGTGTGTGTGTGTGTGTGTGTGTGTGCGTGTGTGTGTGTGTGTGTGTGCGCGTGCGTGCACGCGCATGTGCCTGCCCGCCCTGCCCGCCTGCCTGTCTGGTCTGTCTGTCTGTCTGTCTGTCTGTCTGTCTGTCTGTCTAGCCGGCGACGACTTTTATCTCTCCTGGCCGTTTTGACAATGGTATCGACAGCAAACTTCGTATGGTATAACATGACTGTATGAAGAACATATTTAACTAGTCATAACATTGAAATCATGGCATGGATGTCATGAATGTCATGATTAACATTTCATAGTCCTGCAGCTCTTGCAGTGGTTTCGTTCACATGGCATGTTGCCAAACTGGCATAGTATGACATGATTGCATGGCAAACACAAGCGACATACCCTAACATGAAAATCATGACATGCGTGTCATATAACAACATGACTACATGCCAAGCACATGATGCGCTCGCGGCTGTTTCGCTAGCGTCACATATACCAAATCTGGCATTACGATACGTGAATGAATAACAAAGGTGCATACATTATATACACATATATATATATATTGTGAAGAAGAAGATGTGCCTGCAGCAAGCAGCATCGCAAACGCCCAGCTCTCTCAGCTCGTGCTTCGGTTCGTAGCTGTGCCGATCGCTGGACGGTTCTCCACGCTACCTCGTCGCTGTTCCTAACGGCTAATAAATCTCTTCACATTTGATGGAGGGTGCTGTTTATCCCCGTCGCTACACCCTGGAGCTGCGAAGCCGCACGCTACCTCCCGTCATCACTGACGCCACTCCATTGGCGTCTTTGCCCCAGTTCAACTGCCCTGGCCATCCTAGGCTACGAGACCCGAAGGTCTTCAGTGGTGCGGTTGGGACAGACGTCGAAGGCTGGCTCGAGCACCACGAACTGGTGAGCGCCAATAATAAGTGAGATGAAGCTGACAAGCTGGGCCACGTCATATTTTATCTCACTAGCATCGCCAAATGAATGAAGGTTTAATAACAAAAGTACAACATCTCCACATGGAGCGTCCTCAAGATGTCATGTGCTGAAGTGTTCGGTCGGCCGGCTGTCCGCAAGCAGCAGGCAGAACAGCGCTTGCGTGTCCCCTCTCAGCAGACTGGCGAAAGCTGTACCAGCTACATTGAGGACGTCGTCGACCTTTGTCGAGGTGCGAATGACACCATGCCCGAATCTGACAAGGTCAAACACATCCTGAAGGGCATCGACGACGGCGCATTTCAAATGCTCTTGGCTAGGAATCCGAGCACAGTTTTCGACGTCGTCAGCTTGTGTCAGAGCTACAACGAGATGAAGAAGCAGTGCACTCTGACTCGGCAACCTCAGCGTGGTGGTGAGTCACTGTCCTATTTCGACACCTTCCTGACAATTCACCGTTGCTTCAGCAAGTTCGAGCCTTCGTGCGTGAGGAAGTCACCCGCAAACTTTCCTTAGTGCCCTTTACTCACAAGACCATCACCCGTCTACCTGCCCCGCTTCAGACTGCTATTTCAGAAGAGGTTGCCCAAGCTGTTCCCCTTGTGCACCACAAGCCGCCTCTATCTAGCTGTGTTCACTGCCGGTGTGTCGCGCAGCCGGTAGACGCTCCTGTCGCCTATCCACCAGCATGCTGCCTGTGGCCGCACCCCTAACGTATGCAGCGCAGCCTTTGGCTCCTCCTGCCGCCTGTTCGCAAGAAATGCAGCCTGTAGCAGCGCCGTTCACATATGCAAATGCTGTGCGTAGGCTTCCGCAACCACCCTACACCACGCGCGCACAGCCCGCACACCCGGCTGCATATAGTGCACCTTGGGTGACACCACCAGTCACCAATCCTTGAATGACACCCGATAACCGACCAATATGCTACGCCTGCTTCTTTCCTGGACACGTTGCCTGCTACTGCCGCCGTCGACCTCAGACATTTGGCGACTATGTCCGATCGTCGCAACCCGGCGGCCAACCCTTCGCCCAATATGGGCCGGTCTCGTCACCTCATTATGCCCCTCCTAACGACCCGAACTTCTTGACGCCGCGCAGACCCTCTCCTCATTGGCGATCGCCGGCCCGGACACTCTGATCATGAAAACTAGGCACCGCAGTTCAAGAGGCAAGAACTGCGCCATTTTCGAACTGTCAAAGCCTTTGCCCCTTTCCTGCTAACGTGGTTGCAGTAACTGTTGAAGGTTATTGTACTTTCGCCGTTGTGGACATCGGCACCGCTGTTTGTGTTATTGCCGCTAATCTCTGCCGTTTGTTACGCAAAGTCACGACGCCGCTTTCGGGACTGTCGCTTCACACAGCAAGCGCACAGCAAGTAATGCCTCTCGCAGCGTGCACTGCGAGAGTGTCCATCGAAGATATTCTTTACATCGTGAAGTTTACTGTCCTCGCTGCCTGTTCACATGATGTCATCCTCGGGTGGGACTTCCTATCCTGCCATAATGTCGTCATCAACTGCGCATGCGCTGAAGTTGAGTTTTCACCTTTGTGTGATGTCCCATTACTTGACAA
The DNA here is from genome assembly GCF_043290135.1 of Rhipicephalus microplus. Classification (NCBI taxonomy): domain Eukaryota; kingdom Metazoa; phylum Arthropoda; class Arachnida; order Ixodida; family Ixodidae; genus Rhipicephalus; species Rhipicephalus microplus. Next base: position 25,284,980 of record NC_134700.1, on the reverse strand, counting down.
TCTTCATCAGCTGCCGAAGCTGTTCGTGCATGAAGATACTGATATTCCACTTGAAAATTTCACACTTGTTCCCGCTTCATGCAATGCCTACACTGACGCTACAGTCTTTTTTATGCCTTCCGATATCTTCACGAGTCGTCGAGCTCTGCCACTGCCTTTCGCAATGATTGACCTTGCCGGCGGAAGAAGCATTATGTTCATACTCAATTCGCTTCCCACTCCAGTCACTTTACTTGCGGGGGAATGTCTCGACCGCGTGCAGGACCTCGACCCATCGTCTTTGGTTGATGTCCCGGATGACTAGTGCGATCACCCAAAAGCACTGTCGGCACTAGTCATCCGGGACATCAACCAAAAACACTGGCATTCACCCAAAAGCACTCGCGTTCAAGGATACGTTTCCCAGCGCTATCGCTGACACCCTCACTCCCACCGAACATGCCGACCTGCTTGATCTTCTGCATGAGTTCCGGAATTCTTTCGATGTGTCGCAACTTCAACTAGGCCGCACGTCCAAGTAAAACATCATGTTGACACCGGCCTACACCAGCCACTGCGTCAAAGACCATACCGTGTCTGCACTGAAGAGCGCCGCATCATCAACGATAAAGTTGAAGATATGCTTCGTAGAGTCGCCATTCGACCATCTCACAGTCCCTGGGCATCTCCTGTCATCTTGGTACGTAAGTAAGACGGATCTATCCGATTTTGCGTGGACTATCGTCGTTAGAATAAAATAACCCGCAAGATCGTGTTTCCTTTGCCGCGCATTGATGACGCCATTGACACCCTTCACAGAGCGGAATTCTTCTCGTCGCTAGATTTGCGGTCTGGCTACTGGCAAGTCCCAATGGCTTAAGCCTATTGCCAAAAAAACTGCATTTATTACACCTGACGAACTATACGAGTTTAACGTCATGCCCTTTGGGCTTTGTAACGCGCCTACCATGTTTGAACGACTTATGGATATTACGCTACATGGCCTCAAGTGGAATATGTGCCCCTGCTACCTCGACGATGTCGTGGTTTTCTCGCATGACTTTCCTACAGACCTCCTTCGCCTCAGGCACGTTTTGAATTGTCTGACCAACGCTGGCCTGCAACATAACCTGAAAAAATGCCGCTTCGCTACACGCGAGCTCGTCATCCTAGGCCACATTGTGTCCAAGCACGGCGTATTACCTGACCCAGCAAAACTTCGAGCAGTCGCAGAATTTCCTAAGCCGATGACCATGAAGGAACTTCGCAGTTTTGTAGGCCTATGCTCCTCTTTCCGGCGCTTTGTCCACAATTTCGCATCCGTCATGTCACCATTAACCCAGCTTCTTCGCGGTGACGTGAACTTCTCCTCTTGGTCCCCTGCATGTGACGTTGCCTTCACTACTCTGCGCCGTCTGCTTACCTCCCCACCTATTCTTCGCCACTTCAACCCGACGACTCCTACCGAAGTGCACACCAATGCCAGCAGCGTTGGACTAGGCGCTGTCCTCGTTCAACGAAAGCCCGGCTATTCAGAATACGTTGTAGCCTACACTAGCCGCACTCTGACGAAAGCTGAAACTGATTACAGCGTGACAAAAAAAGAGTGTTTGGCTTTGTTCTGGGCGCTTCGAAAGTTCCGGCCATACTTATACGACCGCCCGTTCTATCTACTAACTGATCACCAGGCGCTTTGCTGGCTCTCCACGCTGAAAGACCCTTCTGGCCGCCTTGCACGATGGGTACTCTGCATCCAGGAGAACGACATTCGTGTCGTATACTGCTGTGGACGCAAATACTCTGACGCTGACAGCCTGTCCCGCTCACCTTTGCCACCAGACCCGTCTTGCGAAAACACTTGCCTCCATACCTTGTCATCGCTAAATCTTAACTCGATTGCCACCGAACAATGTCGTGACCCGTCGATCGCATCTCGTCTCAAATATCTATCCGGCACGCCCAACCTTTCGGTATCTCGATCCCTCCGACGTCAAGCTTTCCATTTTGCCATTCACGATGAACTTCTTCATCGATGCAACTACGCTCCCGATGGCCGCCGGTGGCTACTGGTCATTCCACGCACTTTACGATCGCAAGTGTGCGCCACTCTTGACGATCCACAATGTGGCCACACCGGGGCGTTCAAAACATATGAATGCCTTCGCCATCGCTATTACTGGCGCGGCATGTACAATTTTGCACGCAAATTCGTGTAGTGCTGTCCTGACTGCCAGCTATGCAAATCAACACCGCTACATGCGACTGGCGCATCGCAGCCGCTTCCATGCCCTGCCAAGCCATTTGATCGCGTTGGCACTGACCTCTATGGCCCCCTTCCATTGACATCAGATGGCAATCGGTGGATTATAGTGGCAGTTCACCACCTGACACGCTACGCCAAAACAGCCGCTTTGCTGAGCGCTACCGCTCAGGATGTCGTCTCTTTCATTTTACATCGCTTTATCCTTCGACATGACGCACCTCGAGAGCTCCTTAGTGACAGAGGCCGCGTTTTCCTCTCCGAGGTCGTCAAAGCTCTGCTTTCGGAATGCCACGTCATTCATCGGAAAACGGCAGCATACCACCCGCAGACTAACAGGCTAACAGAACTGTTTAACAGCAAGCTGGGTGATATGCTCTCAATGTACGTGGCATCTGATCATAGCAAATGGGACAGTGTTCTCCCATACGTCACATTCGCATATAATACTGCAATACAAACAACCACGGAATTTTCGCCTTTCTTCTTTACGGACCCGAGCCTTCCCATACAATCAATACTCTACTTCCCTACCGTCCTATATCCGACGCTGCTTGACACACCGAAGAGTGCCGCCAGCTCACCCGTACGTTCACCTCGGACGAGCAGCAACGCCAGAAAGAAAACTGTAGCACCACTCTTCCGAACCCCAGCTATTTCCCAGGGTCTCTTGTGTGGCTTGCCACCCCATACCAAACTCCAGGACTCTCATCGAAACTTGTCCCCCTGTACGAGGGGCCTTACGTCGTTTTAGAGAAGACCTCTCCGATTAATTTCCTAATTCAGTCAGTTTCCCGATCGGACGACATGCACTGGCGTGTAGGTGACATCGTCCATGTTTCCCGCCTGAAACCGTATCATGAGCTTCTGCCTAAAACTTCTTAGGTAACCAGGATGGCTCCTTTTTCAGCGGGGGGGATTGTGAAGAAGAAGATGTGCCTGGAGCAAGCAGCATCGCCAACGCTCAGCTTTCTCGGCTATGGTTCGTTGCTGTGCGGATCGCTGGACAGTTCTTCACGCTGTCTCGTCGCTGTTCTTAACGGCTAATAAATCTTTTCACAATATATATACACACACACATATATATATATATATACTCACACACACACACATATATATATATATATGTGTGTGTGTGTGTGTGTGTGTGACTGGTGCAAACATGACAATCATGAGATGCCTGTCATGCAACAACATGACTACATGCCACGCTAATGATGCGCTGGCGGCCGTTTTGCTAGCTTTACTTATACCAAATTTGGTATTCCACCAAAACCCGAAACACTCGAAAAAAAGGCAAGGGCGAGAGGGCTCAGACTGCGAAATCTCCAACTTGCGGAATGGCTTTTTTTCTCTCTTTCTCTCTCTCATGCTTTCTCCGCATACGCGTCGGTTCGTACAGCTGGAACGAAGGAGCCAATGTCTTCCTCTTCCTATTCCTATTTGGCGAGGTTCGATCAGCACACCACAGCTCGCGCCTTGTGCTGTTGCCCTTGTAGGTAGCCATTGCCTCGCGAGTGCGTTGTTGATATCACGCTTTGTTACTCTCGAGTTGTCGCACCGCCTATATACCACCGCATGTGCAGCATTTCTGTTTTGCTTGCGTGTTGTGCAAAGCCACTGCGAACTCCTTGAATTGTCGGCTTCTCCTGTAGCTATGGCCAGCGTGAAGAAGTGCAAGACCGTTGACTTTGAAACGAAGTTGAAGGCTACTCAGTGTGTTGATGCAGGCGAGAAATGTCGGTTGTTGCAGACGACTTCCACATACCACAGGGCACGCCGAGTGCCTTGTTGAAAAACAAGGCATATATGAAGGCAAAGGCGGCGAAGCAGCAAACATAGGGAGCCTGTCATGTGCGCACTTCTGCACACGGGAATGTACAAAAGGCACTCTATGCCTGGTTTTTAGAAGTGCGCGTGAAGAAAACTCCAGTGCATGGCCCGATGCCGATCACCAAGACCAAATAGTTTGCCGCCGTACTCGGTGAAACAACTTCGCCAACAACAGCGGGTGGCTTCACTGATTTAAGCAGCGCTACAACATCGTTGGCTAAACCATTTCTGGCGAAAGCGAGGCTGTCAGCAGCCAGGACATCCAGTACTGGATGACGAAGGAATGACCAGTAATACCTGTAAAGTTTTCTCCCGTGGAGATCTTCAATGCCTGGCGAAACGTGAAGACGAACACAATGATCAACTGCTTCCGCAAGGCAGGCTTTGAGACGGCAGAACTTGCAGAAACCAGTGAAGACGACGAGCGCATAGCTGACGCATTTTACAAGTTGTGACAAGATCGAGACTAGCGTCTTCAACATTTCAGAAACGAAGAAGCAGGCCAGAATTAGTGATTTTTTTTTTCACCCGAATACATCATTCTGTTGCGCCGGGTGTGCAGAATCAGTTGTCATTCTTGAATGCACCTATTGTAAGTGATGATCTGCTACAGGCAAGCTCTCGGGGCTTCTATTTTTTTGTATCGAATTTTTCATACATCGAACTAATTCGCGATTTCCTTCCACTTCCATATATTCGTGTTCAGCTGTATAAACAATTTATTACAGCAAGGTCAACCTAAGACTTAAAATATTCGAAGATAGTTGACTGCCGCTTCTTTCGCTCGCTTGTGTGGACCACGCATTTCTTTATAATCTGGAAGGCCGCGATGCTTTCAGCATTGCTTTGGTGTGCAACGTATCTGCAGAAGTAGTCCAGGGCCAGGAAAGTTTCTCAAAAGTTGAGATTGGTCGACTCCGCTGCCCACAGAATCATTTAGCTCGTGCTCGTCGTCATCATCGATGTCCCCGTCTTCAGTTTCAATTGAGTTTGCAACGATTTCTGCAATTGTATGGCACTCCGACGTCAAGACGACAGCATCCACAGCGACGCAGTCGTTGTACCCATGGGACCCGGCGCATTCATTGCCTCATTGAGCTATGTGAGCCATATGAGCCGGAAAGCGCTTCCAGCTCACAAAAGGCTGCTTCGGATTGTTGAGCTTCGATAGCAGGCTCCCTTTGCTGTCTATATGGCACCCACACCTCGCGAAGCAGTGCTCTATAGTTGACATGCTAACTGCACTCCACACTGATGCGACGTAATGCATGGCGTATAGTACTGATGCTGTTGAGCATTGACGGTGGCAGTCCAAGGTCTTTGGCAATGGCTACCTTTTTTCGCGCTTGCTTTAAGTACGTCCAGCTTTTCCTCAAGGGAAAGCACTTTCAGCTTATGCAATGCCATTAAGGCTTGAAAAGGATTGCATTGAGCACTGCAACGGCAACAGGCTCAGTGCACACAACAGCGACTGAAGATGAGTCGCAATGTGTGGCGTGCGGCAATGAACTGTCACGCACTTCCGGCATTTTGGAGTGAAACTTCCATTGAAAGCACAGTGATGATGATTACAGCACTTTTCCCAAATGGCCATCTAGGGGTGGCCTCTCCATTTCGCCTGCAGCTTCTTGCAGCCTGTTTCACAGCCGAGCCAGTTCAACACTGTCAAACGTCAAATCAAAATGGCAGTTCGTGGGCAGGTTTGGCATACTAGGTTGCAATGCACCATGCAGAGACGTTCTCACAGTTATGACGTTACAGCGGGGTCGGCAATACATGAATTCTAAGAGAGCTATTCCGGGACCAATGAAAGACAACGTAACAGCCGAGAAAACGCAGCAGTGAGGAACAAAACAGCAGGGTTCCTTTGTGTGTAGATTTTAACCACAATATAGGCTTTGGCGAATTTTATTGACATCGGCACATTAGCAAATAAACTGTTTGAGCAGGCTCAACAACACTGTCAGTAGCAAAAAAACTGAGTTTTTTTAAGTGTCTCCCTCACTCCACATGTGTTTTGATGTGTGCCATCAGACCAGTGTTGTGCCTGAAGTGAACCAATGTCTAATATGCTTGCAGTAATATGTTAATTTGGCTGTCCGATTGAAGCAATTCAGGAAGCACAAGATCTTCTTCTTTCTCTTGCTCGTACAAGAACTAAACATAGAATTAAATATTGTTATTGAGAATAATTAAAACATAGGTCCTCCGAATTCAGTGTCAACTGATTAGACGAGGTTGATGTGTATTTTATTTCAAAGGTATACTGTGCGTATTTATTTGCACGTCATGACATTTATTTCTGCTACGTCTATCTGGGCATAACGTGAATCGGACAATAATCAGTAATGATTCTTTATACAAAGGTACACTGAAAGCATTTATTTGTGCAACACGACTCATTTATTTTCACCACATTTATCTTGATATAATGTGAATCGGACAGTCATCATAAATAATTTTAGGCAAAAAGTTTCACATACGTATCATTTATGACTGAGGGGTAGCAGGATTTTACAAGTGGAAAGCTTTGCAGAAAAGTGGTTTCTGAAAATGTCCCTGTATGTTTTCTAGCAAGCTGCTCAGAGTTCCACCCAGTTGATCAGGAATGGACTAGTAGCAACAAGAGCTTAATTTGGGCGAATTGGTTCCTCGTGGTCAGCGCTCTTTCTGTACATTTAGAGCAAAAGCTGTTGTGAGATCACAACTCGGGTCACGCGCAGCGCCGTAGTTGTCCTCTGCCGCCAGTGTCCCTAAGCACATCGCACAAAATTAGAACAAAAGAAAATCTAGTACCAATGACCCAGTGGGGCTCGAACCCGGATGCGCTGTGTGCCAGCCCAGTATTCTACCACTGAGCCACGCCGGTATTTGGGACTTGTTGGCAAACTTGCCTTAGGCAGGCTGAATGTCCAGAAAGCAATTGCGTTATTGCGACTAATAAAGCGTTTTAAAACAGTGAACGAACAAGCAGTCGTCACACAATGCAAATAGTGTAACGAGTGGGTCGTCCAACGCTCCAACCCATTACAGAAGCTTGTTTTTGTTCAGCTATGAACTGTGGCACATACCCCCTTCAGGCACAATTCATCGTCGTCAGCCACTGCATGAACAATTGACACAAATTCTTTGCAAGTGTTTAGCAGATATTACGCTTCTCAGAAGAATAATGAAAAATAGCATAGCGAATGCCGGCCTACTACCTTAAAATTTTCATTATTCATGCCGTAGTGGGTATCAAGCAAGCGTGCTTGCAGCAGTTATCCAAAGAGTGTTTAGAAAAGGCTCTGAAAGGCCGCTTGCTCTTCTAGCTTTCGCTGTGACTGTGCTGCGCCTTCCGCGCAGGCCTAGCTTTTTTTTTTTTTTTTGTCTTTTCCTACAGTTGTCGCGCTCTTACTACAACACAACCACGGACTCAGTAGTTTCTTCATAATGATTAAGTTTTAAACCTAACAGCAGTCTGGAAAAACAAAATGTCATCGCATGCTGACTGCATGACGGCAAGATATAACCGTCACAAAATAGGGAGGATCAGTAAGATTACACCTTCACTATCCTTCATGCGACGTGCTTCAAGCAGGTGTAAGGGCGATTGCCTCACCAATGTGCAGCGTCCTCATCTCCCGTCGTCCCCTGTCAGTCAATTTTCGTTTTGCTCAAGACACCACTCTTTCACTTGAAATGTCGCAGCTCTGCAACTTAACGTTCCAGCGTCAGCTAAAGTGATTTTTCTTCAGCTCAGGCAGACAGATCTTTTAGGTTCACCGATAACTTTTTAGTTTTTATTGTCAAGAGCTTCAGTGATGCTGAATAAGTTTTTTAGCAAAACTTTGACAACTTTTAGACTCATTTCATCTCCACTTAAAGTGACTTACAAACTTTCAGTTGATTCATCCCTAAGGTGTTTGGACACAGTTCATTCATAAGGTTTTAGAATAAATTGCTGCTACCCTTCAGCTCCTGTCATTCTACACTTGTTAAGTGTAGTACCAAAAACCTCCGACTGCTTAATGCTTTTAAAAATCTTGCCCCCATTGTGTAGGAGATAGTTTCAGCAAGCAGACAAACCACCAGGAGGAGGCAAACTTTCTGAAAGTTGTACTGGTTTTTGTAGTTGAAACAATCTAGAAAAAATCACGAACCCCCTAGTGGACCAAGAGTCACCTCGTGTAAAAAAAAAGATGCCCCATCACTTGAAGAAGATTGTTGAGAGACTAGATGTAAAGGTGATCTTCTCTGCCCTTTTAAAGATGTCTAAACTTGCCAAAGTGATGAATACTTGCTTCCGAAAAGCACCAGCCTGTACCGTGTAAAGTAAGAGTATGAAGTTGGGCATGTTGGTAATGCACAACTGATCACACACTTTTTGCACTGCTTTATCAGCTACATCAAAATAAATGTCAAATACCAGGTTGGTGTGATCTTCGATCTTCTCCTGTCCCATGGCAAACAGTACATAGGACCAACTGAACAGGGTTTAAACAAAAAGCTCAAATGGCATTGCGACGATGTTACAATGCTGTTTGGCACAGAAGATCATCTGGCAATACATAGCAGAGATCGTAAGTGTCTACCGGATTTTCACGCATAATCTATGATTGCCAAGACTCGAGACAAGTGGAAGAGGTTAATGATTTGAGGCAAGCAATATTATTGAAGACTGTGCTCGTTGCGCGAGTGTGGCCTCTGCATCTTTTTCTCAGAAATATTTGCGATATTTAAATGAAACTAAGCAGCCATAAAGTATGAAAACAATGTCTGCATAAATAGTGTGCGCTTTTTCTTGGAATAAACATTGCTGGAAGTGGCACCACCATGTGTGTGTACCTCCCTTTTCATTTATCATTTTCTTGGAGCATACTATATTTCGAATCATGCTCTTCGAACACTTTTCTTATTCACTCTTACAACAAAGAACATATCTTATGGTACCAGCGGGAATCAAACCCGAGCGTTCTGTGTAACAATGAAGTACAGTAAACCTTCGTCACAATGTTGCTATATTGAAATTATCACTTTTATTGAAGTGTCATGCAGCCCCAACCCCAACGAGTGTATTTTAGTCCGGATTGCACGAAGCATGTCGATAGCTTGCTCCGCTTAAAGTGAAGTAACATGATGCGGATCCGTGTTCACGACGAAGCAGGCGAGCGATCGTCCACGGCGCCGAAGTGCCTGTGCGCTTTTTTTGACCCACGTCCTGCAGCGAGTGGCCTTTTCTGCGCCGAGCGAGCGATGTTCGCGCTAGTGTTGCCAAGTTAAAGCACGCCAATGCAGACTGGTGCAGACAATGGGAGAGGCTCTGCGGCATGGATTTCACCTTCTTCCTCCACGCCCTTCTACGGTACTATCCTGTACAGAGGTCCTCAAAACATGCTCGCTGCTGTTCCCCGCCACTACACTGGTGTTGTCACGAGACCAGTACGGAGCCATGGCGAGGCATGCTCCCTAGGTTTTTCCATCCATAGTTCCAAGACAAACATGAGCGTGTGCTGTGAGAGGTCTGTGTGAACCTGTGACATTGTGTGCGTGCATCGTGGGTGCTTTTAGTTGTCGTCAAGTGAACTTGGCGTCGCCAGTGCCCACACAGAAGTGTTTGACATTGGAGCAGAAAGTTTAAGTGATACGTGAAGTGGAAAAAGGAGGCCGGCAGAAGTCTGAAAATTGCAAGAGAATTCAGAGTACCACCGTAAACATTATCAACTGTCCTGAAGAATAAGGATGCCTTAATACAGGGCTTCGAGAAGAGTTTTTCAGCCAAACGAAAGCGCAACGGCGATTCGATGTGTTCTGAAGTGAAAAGAGTGCTTCTCGAATGGCTGAAAAAAGGGCAAAACAAAGGCGTGTGCTCTTTGTTATTGGCAACTGCCCCAGCATTGGCATGATTGAAAATTTGCAAGCCATCACTTTGGAATTTTTACGAGCGAATACAACCGCAATATTGCAGCCCATGGTTCAAGGCATTATTGAGACAACAAGAAAGTTATAATAGAAAAGTATCTTACAATGGATGCTCGTTGTGTATGATGCCAACAAGAGATACAGCAGTGCATTTACTATGCCCTTCATCAAAAGAAGTGGCACCTGCAAAGATTGCAAATCGCTTTGAATACGTTGAATTTTCCCGGTCGCACACAGAAGACGCTGATGATGACTGCGAGATTTGCGACAATTTCTACGAAGCTGAAAAGAGCATTGTTAGTGGAGATCTGGAAAGAAACTTCAAATTGTTCGTGATGGCTGATGCAGATGTACCTGTTGTTACCCCAGCTACGAATTCCAAAAAACAGTAGACTTGCTTGGAAGTCCTGAGGAGGAAGATGAGCTGCTAGACACCCTCGCAATATACCAACAGTGGCACAAATGCAGGAGAAGCTTCATCTGCTGTGAAATACAGTAGAGTGCGCGGTATAGCAGTATAGTGCAGAACAGTATGGCACACGGCAACACGCCGATGAGATTTGTGGCATTTTTTCTAAGAACATGACTCATCTGCAGTGGATGACGGAGTTCCCTGAGAATAACAAACTTAGATATTTAGACCAAGAGCTTATGTTTAGGCTGTAGCAAATGTGCTGGCAATACGCTCCCCGCTCCCGGAAAGCCCTGTTGCCATTTTGTTCAGCCCACTCCAAGCTTGTTAAGCGAGAAATTGCAAAAGCATGCACGATGACATCATTATCAAGGTCTTGTCACCACCAGGTTCAGAGCAGTTTTGGCAACCAAGTTATTAGCTTTAACAAAGCAGGTTTTCCTGATCAATTGCTCTCAGGCATAGCAGAGTCACTATTGAATGAATTGAAGCAGGGGAAGAATGCACAGCACGCATCTCAGGATGAGCCAAAGCCGAAAGTGTCTGCCATTGCTCATGTACACAAACTTTCGCACTGCTTAAAAAGAATCATTGAAAAAACTGGGATGAAGATAGTCTTCACGGCAAAAAACAAGCTGGGATCTTTATGCAAAAGAGTTAACTACAAAGGACCTTCAAGTGTTGGGTGCAATAATAAGCATGCAAAAATTTTCGTAGAATGCATTATAGACAATCTGTGTCTCATTTATTTATCATGTGGTCGATACTACATCGGTCAGACGGGGCAATGTCTGAACGATCATTTTAGGAAGCACGCAAATCTCATATGCAGATCAGTGCGCAGCCACCTGGCAAGTCACTGTGCCAATTGTAGGTGCACCCCGAAGTTTGATGAATGCCAAGTAACGGCAAAATATAGAAACAAAAGGCCTGTGAAATACATGGGGTGTTCTTACTTCGCAAAGCAGTAACTGAGTGTGTAAGTACCCCATCTGTTAATCTGTTGGGCAATGAATACAAGGCTCTGTTCAATTAAATTGTCATTTCAAGATTAGAATACCGCGCATGTGCCAACATTTTTGCCCTTTTTTTTCTGTGTGTCATCTCCTCGCCCTCTTGACAGTGTATATATATTCCCGCCATCCGTGCAATAAATGGTTGTAAGTGTGCACTGTGGCCTACGTGTCTTCTTTCTGAAATGTACTTTCAAAAATGCAATACCCACCAGCCCAAGTAGCCACTCTTTTGAAAAATCATTGTGACCAACGCAGCAGCAAATGTGCGTCTGAAAGGAGGCTCACTGAGCGTGCTGCTGGGGAGCGAGCGACGATGTCATTATGGAGGAGAAGACGCAGAATGAAAAAATGAAGAGCGGAAAGAAGAAAAATAAAAAATAATAAAAATTGCGACACGCTGCCTACGCGCGTGCCGAGGAGGGCAGTTGGCCAGGAAGCATTTGCACTGGCACCGACGTGGCTACACTGTGTATATCGCTAGCACCTATAAGCGGCCTATACGGTAGAAAATTCATAGAAAAATGCTTCAATTACATGATTCACGTGCTGCTCGTGCTGTCGTCATGATCTTGTGACATGCACACCCTTGGGTCATTCGAATGTGAAAATAAAGTAGTTGTAAGTGAGCACTCGTGCTGTGTGGCTGTTACTCTGTCTTTTGTGTGTTCCCGCACTCCCAGTTTGCTGAACAAATATATATTTAAGCATTTCAAGAACAAAGAAATACAAACAAGAGGAATGCCATTCACTTTGAGAGTTTTATAGCGCTCTGCTGGGGTTAACCAGAAGAGCTATAGAACTCTGTTAAGTTAACCTGCTACACGGCCCTGATTTTGCAAAGAAAGAAAGAAAGAGTGCAGAAATGCGCAGAGCGTGAGCCACGCACTTGCGTGTTCCTGCTAACAGTGCATCGAGCTGTACCTTTAAAACTGGGTTTTGTTCACTCTAAATGCGAGGCAACAAACTTCCATCCTGTCACTGATGCAACACACTTGTTACAGCTAGCATGCAAAAGCAAGTAGCAAAGAGTTATGACGTGCAAATGGAGAGGCTAAAAAATAAGGTTGCTCCAGCTGTCACTCCTTCCATCATCATTTCTCAACATGGCCTTACAAATACTTGAAGTGAAAATGGTTTAGCATGTCTAATACTGCAGAAGCTTCACAAGACGCACAGTAATCACCCCCTATACTGAATGAGGACAACATTGCAGCTGCCGGCAATACTTACCGTATTTATGCGCATAATGTGCGCCCCCGCATAATTTGCACACCCCGAAAATTTAGCCACCTTTTAGGAAAAAATACTTATGTGTGCCTTTTCAAGTAAAAGACGCACGTGCAGAATATATATGCATTGCTATGGTGCCCCAGACATGTGTAAGAATTGCTTTTTAATTGACAATTTCACAAGTATGAACGCTGAACCTTGAGCAACATTGGTGGGCGCTGCAGATAGAGTCGACCATTTCAAGTACCCGGTGCCGTTAAAAGTGAACAAACAGACAAATGTACAGACAGACCAAAATTTTTGCATCTAAGGTCCCCTAGAAAGACTGATGTCTTTAAGAATATTTCCTCGCATATTTCGTGCTCCCCGACCTGCCCGAGCCAGCTCGCCGGCACGCGCACCTTTGGACATTTCGATGCTTTGGCCGGGTGCATGCGTCGCCGAGAAGACGAGCGCAGTCAAACAGGCTGTGAGTGCGAAGCCCCTTCTTCTGAGGAGTTCCCCCGAACTAGGGTCCCTAGAATACCGCACCCGGACACAAACCTGTTGGCGGGTCGCCGAAACTGCTCAAGCATTTGCCTCCTCCTTTCTTCCAATCTCTGCCACCGCGATAATGACGAGAATGCATGCTTGCGTCATGGTACGGACGAATTTCTGCATCATAGGCATGCGAGGGCCTGTCGCACCAACTGTGCCCCTCGTTCTCTGCGTCTACGCTGCAACGCACGCTTGGTTGATTTCGGAAGTTTAGGTTTCGCCATCCGGTCTACGCGTTTAGACGGTTCCCATGCAATGTGCTACAATAATTATATATACGGCAAAATTGAAGCTCGCTGTTATAAATTTCGCCGAAGAAAAGGCGAAGCGTGCAGCCGGAAAGCACTTAAAGGGGACGTACTTCAATGTGACAACCAGCGTGATCGGAACGCGAGAAAGCAGAAGAGTGCGTGCTTGCTATTGCAAATTTGCTGCCTTGAAGGAGGCCTTTTCAATTATGTGCAGATGGTTAGTTCTTCTGGTACCGCCGTGTCATGGGACCTAGTTTCTCCCAGCATTGTCGAAAGAGCTTAAAAATAATGAGGCGTTCGAACGCGCTTGGTGGAAGCGAGGACTATGCGCTTCGGGAGGACGGTGGCAGCGGTCGTGATGATGATTCCCAATCTGACTTCGCGATCAGTGATTTCCGCTAGATTGCGCATGACCGGATCTGACTGGTTAGTGTACACACTAATTGTTTCAAAATTAACAAGTACACTTCGTTCGAGCTCTAATGTATTTCTTTTTTTAATGTAGAGACTGTGCACGTCTATACATTGAATTAAAACACAATGTTTTATATGCGCTACCGAAATACCCACGTAATTTGCACACCCCCTTTTGAGGGTCCCAAAATAGCAAAAAAAAGTGTGCAAATTATGAAAGTAAATACAGTATGCAATAAATTGAGGTTACCCAACTGGTTTTGATGCTCTGTTTCCAGTCCCTTTGCCAATCCCCCTGTCATAATGCGAGCAGTCCTTGTATATGGTGCATGGTGTTGGGGCACTGTGAGGTGCGTCAGCAAAAGAAGACAGCGAGAGATGGTTTCATGGTCTCTAGATGTTAAAGCATGACACAGGAGGCAAAGGTGTGCGAGAAATCTTTGTGAGTGAAAAAACCTAAACGTAAGAAAACCACGTTGCAGATAACATATGAAATAGGCTAGTGCACTCCCTTACACACTACTATATACACAGACTAGTGAGTCATATTTACAATAAAAGGCAATGGCCTGACGTGATGCCGGCTCCGTTGGCTGATTGTTAAGTTCGGTCGCGTCAGGAAAGTGCGTCGTGCCACGGGTGCATGGTCATCAGCTGCACTGTCAGGTCCTGAAGTGGCACGTCACCAGTGTTGGGTCCCCACAGCAACAGTACCACACGTCCTTGTGATGTGCAGCCTCTGGAGAGTAGCTGAATATCCTGTGCGTCCGCACAAGCGTGACGTTGCTCAGCCAAGTTCCCCTCCTCATCACACAGAGCAGGTCACAGGGAGTTTCTAAGAAGGCTGAGGCACCTTGCCAGAAGCTCTGCTGGTAGACTTCAAGCAAATGCCTTACAAGTGCCACCATTCACCTGTGCCTCTTCCCGTTCCGAGCGCACACTAACCTACCTTCTTTTCTTCGCCGAACAAGTAGCCGCTCGTGCCCATTCTTTTACCTCTTCTTCTTCGCCTTTTTTTTTTTTCAATTCTCCTTCAAACCATGGTCCTCTTCCTTCTTTCTTCTATATTTCTTTGTTTGATATCCTTCTTATCTCTTGTTTCTTTTTCCTCCATTTTTTTTCCCTCTTCTCCTACCAGTCGACACGCTCATGACAGATAGGGAAAGGCCAAAGTGACATGGAGACAAAGCCAGCCAACAGAACTGAACAGAAAGATAAGAGAAGAGAAGGATGCAGTTGCAGGCCACAAGAGCTCATTGGGTCTCAAAACCACGCCACTACCTCGTGACTGGCGAACTGGGTGCATTCCAGACCCGGCACTTGTTCGTGACCATGCCTACCGTGCCACCCACTCCCTCCAGTGTGGGATACAATGCATTGGCAAACATCAAGCATACTGGGAACACTAGGTAACACACATTGGAGGACTACCTAATTCAACAGAACTTGAGTGAATCAAGAGCATGCACCTCGTGCTTAGTTCTTGCATGTTTTTGCTGGGCTCATTTAATGTGATAGCGTGCACATGTTTCTTTGTTGTCTAAAATAATTGTCGCTCTAGCTCCAAATGACCTCTCAGCAACGAACATTTTGTCTAAGTTGTGGCAATCTCGTCAACCTTACCTGACTAGATAAAATCTGTAGTTTGATTATAAAAAAAAACATGCATCTGCAACACACCAGATAAAACAGGAGCACTGAAAACACAGGAGAAGGCAGTCTTAGATGTTCATAAACACTCATTCGTTATGTCTCCAAGCATGCCTTGTAAGCGTCAGGCCACGAAGAGCACTTAGAAACCAAAACTGTCACCTGCCGCTACATGAAGGCATAAAGTTAAACCTGGATATAAGTCTCGAAAAAGCTCATTATAACAAGGATTTCATTATACGCAGGTTTCGTACTAAAACAATACTGATTGTTGGCCTAATTGGTACTTGCTTACTGATGTCAGTTCGTACTAAAGGTCAGAAAATAAATGCACAAATTAAAAAAAGGGGTTCTGAAGACAGAGCTAACCCAAAACACTTATTTAGTGGTAAACAAATGTGTTATTGTAGCTATAACCATCACAAGAACACTCTCGGCGGGTTTTTGAGTTGCCACAATTCCGCAACCAATCCTCTTTTACGTCTTTAAGAGAGGGGAGGCCGGCTGACGCCCATGCTGCACGGGCGAGTTCATTAGTTTCTGAGGAATGGAGAGGCAGGGAGACTCGCTCCCACAAGCCTGTTGGCAGGCGGCTCCTAAGGAACACAAGGTGTGAGTTTTAAATTACCGCAGCCATGATGAGACATAAACCATTGCACGCTATAACATCCTTTTACAGATCCTTTTTGTATACCAAAAGGATCCGTAAATACTCATTGCGGACGAAGAATGGTTCGTTATATCCATTGAGAGGAAATTTTTGCTTCGTTAAAATGAGGTTTTTTATTATCTAAGGGAATTTCAAGGGGAATTACGATTGCTTCATTATATCCACTAGTTCATTATATCCCACTTCGTTATAAGGGTGCTTTACTGTAGCAGTGCGTGCACACATTTGCTCACATAGACGTGCACACATTTGCTCACATAAGCGTGCACACGAGGAGGCAAACGCAATAGTGAGAAGAGGGCGCAAAGCCAGCCCCATGCATTCACATAACAGAGACTGGGGGCACTAAAAAAACATTTGCCCCTCCCCCCCACCTCTCTGACGGAGAACCTTGCTCACGCCTATGTATTACCCCCACAAACAATCAAAGCTTGTTTTACAGTAAAACCTCACTAATACGTACATATGCGCCGAAAACACGGCTAACTACGCACTGTTATAACTGGCAGAGCAAGGACATGGCCTCCAAGGGACGCTCATCAGCGTACCATTCAAACACTGTCCGGGTACTGCGGGGAACGCAAGAGGATTGATTGATTTGTAGGGTTTAACGTCCCAAAACCACCATATGATTACGAGAGACGCCCTAGTGGAGGGTTCCAGAAATTTTTACCACCTGGGGTTCTTTAACGTGCACCCAAATATGAGTACACGGGCCTACAAGATTTCTGCCTCCATCGGAAATGCAGCCGCCACAGCCGGGATTTGATCCCGCGACCTGCGGGTCAGCAGCCGAGTACCTTAGCCACTAGACCACCGTGGCGGGGCGAACGCAAGAGGAGTCTGCGTGCACTGCAGGAAAGGCGCATCAGAGTCGCCGGGACACACAGCCCGCGTTTGAGGAAATGCGCGTGCACGGATGGAGGGTATAAAAAGCTTGTCGCAAGTGCGGACGGAGCTCTTTCTCTGGCCTTCGCTACAATCGACCGTGTCCTGTGAAGAGGCACGTCTTGGCCCGTGTAAATATGCAAATAAACTTGTGTGTTCTTTGAGCGAGCAAGAAGCCTCGCGATTGTTCCTCCTTCCCCGGCGCCTAAGTGTACGCCTGTGCCCCGCTCCTCAATCACATCAACTGGTGGCAGCGGTGGGATTCAGTTGGATCTGGTTCACATTCTTTCCTGGTACCGATGCTGGTGAGTGGTCACCTTGGGTATGGATTCTACCAGGTGTTTTGGATAGATGGTGATGTCTAATCAAAGGGGTAGATTGGTTGCTGCTTTGTGAAGGCAGTGTTTATTAGAGGTACCTTCACAGCAGTTAGAACTACATAAGTCTACGGGGTGACCATGGACTTGAACAGGTTGAAAACACCGGATTTAGTGCTTTTGTGTGAAGAGCTGGGGATAGATGTGGAAGTGATACGTAGTAGGCCACTTTTGATACAAGTGATCAAGAATTCCGGAGCAGATGAGCAGAGGCTTTGTGATTGTTGGGAGCTCATACAGGCCAAGCGTAAGGAAGCCGAAAAACGAGAATGGCTCGCATTGGAGAGAGAGACCACCAGGCGTAAAGAGGAAGCTGCAGCTCAAGAAAGGGAAATGGAACGATTAAGGCTTGGGCTTCGAATTGTCCTGGCGAAATGGCCGGTGGTCAGGGTACAGTAAATGAAGAGATTCGAGAAAGACCAGGCACGATAAACATGGATTGCACAGTTGAGCAAGCTGACGAGTGCAACGTCCGTCGCCAGTCAGAGATGACAAGTGTCCCAAGTATGGCAGAATGCCAGAATGACTCGCTTGTAAAAAAAAAAAGGTTTTTCTCGGCTTGGGGCAGATGCAGTATCTCCGACTGACCAGAAAGAGCGTGCACACGCACTCGTCAAACCAGAAAGCATACCGCCGGAGGTGCTATCTTCAGTAAATAGCGATGTGCATGAGTAGGATTGCCAAAATGAAACATTGAGTTGTGTAGAATGCAGCAATGAAGGCACAGAAAGTGACACAGGTGATAAATATCAAGCGCACAGCTCCTTCAGTGGGGATGAAGCTTCTGTATTGTCGGTGGTGCCTCAGGTTACAAAGGGCACATCTTCAAGGATATTTATTTCTATAGATTTTGAGCCGAAAGAACGAGTGTGTATGGAGGTCGAGGTCGTTCAAACACTCCCGTCTTTGTGCATCTGGAAAGAAGTTCTTTGGTAGAAACCCCAGCATCGCTGCACCCTGGAGGGCAATTCCTTGAAGCATCCGGATGCGTCTCAAATATTTATTTATTTTATTTATTTATTTATTTTACCCTCAGGGTTTTCAGATTACAGAGAAGGGCATGTTAGATGTCAAAAATGAGAAACAACACTTCATAAATATATACAAAAACAAAATTTCAATAATTGGCAGAATAATACAGAAATACCTTAATATATCATCTACGTCAACAAAAACAACGTAGCTGTAGTGATACTGCAGGTAGTACATGTTCAGGAACCAAGCAAAGAACAGCAAAGAATTCAAAAAACAACAAAAACTTGTTTCAAGACGGCCTTTTGTCTAGGGTCTTTTAAGAGTGTGAAAAGGTTCGCTCGCCTCATTTGGGATGCTATTACTTAAGTGTAAAGTTCACTTGGTCACCACCATAGTGCAGGCTTAAGTTGTGCTAAAAATTAAGAAAGTAGCGTTGTACCAACTTACACCTAGTGGATCTTGGGAGAGCTGGGCGTATTAGAAAAAGTGCATTCCTTCCCACCAGGCAGAAGAAGACCAGCTATGGCTATGGATCCAGAAAGAACCGGCCTATGAGGACGGTTGCTTTCCTTCAGCGCTGCAACACCTTTGACCAGGGCAACCAGGCAGCAGTGGCTCGGTGGCAGCAGCTTTGGAGCCGCCTGCTGGTACCGAGAGTGTGTTGGTGTGCTGTAGGTTGTGGCGATGCCAAAGTGTGCCTACCATGCGATCAGCTGTGCGACGTGCATTCGTGTCAAGTGGTGAATCAGCGTGGAGCCTACGGAGATGAACCCCAGCCACTTCAGGGAGCAGCCCCACTGCAGCCCTTACGTGATCTCTTCTGGCGGCGGACGGGCTCTTATGACCAGCAGAGCAAGGACATGGCCTTCAAGGGTTGCTCATCGGCGTATCGTCCAAATGCTGTCCGCAGCCTGCAAGAATGCAAGAGGTGTCTGTGCGCACTGCGGTAAACGCGCATCAGCGTCGCTGGGACACACAGCTTGCGTTTAAGGAGATGTGCGTGCAGTCAGAGCTCTCTCTCTGGCCTTCGCTACGGCTGGTCGTGTCTCGTGTAAAAACGTGTCTCGACGCCTAGTGTGCTTGACCCGTGTAAATATGTAAAAAAATATGTGTGTTCTTTGTGTGAGCAAGAAGCCTCGCAAGCGTTCTTCCTTCCCTGGTGCTTGGGTAAACGCCTGTGCCCCAGTTCTCAGTCACATCAGCGCTAAACATAGTATGCATTAATTACCAAGTACCAATTCATCAAGTGTGCCATCGCCGCTAAAGAAGAAATAAATACAGTGCCACAGCAAATTTTGCCCAAAGTGCCCACCAGAAAGCCAGTTCTTTCTGTTGGCCAATTTTCAGAAATGATTGGCCCTCTCGCACATGCCGTCCGATGACACGTGGTGGCGACATCAAAGAGCTTTTCAAAGCTACTGTGGAGTTCGGGATACGTAGCGACTAGCATAGCGATGAAATGGACATAAACGGCTGTCTGCGATAAATGTGTACTGCGATCTCCTACTAAGCAAAAACAGACAGCTTTTTTGAGACGCGGTACGGTCCCAGGGACTCAATCGTCTACTAGCTAGTTGCGTGCATTGCTTTATTTACCTGTCGTACACACCGTGCCAAGCTGCTTGCGCCAACTCTTCTTCAAACCGCGACACAGATGTGGCGAGAAGGCTATTGCATTAATTTGATGATGTGAGTTTTTTTAAGCGATACCCTAGCGGTCCTGGCAGCATACAGATGCGCATTTGGGTTGTCGCCTTATGCAAGCGTGCAGTATGGTTATAGCAGTGCTATGCTTGCTCTCTAGGTGCCCGAGATCCACCAAGATCAACTTCGCAACAGCGAGCTGCTTTCCTTTTTGCACAGCCATGCACGCTGAACATGGTCCCATACAACGATCAAGGCAGCAGCGATGGGCGCCCCTGCACACTCATGTCGTCGCCGGCTATTAAAAGCGTGCAATAGGCCTTAAGTGGCAGTACGCCACTGGCGTAGTCTTTTTATCAGCGATGTCACACTGGCCAGCTTTTCAGTGGTCGCCACATCGCCTTCGTTCTTTGTCAATGCTTACGAGAAAAAGCACTGCAGCAATCTCGTGAAAGTCAGGATAATTGATCGACCGATTCCATGCTGTTGCAACAGCGCGACGGTATGCAAATGCAGCGGCGCAAGTGTACAAGATGGAGACCAATGCCATTTCCGTTTGCGATGGATAGTGTCAACATTACTCTCGGTTCCAAGACCACCTTGTCGCGCAGCAATGGGAAAATTAGACAGAAAAGATCCTTTTGGAGCACTATAGTGCAGTTATGTCCAGTTGATACAGGTTGGAGCAATTGGCACAGGTTTCCCACCACTGTGTCCCCCGCGTGTTAGAACTGCCGTCAAATGCTCAATCTGAAAGGCAACTACCCGTCTTGAACGAGATATAAAAACGCGGGGGGGGGTAGCTCGAGTCACAACAGTAAACTTTGATTATAAGGATGTGCTCACAATCGCTGGCACACGTGCTACCTCCGCAACATCTGTGTGCTTTCAACGTAAAGAGACTGCGTGAAAAGAGCACTTCTCCCTAGAGCGGCCGTGTTTGCTTATTTATTTATTTATTTATTTATTTTGTTACCCTCAATCGCCGAAGCTTTACAGAGGGGAGTGGGTTACAACATGAAAAATATACGTGCTATTTTATACATGAACAAAAAAAAAAAAAAAAAAAAAAAAACCTCTACTCAATGAGGCGCAACAAAAGTGAAACGTAAAAATAAGGAAATCACAATGAGCAAATAGTGAATGTAGTAAAATTATACAGTACTAGCAAAAAAGTGTAAAAGTAAGGGAAATGACACGCACACACAAAAAATCAAGAATCCACTGGAAAACGCTGGCATCTTGACACGTGGAGACAGAACTTCGTAAGGAGGGGAATAGATCGGATGACTAAGGAGAGCTATCGCGAAATAGGTGAGCTGATAAAGAATGACGAAAGAGGGAGTGATCAGAGATGGAAACGATGTCACCTGGTAGCCGATTCCAATCGTTTGATGTGACCGGTATGAAGGAGCAAGAAAATGTGTTTGTGTAGCAGAAAGTACCTTTAACCTTGTGTTCATGGTCGATCCGAGAGGAGTGATATGTGGGAGGCGTAATGAGCTCATTACGCAGTGATGGATGATGGTAGGTCTTATGGAAAAGGCAAAGGCGGAAGTACTTGCGACGCAGTGATAGAGGTGGCAGTGACAAGTGGTGCTTCATTGCTGTTACGCTTGATGTACGGTGATAATCTGATAGAATAAAACGTGCAGCGTTATTTTGAATTAGCTCAAGGTGCCTAATCAAGTTTTCGTGGTGAGGGTTCCAGATTGCAGCAGCGTACTCCAATTTCGAGCGCACGAGGGTTTTATAAAGAAGCATCTTCAAGGAAAGTGGGGCGTTGCTGAAATTTCGACGTATGTATCCCAATGTACGGTTAGCATTGTTCGTGATGACGTTAATATGGGCATTCCATGTTAGATTGAAAGAAATGGTGACGCCTAAGTACCGGTATGACGACACTTGGTCAAGATAAACATCACCCAGTTTGTATGTTGAGGAGTTATTAGGCTGGCGGGAGACTGTCATTAGCTTGCATTTTTTGGGATTTAATTTCATAAGCCATTTATCGCACCAATTCCTAATGTTATTTAAGTCTGTCTGCAAGATGTTCCTATCATCATCGGTACGTATTTCCCTGTAAAGCACACAGTCATCGGCATATAAATGAACGGATGAAGAAACGCAGTCAGGGAGATCATTAATACATATTAAAAACAGCAGAGGTCCCAGAACTGAGCCTTGCGGGACACCCGATGTTACACTTATTTCCGGCGAGTCATGACCGTTAACAGTGACGTACTGAAGACGGTTTGTTAGAAAGTAGTTGAGCCATGCCAGTACATTCGAGTCAAGGTTGAGAGAGGAGAGCTTATGCATTAGTAAAGCGTGATTGACTTTTTCAAATGCTTTTGCAAAATCCAGGAAAATGCAGTCAATTAGAGATTGTTTATCAAGAATGGTATGCAGGTGATGAGTGAAAAGAAGCAACTGGGTTTCACAGGAAAACGTACGCCTAAAACCGTGTTGGGCCGATGTAAAAAATGAATTCGATTCTAAAAGTTTCGCAATATGTGAATGCAGTACATGTTCCATTAGTTTACACGGAATGCTTGTTAGTGAAATGGGCCGATAGTTAAGAGCGGAGTGTTTATCACCAGACTTGTGTATCGGCACAACCTTACCGACCTTCCAGTCCAGCGGCAAAGTTGCTTGGTCAAGTGACTGCTGGAAAATCTTACACAAGAAGAGAGACGAATATGCGCTTGTTTGTTTGAGAAATTTTGAGTTGATACCGTCAGTCCCACATGATGAGGATGTTTTTAAGGTGTCAATTAACTTCAAAATTCCTGCAGAATCAAAAATGATAGGAAACATTGAGCGGTAGTCACGGCACACAACTGCGTCAACAGGCGCAGCAGTATTTCCCGAGAAATTGGCTGAAAAAATATTGTTAAATAACGCGGCACATTCAGATGGTGGTAGCGGCTCACCAGAGTCATCGTTAATTGATAAATCCGCATTTTGGCTAGAATTGATAACGTTCCAAAATTGCCGGGGGTTCCTTGATAACAATTCAGGCAACGTATGCGTTTGGAAACGATTCTTAGCAGCACGCACAGCTTCCACGTATTCTGCCTCAGCATTTTGATACGCTACCCAGCAGTCACTAGTATTTTGCAACTTGGCTGTGCGGAAATAGCGCTTTTTTCTATTAGACAAACGTTTAAGATGCGTGTTATACCACGGTCTTTTTGTGTTGTTCCGTATGCGTCGAAGGGGAATGTGCGCATTGGTGACATTAGTAACTAAGTTTTTGAAAAGGTCCCAGTTCTCTTGTACACTTCTCTCTTCAAAATTACAACAAAATGTGTCTAAGTACGCGCACATATCTTGGTTAATGGCGTCAAAATCTGCATTGCGGTAGTCCCGGATGTACTTGTCTTTTTCAGTTCCACGTGAAAAAGACATGGTGATGTCGAAATGTAACACCAAATGGTCGCTCAGACCAGGAAGATAGATAATTGGGGATATGAAGTCTGGATGAGTTGACAAAACTAGGTCTAATGTATTAGACGATTCATTAGTTACCCTTGTTGGTTTCGTTACAACCTGGGTAAAGTTGAAACAATTACAAAAATCTAGGAACTGTTGGGATTGTGTTGAAAAGGGGTCGAGTAGAGGAACACCAGCGTGCCAGGTAATGTTAGGAAAATTCATGTCACCAAAAAGAAAAATTGGTGACGAAGGATACCGAGTGACGACATAGTTGAGAACGTCATGCAATTGATCGACGAATGACGATGTATAGTTTGGGGGACGATAGCATACGCCTAATATAATCTTTGTGTGCTTACTTGAAATACCAACCCAGACTGTTTCCAGAGAGGACACAACTTCTACTTGAAAAGAGGAAATTGTATGCGATACGGCTATCAATACACCACCACCCTGTCTATCTTCTCTATCGCACCGATACACATCATATGTGACGTCAGTCTGGAAAATTTCTGTATTTTCCACCGTTGAGTTGAGCCATGTCTCGGTTAATATTACTAATTTTGCCTCCATTGAGGAAATAATAGAATTAAGCTGAATCCTGTGTTTCATAATGCTCCTTATGTTGGAAAAAAGAACAGGGACATTGAAAAGAGCAGTCACGTCATCATTCCTACCTCCGGCTAATTGTTACTTGTGAGGACGACTGAAGTGAGTAGAATTCGCATTCATTTTGCGGTTACGAGTACTAAAGGCGGGTCCATTGCGACTACCCGAAGGCTTATCTTGGGTGACACTGTCGTTTGGAACGGGAGTTGTAATCTTACTAGTTGCCTTCTTTAGTATACTATCAGTGGCACGGTCATAAATGTAGCAAATGTTACCTACATACAACTTGTCATGGCGAACTGAGAAAGCTGGTGACTGTGGCAATGAGTTTGCAAACTCAAATAGTTTTTTCCGTGCAACTCGTGTGGCTATTGAAAAGTCTTCTGTGACGGAAACATTAATACCTTTAAACGTTGCTCGCTTAAAAAGAACTTGTTGCCGAAGCTTAAAACGACTAAACTTGACAATGACAGGTCTACACCTGTTTTCTTGGTAGCTGCCACCTAACCTATGCGCACGCTCAATTACATCATCAGTTATGTTCGGGTCGACGTGTTGCATCAGAAGGCTTACAATTTTTTCCTCAGTTTGTATCCACGATTCCTTAGCGTCCGGGATACCATGAAAGATTAGGTTATCACGACGCGCCCTGTCTTCAATGACGTCAAGGCGTGAACTCATGACAGTGCTTGTTTGTTCGAAGGTTTTCACGGCCTCTTCTGCTAGAATGAGCCGCTCTTTTACGTCATCAATTTTGTCACATTGGGCCTCGATTTTCAATATCCGCGTATTCATTGCGACAAACCCTTCTTCGAAAGACTTCTGCGCCGTCGCGACATTAGCCGAGATATCCACTTGGCCCTGGGCTAGCCTACCCGTCTCAGCCTTTAGTTCTTTTAACATCGTTAGCACTTCTTTTTGCCATTCATCGGGACCGGGGTTGCTTTCAATATCTCCGCAACACAACAGCTTAGAAAGTACATGAACATATTCATCATATGCGGTACACAGTGCGTGGGGGCACGGGAAAAGCAAAGTACATCTGTTGCTAGTGCGCTTAGCAAACAGGGAACATTTGTTACTAACCTGCACGAAGTAAAAAAGTCGCACGAAGCGGAATTGAGCCATGGTGTCGCAGGTGACTTTCCCGTGCCCACTGAAGCGATGCGAAGCACCGAGCCTGGTTATAGCTTGCGCTGAAACTGGTTGCTTTGTCGATGCGGCTGTCCGGGTCAAGTGGAGTGATGCGTCTTGCGGATAATCGTTGAAAGTCATCAGGTGGTATGGCGTTTCACCGCTGTCGCTGTGCACCGGCTGATTTGACTGTTGATCCGTAGGCATCAGATAGACGGTGCGTAACACGTGGCAGCTCGGACAAGTGGCGAAACGGACCAGAGCCTGCACGAAGTAAAAAAGTCGCACGAAGCGGAATTGAGCCATGGTGTCGCAGGTGACTTTCCCGTGCCCACTGAAGCGATGCGAAGCACCGAGCCTGGTTATAGCTTGCGCTGAAACTGGTTGCTTTGTCGATGCGGCTGTCCGGGTCAAGTGGAGTGATGCGTCTTGCGGATAATCGTTGAAAGTCATCAGGTGGTATGGCGTTTCACCGCTGTCGCTGTGCACCGGCTGATTTGACTGTTGATCCGTAGGCATCAGATAGACGGTGCGTAACACGTGGCAGCTCGGACAAGTGGCGAAACGGACCAGAGCCTGCACGAAGTAAAAAAGTCGCACGAAGCGGAATTGAGCCATGGTGTCGCAGGTGACTTTCCCGTGCCCACTTACTTCGGTGTTTTGAAGGAGTTCCGCCACATTGAATCCAGAAGAGTTGGCTGCCATCTTCACTTCGTATAACATCAAAATTCGAGTCTATCGCATTCGTTGCATTGCTTTCAACGCGCTGTCGTGTAGTTACCAGAGCTCATCGACTAATCGCGAAGACTACGGTACCGCGAAGTCGCGGCACAAAACGGAAGCGCGTGACGAGTCGACCTTCGAAAATCCGTCGTCACCATGGTCTCGAAAAATTTCTGTCAGCAGCTAATCTGACATCCCCTCAGCAGCGACAGCGCGGTTCACTGCATTAGGAAAAAAAAAAGAGAGAAAAGAAAAAGCAAGGGTGTACGTTGTCTGGGGCCACACCATGCACATGCAGTGAAACCATGCCCGCATGCACAGCATCAAAAATGAAGAGCGAATGACCCGGATATCGCAGAAAACTATTTCGGCAAAGTGCTTTCCATAAGCAGCATGGCCCCACATATGTGACACTAACTAAAAGCATGGCACTGCCAACACAAAAGTAGTTTTTGTTTTGTTCTGGAAGATGAGGAGGGCACATCTGCACATGCTTGTGGTGGCAAGAACGGTGACAACACCGGCTTGTGGGGCGCAAGCCTGCCTCATGTACATGCGCGCGCAGTAACGAATGCTTGCTATCACCTGGGAGTAGCCCTACGAGAGCGCCGTGCGCACTGCCACTTTTCAACTTCATCTGGGCATGCTCGTGCCAAAGTGACGAAATTCGAGGCGAAATTCCTAGGTTGTCTGTGGAAAATATTCGTGATATCAAGGGTGCCTCCCGCTGTTACATTTTCAGATGGAGGTCACAAATACAAGTGCTTCTATAGAGTAATGATGGAGAATAGGGAAGCTTCGTTATATCAAGGAATTCGTTTTATGGAGGTTCATTATAAGCAGGTTTAGCTGTATCACTGCACAGCCTCATCATGCTGGGGCAAGTGAGTCCAATTACCACGATTAACAAGTCAACACCTATTGGATGAGTGCAAAGTTGAGCCACAAAAAATTTTGAGCCCATCCAATACTAGTGGAGTTGTTTGCGCATGCTTAAAGCACTTTCTTTTGTCCCACAGCTGAAAGCTAAGCAGAACTTCTGAGTGAAAGGCTACAGCAGTGCACAGCAACACCTTCTCTTTTCTTTCTTTTTTTTAAAATGTGCGGCTCACTTTTGGCATGATCACGAGTGCCAAAGTGTAATTCTACAGTGTGCAAATCTAGAACTAGAGCTGTGCGCAACCACTGCTGCCTGTTTTGCTCTTGCAGCTTTGTCGCGCCCAAGTCCAAAGAGTGATCACCCCGCTGCCACCTCACAATAATTGCGGGAACTACCGTTTATGCCCCATTCTTTTAATCAGAATGGAGAATCTGAAGATAGAGAACTGGGCAGATTTCACCTTATGTTGAAATCAATGTGAGTATGCAGAATGTGAGTGAGTATACAGAAGCCTATGCCAGAATTTTTGCTCCCAGCCGAGCGTTACAAGGTCAATAGATACATATATGTATAAATTGAGCAGATGTGTACACATCGTGGGCCTACCAGGCGCACCAAATATGCTGGCACGTAATGGGTAGCTCGTGGTCCGAGGCGGCAATGTTCGCACCCAGGTTAGAGACGTCAGTTGTGTGGCCATGTAGTGAATACTGTGGAGCGATGTGCGGCTCACTTTTGGCATGATCACGAGTGCCAAAGTGTAATTCTACAGTGTGCAAATCTAGAACTAGAGCTGTGCGCAACCACTGCTGCCTGTTTTGCTCATGCAGCTTTGTCGCGCCCAAGTCCAAAGAGTGATCACCCGCTGCCACCTCACAATAATTGCGGGAACCACCGTTTATGCCCCATTCTTTTAATCAGAATGGATAATCTGAAGATAGAGAACTGGGCAGATTTCACCTTATGTTGAAATCAATGTGAGTATGCAGAATGTGAGTGAGTATACAGAAGCCTATGCCAGAATTTTTGCTCCCAGCCAAGCGTTACAAGGTCAATAGATACAGATATGTATAAATTGAGCAGATGTGTACACATTGTGGGCCTACCAGGCGCACCAAATATGCTGGCACGTAATGGGTAGCTCGTGGTCCGAGGCGGCAATGTTCGCACTCAGGTTAGAGACGTCAGTTGTGTGGCCATGTAGTGAATACTGTGGAGCGATAATGTGCAGCTTTGTAGTCAAGCGTGACACTTTACTACAGCTTGCACAGTCGTAGGTGTAGATGCGTAATGTTTATTAGATTGACATGTAATTGAATATTTCACTCTGCAGTCATAATTGGTGTTGTCCTGATATAATGCCTGAATAGGGTTTCTTTCCACAGTTTTTCAGGGCTCCATCCCCCCCATCCATCTCGTCTCGCCCCGTACCTTCCCATCCATCCATGCATCTGTCTACCTAGCTAGCAGTCTACGTATAGGTGCTCTAGAGTATCTCACTCTGCAGTCATAATTGGTGTTGTCCTGATATAATGCCTGAATAGGGTCTCTTTCCACAGTTTTTCAGGGCTCCGTCCCCTCATCCATCTCGTCTTGCCCCGTTCCTTCCCATCCATCGATGCATCTGTCTACCTAGCTAGCAGTCTACGTATGGGTGCTCTTGTGGATCACCTCCTTAAACTGGTGTAGAACAAAATTGGCAGGGAAAGGTTAGAAAATCCAACCAATATGACTATAGAGCAATTATATGAATAGTAAAGTGAAGATCTCGTCACATACAATGTCCCACCCTTTCTTCTAAAAACGTGTACATTGTGTTACGAATTGATACAATTTCATTTAGTTTGATTTGATTTTGCGTGGCATATACCTGTTAACCATAGGCCAAGGGTAAGACGTGTGTGGCACATATTGCAGGCCACGGGCCATGTGTACCACAGCAACGCTAGGGGCTTCTAGATAACATCGAATGGCCCTGGGTTATGCTGCTGCTGCCCCTCTCAAGAGTCTTTATTCGAGTGAATTGTAGCCATGCAGAGTATTAGGTGTGTGTGACTGGTCTGCTCTCTCTCACACATGCACACAAAAGAGAACAGCTTCAGACAGCCATGACAGTGAGAGTCAAGAGTGGAAAGACAGCTTCCGGAAACCTTCACACGTTCACATGGCGCAATTTTGTAGCGTGTCAAAAGAAATTTCACGTGAGCAAAATTAGAAGAAAATGAAAGCTGTGCAGCGACTAAGCATAACAGAGTATAGCGCCTTCGAAGAGCCTTTGCCTTCTGAAAGAGTCGTCGTTTGCAATTGTTGTGTGACATTGTTGGCAATGGCAAGAGCGTTGTGAGAATCGCAGAACATTTATGATCACAGAGCCACAATCATATGAAGAAGCGCCACGCAGATGCAGGTGAGATCATGCCGAAGTGTTGGTCCTTTGGTGCTTTTAATTAAAGGACGTGGTTTTGATATCGCGAAAAATGGCAATAAAATCAATTTTTTAAAAACCAAGTTTTCAGTTTCTGAAACCTTTTTTTTATACGATTCCAAAATATATACACTTAAAACCGCACAAAAATGCTTCAAAAATTAGTTTTCCCTCTTAGGTAGTGAAAGTTTTTCTGGAAAACACCGATTTTCAAAAAATTATTGCTTCAAGAAAGTGCGGCCAGGAGCCGTCATCTTGGGCTCATTAGGAAGAGCGTTTCTCCCTGTTCGAATTTCCCACCTCAGCTGGCTCCTCCCTTTAAAAACAAGCGCACAAAAAGATATACTTGAAGGTCATTTTGAGGCCCCTGATTAGCTGCGGTCGCCATGTTGCCCCAGCTCACCTCGCCATTGGCCTGATGCTCGCTCAGGGAGATAGTCGTCTGCTGCTCGTGGGTCGCGAGGACATGAGTGTCGAAAATCGCTTCTTCGTGACATGTTCACAGCTCGACGATCACTTAGGATATAATTACGCTTTAGTTAGAAGCTGTAAGCAGGTGCACGATCAGATTACTAGGAGCGGGCACGTGGTCTATGAGCTCGGCGTGTCATTACGAGCGGACGCGCAGAGTACGAGCGCGGCGCGTCATCAAAGTTGTCTTTAGGCCAAAACTTCGCCGACGGCGAGACTGCGGGCAAGAACGGCGCGCTAGCACACTTGTGGCAATGTACGACTTTGCCAGCAACGAAGCTGTAAGCGGATTCCCAATCAAATTACTACGAGCGGTCGGGCAGTCTTCTAGTGCGACGCGTCGTCAGAGTTGTTTCTACGTCTAACTACGCTGGCGACTAGACAAACTTTGCGGGCAAGAACGCCGCGCTAGAGCACTCATGGGAACGTGCTTCTTCGCAAGCAACGAAGCACATCACTCGCTAGCTCCTCGGAATCGCAGACGGGCATTTCATGCATCGGCAGCACACCCCACTGTCAAGCTTATCACTCCCCACCCCCCTCTACTGCCAAGGATTGCTCGGAACAGTGACTAGCAGTTGCACGCGTCCGCATTCCAAAATGCGATACCAAGCACGGTGAGCACCAGTTTTTTGTCATCGTCGGTACATAATTCGGACACCGTCACCGAACGCCGCCGGCATCGCACGCCGACTGCGCTGTACATGCGGCCGCGCACTTCATGGTCATATTGAGGGCTGTCAATAAGCTTTTGTGGTTCAATTTAGACGTGCTTGGAACCTCACTTGGTATCACCACGAGCGCCTATGAATGTTCAGAGACTATGAAAGCCTCGTAGATTATGAGACTATGAAAGCGTTTCCGGGACCGGCTGTATGATGGTGCATTTCACGGCTAGAGTGGCAAAAAAGCAAGTATGAAGCAGGGGCACGAGTTTTTATATCCCATTAAATAAACTGCTAAGAAAATTTCTGTGCCACCAGTTTTCTTCCCATAACTCTTAGTCATTTGGAAAGAAAGTGTAGGCAGTCATGGTGTGAGCCATTTTTCTTATGCACTAAACTTTTCTTTAAAAAAAAAATGTCCAGTTAATATTTTTAATCAGGTACCAAATTATGCTAATGACAGCTAGAACACAACAAAAGTCTAATCATTTCAGTATATGGCCTTATTCAACAACAATCTATTCTGTCATTCCCGTTATCACACCACTCCTCAATACAGAAAACTTGGTTTGAAATCTATATTTGTTCTTTGTGAATAAAAAAGGGTTATTAAAAATATAGGCAACAAAGGCACACTGGGCAGAAGCCAGATACCTGGGAAGTCAAATATAAGACAAACCTAAGATCTCAATTTCTAGGCGCTTTAGAGGTGCGAAGAAAAGGTGAAACTTGAAATGCAGTTCTCTCAATACTGTTTCGTTTTGGCATTACGCTCAGCTCGTGGAGCAGATATCTTAGCAACCACTACACAGATTTTGATTCCGTTTGTTTTGTAACACTCCTTGAACTGTGATTCAAGTGGCTGCAATCTCAGTTTTATTTTACTCACTAAAGAATTTTTCATAGGGTTTCTCATTAGTAGTGCAAGTGTGCTCATTGCAGTGTCGCTGGAGAAAATAATAACTACAAAATTTAGTGTTGCAAAAAAATTATTTTGAAAATGCTCTCCCCATCAGCATACATTTGGCTGTGCATTCAGTAATTACCAAATATTTTTGTCATTTTATAAATCCACCAGCCCCTCCACAAGGTTTAATGAAGAAATAATTTGTATCTCATAAAGTTTTTGTGTTATCGCCTCAAAATTTTTATAGAAGCACTATGAGGCCATTTTTAGTGCCTGCGTCAATTTTCATCAACATTCAACAAGAAACAAGAAAGATCGTTTCGAAAGGCACGTCCCCCCTTAAAAGCAGCATGGGAGTAAATGCAGCATGCTTCGTACCGTTTTACAATGTTTCCTCGTGCACGCTTACTTCTATGCCAGGGTTGCATGGTGGGAGTTCGATTTGTTCACATCGTCTGGTTATTGCTACCTCACGGGCAACTCATCACAGCAAAGTGCGTTGGAAGAATGCATCACTAGAGCATGCTCAGAGAGAGAAGATGCAAAAGACATTCCGCATCGGTTTTGCCGTGCGCCCTGTCCTGCTGGGATTCCACTGCAACAGGCCGATGGACCTCTTGGCAGCCCCTTTTGGAGCAAGTGTCTAGTGGCGCGTGCGATTCCAGGTAGTGAACAACTATATCTGAAATACCTACATGAGGTCAGTGACAAAGACCTTGCGACAATATGCTCTTTGATGAAAGAACAGCCAATTTCCATCACCATCGACGAGTCACCAGAAATGTCCAGCAGTGGCGGTGCTTGCAGCATTACACAATGACAAGCTTCCTAAAAGTATAACAGTCATGACCAATTTGCGAATAGTGCAGCACTGTAACACAGTATCAGTTGGCATGATGGTACAAACTGCCCTTCAGAAGGCTCAAAAGACCTTACACTACATAGCTGTATTGTATTCTGACTCGGCTTCCTACATGCAGAAGCTTCACAAAAACTTGCAACTCTGCAATCCCTAATTAAAGGCGCTTTACTTTGAAGATCCACGCCACTTACTTAACAGCGCTCTGGAAGGTGGAATCAAGACGAGCTTGTTCAGCATATTTCACGATTTTGTTTTTGTTGTGCACTGTCCTGCCATGTTGATATCGTAGCGGGAGCTGGTCTTGTGCGTTTGATCATGGGTATGACCATCCAGCCGCTGAAAACCATATGCCCATTGAGGTGGCTCTCTTTTTATGAATTTTTCGAAGAAACTTTGGACTACTGGCGTGCCATTTTGTCTTTCCTAAGAAGCGACAAAGGCAAGGGGGCGAAGTGTGAGAAGCGCAGGAGTCATCGCCTGAAGCTGCGCACAACTTCACACTAATATGAGCTTTCCGAAGACCAATGCGTGTAACATGATTTCAATCAATATATAACTTGATGCAGAGGGCACTCTGGTACACCAAGCTTATCCACAACTGAGGATTCATTCGCATGCACTCATCAGTCAATAGCGGGATCCAATTGATACCTTCAAATCAGATGTCACAAGTACCTTGGACCTCCTTGACAAGAATCAATGCTTAACGACTGTGACAGACTTTAGTGCATACTATAATGCTGTCGCCAGAAAGTGGAGACAGACATCTGAGAGAAATCAGTGCAATCAGCTCCAAAACACCAAACGTTTGTTTTGATGCACTGTTCAAATTGTGAACCCAAAAGTGAGGCACAAGCTTGCCTGCGCGTTCATAACCTGTGCTCGTAATTTTCAATAAGTGCTTCTTGAAACTGATGACTTAAGCCAGCTCCTGACTGATTTTGCGAACTACCAGTGCTATGAAATATGTAACATTCTTGAACGCCTGCCATTTCGGAGACTTCACAATGTCGAATGGCCAGTCGAATGGCTACGCGCTGTGTCTTCTGGTGCTTCCTATCTTTAGTGGTAACATTGAAAAGTGTGGCGACCACAGTGCTACGGTCCTGCGCAGCCTTCGTCTCGCCACTGATTAGCCCGGCGTGACATGGCCACTTACTGGAACAGGCTTCTGATAAAAGACAGCACCTTTGCAGTTTCGCCAGAGGCTTACGTCACCACTGCCAGCTATGAAACACAAGCTGCCAAGCTCAGTGCTCACTTCATTAATCTAACCTTCGAACACAGTGTCAGCATGCTTGCACTACTGCTGCTACCCAGTTAATAAAGTTTGTTACGTTTTATGTTGGGGATGCGTCCTTCTCTCGACAGAGCATTCTACATCTGGTGACCCGGAATACGAACGCAACGCCATGGACGAGCTAGAGGCCCTACAACAACGGCTTGAACAACTACAGAAGCAGCTGCGCACCGAGCATGAACTTATCCAGAAGCAAGGGCAACCGCTTCAGGAACGCGCGCACCAACGCATATATTCCATGCAACAGCACCCCAGTGACGACTCCTCAAATCCGCCTGTGCCTGCCGGCTACACTGAAGAAGTCACAACCTCCGTAAATGGCATGTGGAAAGGCGTTATCAACTTTCCATTATTCTGGGTAGACTCGCCCGAAGTATGGTTTGCCTACGTCGAGGCCCAATTCTTCCTGGCACGCATCACACAAGACCGAACACCCTACGACTATGTCGTTGCCCACCTCGACACCCGCTACGCCAATGAGGTCAGGGATGTCCTCATCAACCCACCAACAACTAAACCTTACGAACACCTGAAGAGTGAACTTATATGCTGCCTGTCACTCTCGGATGGCCAGAAGGTACGACAAATTCAGTCAGTAGAACTCAACGAGCGCATGTCCTCGCAGTTTCTTCGCCACATGCGTTCTCTCGCCAGTAACATGGTAATCCAAGATTCGTTCCTGCGAGCACTTTGGCTGCAACGACTTCCATCGCACGTCCAGGCCATTCTGCAGGCTCAGATACCCCTACCTCTCGACCAGCTTACCGAGATCGCTGATCGCGTCATCGAGGTGTCTTTGCAACAGCCGTCACCTTCCTTCCAGGCTATCTCCACTGCGCCAAACACCACGGAGCTTGTGCGCGGCATCAAAAAATCAATAGGCAGCTCAGATACATTCAACTACACCTAGACCAACACCTTACGATGTGTTCAAGACAGCACTCACAAACCTGTGACTATCAAACTACCTCGTCAGAACAGCCTGTTGAGAACGGTTGTTTCTACCATTGACGCTTTGGGAACAGAGCCCGACAATATCGGTAACCTTGCTCCAGTGGTCACGACGAAAAATGCCAACAGCAGCTCGTAGAGGCAGCAGAGAGCTGCCAAGCTGAAGGCCGTCCCATATTGGTCACCGACCAAATAACTAAGCAGCAGTATCTGGTTCACAGCGGTTCTGACATTTGCTGTTACCCGCGATCCCATATTTGCAGCTTAAGGCGCGAAAACGACACGGACGAAGAGAGACAGTACACACACACGGAGCGCCAATCCCACCTTCAAGGCCCTCTCCCGTCGACGTTTTTTAAGCACAAAACGGTGAACCAGTCCACAATCAAGATGTATGGCTCACTACGCCTGCACATCCAGCTCAAGAATCTACACCGCAACCTTCACTGGTATATTGTCATCGCAGACGTTGCCGAGCCAATCATCGGCTCAGACTTTCTGGCTCATTACAACCTCCTTGCAGACTGCCGCAACGACCAAATCATCGAAGCGGCAACAGGACATTCAACACCGGGCCAGCGAACACAGCTCAACAGCCAAGCATCAAGGTGTTCAGTGTTGACTATCACTCACCTTACCATACCATCCTTGCCGAATTTCTCAGCTTGACGCGCTCCAGCAGACTGCCACGCAACGTGCAGCACACCACCGTGCACTACATCTGGATCACTTTAGGCCCTCCAGTTTTCTGCCCGGACCGCATGCACATAGCCAAAGCAGAATTTGAGGCCTTGCATCACAAAAAAATTGCCCGCTACTCTGACAATCTATGGGCTTCGCCACTCCACCTTCTTCCAAAAAAGACCGAAGGCTCGCGGCCCTGTGGGGACTACCGCGCCCTCAACGCATGCACCATCCCGCACAGGTACCCCGTCTACCACATACAGGACTTCGCACAACGCATTCACGGCTGCCATGTGTTTTCCGTGCTGGACTTTGTGAAGGCCCCCACACAGATATCCGTGAATCCAGATGACGCCTCGAAGACGGCCATGATCACACCCTTTGTATCCGGCAAGGCTATTGCATCCCGACTGCGCATCGGACATGCGCAGATACTCACGGCGCGCTATCGTGCGCCTATATAATCAGTGACTGAATAAACCGATGCCACTTCTTGTTGTGGCCATCATGCTGTATCATCGTCCTTGCTAGTTACATGGTATCAGAAGTGGCCACCGCGGACCGAAGCACGGCAGCAACGGCGCGGAATCGCCACGAACCTACTGAAGCCGCCGGAGCCATTGCGCCTATCGGCCAACTTGTCTGAAAATTGAAAGCGCTTCAAGCAAAGGTTCGAGCTTTTTCTGCAAGCAACGGCAGCCGAGAAGTCCCCGAAAAGTGACTCCTCGAAAGTGGCGCTCTTGCTGAGCTTCGCGGGAGACGAAGTGCTCGACATCTTCAACAACTCTCAGTACGGCCCCGGAGAAAGCAAGGAATGTTAGGACACGGTCGTGCGGAAGTTCGACGCCTACCTCTCCGAGGTGAGCAATGAAATTCACGAAAGATATGTTTTTCGTACACGAAGCCAGGTGGAGAAAGAACCTTTTGAGAAGTTTGTGCGGTACTTAAAGAAGCAGGCGACACAGTGCAACTTTGGGGATCAGCACGATTCCCTGATTAGAGACCAAATTGTGTTTGGTACGAAAGACCCAAAGCTGCGTGAAAGAATGCTTGCCGAGAGAGGCCTGACACTACTAAAAGCCGAGGAAATGTGTAAAGCGGCAGAAGCAGCGGCACTAAGGAGCCTAGTTTGGAATAGGACAGAAGACAGCATTGACGCAGTTTCAAGTGGCGAAATGGTGACGAAAAAACGGCAGCAGCGGAAAAAAAAGCAGAGTCGCGATAATCAAGATATTTGCTGCAGGAAGTGCAACCGCAAACGTAAATTTAAGCAATGCCCCGCGTACGGTAAATTATGTCATTCTTGCTGCAAATACAACCACTTTGCAAGTTGTTGCCAGAAGTCTACCGCCGTTAGAAAAGTAGCTAATCTCGTTGAGAATGACTTTGAGATTCTCGAAATCGGCTCCGAAAATTGTCGCAAGAAAGACTGGACAATCAAGGCTCGAGTAAATGGCAGAGAAGTGACGTTCAAAGTGGACACCGGTTCGCAGACAAGCTTACTTCCATTTACAACGTACCGTAAGCTTGGATCCAAAGAAGCGTTGCAACCTACCGGGTCAGTGTTGCGCGCCTACAACGGGGGCGTTATTTCAAGTTACGGAACAACGTCACAGAAAGTGTCTGTCGGAACCATCGAGATAAGCGTGAAATTCTTCATCGTAAAGAATGGGCGCCAAGCCATCCTTGGGCTCGATGCCAGTGAAGCGCTTGGATTGGTTCGATGTACGGTGGACGCTGTCAATGCCTCATCTGAGTATGAACTTTTGAAAGATTTCAAGCACCTGTTCCAAGGGCTCTGCTGCTTGAAACCGCAGTACAGAATGGTCCTGGATCCAGACGCGGTTCCGGTCGTTCAGCCTGCTCGCCGGGTTCCACTTGCACTTCAGGAACCTCTGAAGAAGGAACTACAGCGAATGATCCAAAGGGGCATCATCGTCAAAGAAAATGATCCAACCGACTGGGTAAGCCCTCTGGTACTTGTAAAAAAAAATACGGTGCTCTAAGGGTTTGCATGGACCCTAGAAGAGTGAACAAGTATATCAAGAGGCAGCATTTCCCTTTACCCAGACGCGAGGACTTGGAAGCACGGCTAACCGGTGCTACTTATTTTAGCTGTTTGGATGCAAACGCCGGCTTTCATCAGGTGCCCTTGGACAAGAAAACATCAAAAATCTGTACGTTCTCGTCGCCTTCTGGCAGATATCGTTTTCTAAGGCTACCTTTTGGCATCTCATCTGCACCCGAGGTGTTTCAGCAGGCACTTTGTCAGGTATTTGACGGTCTGCCAGGCGTGCTGATATATATAGATGATATCCTGGTCTGGGGCTCAACGAAGGAAGAGCATGAGCGCCTGGTAGCAGTCGTCAAAACTGCTGAAACAGCTGAATTAACGTTTAATCTGCACAAGTGCAAGTTTGCGTAAAAGAGCTACGGTTTTTGGGTGATATCATAAGTGCGAACGGCATATCCCCAAATCCAGGGCTCGTAAAAAGTTTGGTTCAAATGCCAGTGCCAACATGCAAGGCCGATGTTCAACGTATGCTTGGTGTGTTGAACTACTTTGGGAAGTTCGTGCCGCAGCTATCTGAAAGAACGGCCCTCTTAAGAACTCTTATCAAGGCCAGTTCTGAGTTTGAGTGGACAGATAACCACGCCAAAGAGTGGAAAAGCGTCACGCAAATTCTGACCACCGCTCCCGTGCTCGCAATATTTGACCCACGACGGGAAACAAGGTTGTCTTGCGATGCATCGAAGGACGGCATCGGTGCCGCTCTTCTGCAACGTCACAATAACAAGTGGCGGCCCGTAGCTTACGCATCTCAAGTACTGACTAAGGCAGAAAAACTGTACGCACAGATAGAAAAGGAGGCCGTAGGAATTTGCTTTGGAAGCGAAAAATTTCACCAGTTCGTCTACGGCCAGAAAGTCACAATTGAAACGGACCACAAGCCACTCTTGTCAATTGCTCGAAAGGAAATTAGTGACATGCCACCTCGCCTTCAACGGTTCTTTTTGAGGTTGTTCAAGTATGATTTTGTTTTGCAGTATATTCCTGGGAAGCACCTTGTTCTTGCTGACATGTTGTCCCGGTCAACTGCTGACAACCAAGACGACGCTGGTGCTACTACCGACGTGGAAGTTCACGCAATCCAGCTTCTAGGTTACCGTGTCACAGAAGCAACGCAGAAAGAATTGCAAGCGGCAACTGCTCGTGACCGCTACCTACAGTCGGTGATCGCAAGTTTGTCGGCGGGGCTTCCAGTACAAGGTGAACTAAAGCCTTTTGAGCAAGACCTCTCATTTGTCAACGGAATACTTTTAAAGGCGTCGAAGGTTGTTATTCCGAAAAGCATGCGAAAAACTATGCTTGAAAAAATCCATGCAGGTCACCTCGGCATGCAAAAATGCAAAGAAAGGGCCAGACGCCTCGTGTTTTGGCCGGGGCTTAACGCTGAGATTGCTTCCATGGTGCAACTTTGTCCTACATGCCGCAAGTATGCTTACAAACAGCCCAAGGAACCCCTTCAAGTGCGGCCCGTGCCAGGTTGTGCATGGCATAGAGTTGGAGCTGATATTTTTTCGTTTGCGGGGGACTCGTACATCGTTGTCTTTGACGCCTTATCAAACTTTCCGGAAGTTCAGAAACTACCTGACATGTCGGCGCAATCAACCATCGCAGCACTGAGCGCTATCTTTGCCAGATTTGGCGTGCCCGTCGAAGTATGCACTGATAACGGCCCACAATTTTCCAGCCATGAATTTTTTTTGCTTTCAAGGAGATACGACTTCACGCACGTCACTTCAAAACCTCATTATCCGCAGTCAAACGGGCTTGCGGAAAAAGGTAGGCAGGTTGTGAAGCGCATCTTAAAAAAAAACTGCAGATTCGGGCAACGACTTCTAGCTGGGCCTGCTGGCCTACCGCTCTACCCCACTGGAGGACGGGCGATCCCCTGGTGAACTACTGCAAGGAAGGCGCCTTCGCGCCAACCTCCCGGACTTCAGTACAGTGACCGCAACCGACGTCAAAAAGCACAGCCAGGCCCAAGGGGGAAGACCTTTGCCTCCTCTGCAGAAGGGTGACGTCGTGAGGCTCAGAGACGCTGCATGGTCCCGGAAAGCTCAAGTGGTGGGTTCGCCATATCCAAGGTCCTACCTTGTCAAAACGGAGGACCAGAATCTGTTAAGGCGCAACCGTCGTCACCTACTTCAAACTGGCGAACGGTTCATCGAGAAAAGCGACGACGACATCGATACCAGCTCAGCGGACAACAACGCTAGTGGCCATCTGACAGTGGCAACTTCAACCTCGCCAGCCAATGGCCGGCGTCGCGAAATTCCGACGTTGGGCGACCCTTCGCCACCTGTGGTGCGTCAGTCAACTTCACCACCGACGCCAGCTTTGAGAAGGTCGACTCGAACCGTGAAGCCATCACAGCGTCTTCATTATGACAAGGACTTTAACCAAGTGTATGATATCATTTTTTGAAATGCCATGTACTTACCACTGTTTCGGTGGGTATGTAATTTTGTTATTAACGGAAAGGATGTATCCGGCAAGGCTATTGCATCACGACTGCGCATCGGACATGCGCAGATACTCACGGCGCGCTATCGTGCGCCTATATAATCAGTGACTGAATAAACCGATGCCACTTCTTGTTCTGGCCATCATGCTGTATCGTCGTCCTTGCTAGTTACACCCTTCGGATTGTTCGAGTTTCCCTTCATGAGCTTCCGCCTGCGGAACACTAGACAAACCTTCCAGTGCTTCATAGACGAAGTCGTCCACGGCCTCGACTTGTGCTTGGCTTATCTTCATGACATACTGGTATTTTCTCGCGACGCTGAAGTGCACCACAGGCCCCTTCGTCTGCTGTTCCAATGCCTCGACGACCACGGCCTACTCGTCGACATCCGAAAAAGCACGCTAGGCGCTTCCGTCGTCTGCTTCTTTGGGCACGAAGTTTCATCTGAGGGAACTCGACCCTTGCCCCAACTTGTCTCTGACCTACAAAATTACCCTCGACCCAGTACTGTTGAAGACCGATGTTTCTTCGGCAAGCTGAATTTCTACAGAGAGTTTTTGCCACACGCAGCAGAACACCAGGCTCACCTCCACGATGGCTTGACTGGGATACGAGAAAACCAACCTGTGACGTGGACACCTACGTTAGGGAAAACATTTCAAGAATGCAAAGCTTCCCTCTGCACCGCCACGCTTCTCACTCATACCGTGCCAGACACTCTCTTGGGGCTCTTCACAGACGCATCTAGCTTCGCCATCGGCCCCGCCCTCATGCAGCGCGTGGACCACACCTGGCATCCCTTGGCCTATTTCTCGAAAAAAACTCGCTACTCCGAAAACGACCTCCTAAGCCGCCAGTTCCAGTTCCACTGATGAAAACACGACCGCCGCCCCAACCAATTTGCCAGCCTACTACAGTGAAATCTCGGCATAACGAACTTCACGGGACCGTGAGAATTTGTTCGTTATTTTGAAAGGTCGTTATAGTGAAAGCTAAAAAATTAACCATACATACTTATTTTTCACCGACCAAGACGACTTACCTTTACAACAGTAGGTCCTTGAACTCGTTTTTCACAAGAAAAGAACTCGTTTTTCACAACTCGCTTTCGGACGCGATAAGTAATCACCGAAAAGAGATGAACACGACTGAAAAAACAAGGCCTTCAAGGAAAAACCCGAAGCGTCACGGATGTCATCGCCTTTTTCGGAGAAAAAAAAGTGCTAAAAAAAATTCCTCTCGTTTCGTTTTTTGCTCTCTCGCTGTCTCAGGTTTTCCGCACCCATGCTTTCTGCTCCACAACTCCCACTCTGCCTTGCTGAGCTTGCCCTCCCGTGTCGCCCTCGCCTCGGCACTCGCTTGTAAATGTGCAGCGTCCGCGTTTCAACAAAAATTGATTGATTGATATGTGGGGTTTAACGTCCCAAAACCACCATATGATTATGAGAGATGCCGTAGTGGAGAACTCCAGAAATTTCGACCACCTGGGCTTCTTTAACGAGCACCTAAATCTGAGCACACGAGCCTACATCATTTCCGCCTCCATCGGAAATGCAGCCGCCGCAGCCGGGATCCGAACCTGCGACCTGCGGGTCAGCATCCAAGTGCCTTAGCCACTAGACCACCGCGGCAGGGCGTTTCAACAAAATGAAAGAAAAGAAAGTCGCCCTTCCATTTTTTTTTTTCCTCCACATCGTCATGCTTCTTCTGAGAAGCAAGGCATCAATTCGCTTTGTCGTCTGCTTGCGTACCGCTCTAGTGGTTGCGACGGATTTCAGAACATAAGTTCGTAGTACTAAGGCTTTAATATAACGCGGAACTAAATTAATGCTCGATATTCTGAAAAGTTTGGTATTTTGAGGGATGCAGTAGTGAAATAATTTTACATTGAAACTATTAGCAGTCGGTGCAGGATTTTTTAAAAGTTTGTTAACCTGAAAAGTTCATTATTGTGGGGTTCGTTCTACCAAGATTTCACTGTACAGAGAACTTCTGGCTATATACGAAGCAGTTCCAACACTTTCGCCATATTCTCGAAGCACAGAACTGCACCATCTATGCCGACCACAAGCCTCTTATTTACACCTTCTCTCAACGTCGCGACAAACTCCCGCCTGTTCAGTAGAACCAACTCTCATTCATCGCACAATTCACCACCGACATCCAACATGTCAGCGGCAAAGACGCGGTCGCCGACGCGCTATCACGTGTAGTCACCATTACCTCAGTGCAGATAACAGCGGACGTCATCGCCGAGGCTCATACCACTCACGCCGAACTGCAGGAACTTCGCAAGGGCATATCCTCACTTCACCTACAAGAAGTCTCCATTCCAGGGTCGACAACCACAATCTATTGCGACCCGTCAACAGGACGAAGCAGGCTCTATGTGCTGCTGTCCCATCCCCGTGGTTTTTTTGACCAGCTGCACAACCTCAGCCATCCAGGCATATGAGCCTCTACACGCCTCGTGGCTGACCGCTATATGTGGCCTTCCATGCAGCGGGATCGTCACACCTGGGCGCGCTCTTGCATTCACTGTCAACGCACCAAAATCACCAGGCCTGTCACGACCCCACTCGGAACATTCCTTCAGCCCTCTGATAGGTTCAAGGATGTTCCCCTCGACATCATAGGGCCCTTTCCCCCAACTGGACCCTATCGCTGCTGCCTCACCGCTATCGACTGGTACACTCGATGGTCCGAGGCACGGCCCTTCGAAGGAATCGCTGCGGAAGACGTGGCCTCGGCTTTCTTCACCAACTGGATTACTCATTTCGGCGCCCCCTGCCATGTAACCACTGACCAAGAATGACAGTTTGAGTCGCACCTCTTCAGGCTTCTCAAACTGACTATTGGTTTTGAACGCTTAAGGTCCACTAGTTACCACCCCTGGGCCAGCATAACGATCGAGCATTTTCATTTACAGTTCAAGGCAGCCATGAGGTGCCACCCGGAATCAACCTGGCTCGAGGCCATCCCGGCTGTCAATCTCAATCTTCACATTACCTTCAAGCCAGACTTCCACGCTGCACCAGCAGAGCTCGTCTACAGAGAACCACTCCATCTCCCAGATGAATTTCTCGCAGCTCTGCCATCCAGCACTATGACGTCAGGCCTCAATGACTTCGTCGCCCGGCTCCGACGCACTATTGCCGCCTTACCCCCATCGCCTGCCGCCCATCGCAGTAAGCCTACACCTTTTGTGTTCAAAGAGCACGCTTTCCTCCGTGATGACACCTTGCGCCGGCCCTTCTAGCCACCCTATAGCGGGCCCTGCCTGGCAGTACATCGTGACGACAAGAACTTCTTTCTGCGCCTGAACGGGAATGACATCCACGTCTCGATTGACTGACTCAAGCTCGCATACATCACTGCGCCACAAACCGGGCAGTGCCACTCCTCCCTTAGGCATCTTTCCACAGCCACCAATGTCACAGGCCCTTACTTTCACGACATGATCAAGATGTCTGGTACACCTCCCAAATTTTTCGGGGGGTGATATGGTGACCACTGCGCACAGTCCTGCGCAGCCTCCACCTCACCACTGATTAGCCTAGCGTGACACGGCCCCCTACTGGAACAGGCTTCTGATAAAATACAGCACCGAAGACTTAAATAACCACTGCGCCTATAAAACCCAAGCTGCCAAGCTCAGTGCTCACTTCGCTTATCCAACCTCCGAAGACAGCGTTAGCACGCTTGCATCGCTGCTGCTACCCAGTTAATAAACGTTCTCACGTTTTATGTTGGGGATGCCTCCTCCTTTCGACACGGCATCCCGTGTCGGAGCATGGTTCAATCACTGAAAGCAATCTCGTAAAGTACGCTTGCATGTTTCACAATAAGCTTGAAAAGCCGAGGTTGTTATGTATGCAAAATTAAAGGTGTTCTGCATTCAGGTATTTCACTACTGCGTATATGTTTTTGTTCATTCAAATGCTATAGAAAAAATATAATGGGACTCTTGTGCCTTGATTTTTGAGTGTCCAGGCATGAATTCATCTAAGATTTTTGGGTTTTGAGAATAATGCAAAATTTTGAACTCCTATAAAAGCTGAATTTTCACACACACACACACACACACATATATATATATTGTTACACAAGGCAAACTAAATTAATGGTGGTTTTTAATGGGCCCTGAGTCCGCAATCACAGTATAATGATGATGATCTCCACCGCCATGGCTCGTACCCACTCAGAGGGATCGCAGGGGAGGCAACGTCGTCTTCATTCTCTACCCGCGTTTCCCTTGTTTTTCCTGGTAGTGACACTTCTTATCAATATATATATATATATACACATGTTGTACAAATGCCACTTTTTTTGGTTAAAAGCAAGAGGAAGGAGAACCAACTTTGAATAATAGCAGGATTTAGTAGAATGCAAATTATAACCTGTAAGATATGTTACATTTTAATATTTACCGTACTTCGAGCAAATAATCTGTTATTACAAGCTTTTAAAGGTCAAGCATGATGAGATGATCAGAGAGTGATATTTTCATTGAACCTTGAAGTCTGGCTTCTTGGCCATGTGGATTTTCAATAAATAGATATTTTCATGGCTTAGCACCCTTTCACTGCAGTGAAACCATGTTTACAGAAAGTTGCTTGCAAACTAATGTGCACTTGACTGAGTGCTTTCACAGTTTAGCATCCCTTCACTGCAGTGAAATCACCTTTATAGAGGTTACACGTGGATTAATAAGCATTTATTCGTTCATTTCGACTACTTCAAAATATTCAATCATTTAAATTCAAATCGGAACGAGTTTGAATATTCGAAGCATTTGGATATTCACACAAGCCTAATTTGTTTTCTTCAATTAATTGCATGCACTATCATGTACAAGAACAATGTATGCTCTCTTTTTGTTTATGCATGTGTGCTAGTTCTTGTATGATGTCAGTGCTTGGCGCTACCAAACTGTATTCAACTAGGAAGCTTAATCAGCTTAATCAACTAGGAAGCTTAATGTCTTCCAGGGCTCTCTAGTTCCTTAAGTGCTAAAACAATTGACTGACTGATTGATTGATTGCAGTCGCCGATGGGTGAAGTGTCCCACCGGAGGATTTTACTCTGCTAGCAATACAATCAAGCTGCAAACTGGGAGACAATGTAATTTATTAACTAGACTTGCCAATGGAACCACTCACTGGTTGAGCATGGCTCGTCCCCTCGACCGCGTGGAGGGCGCAGGGTGGCCGGCACGTCTCTGTGTCCATGCAGACGGCCTCCTTCCTCGTACATGATGACGCGCAGGTGGTCACGACGGCCCACATTACCTTCCACTGCTTCCCGGTGCCGCACCACCCTGCAGGGTATTGGATTGAAAGCTTTAGCCA
Organism: Rhipicephalus microplus; assembly: GCF_043290135.1. Classification (NCBI taxonomy): domain Eukaryota; kingdom Metazoa; phylum Arthropoda; class Arachnida; order Ixodida; family Ixodidae; genus Rhipicephalus; species Rhipicephalus microplus. The sequence continues at coordinate 25,240,008 of NC_134700.1, read as the reverse complement.
CCACTGGCTCGGCTACACTCAGGTGAAACATTACAAAGCAGGCACCATTTAGGTAACTACGGTAGACTCTTAATAAACTCAAATCTCTTAAATAGAACTGGGGCTTAAAGGCCAACTGCATCGAAATTTGGCTTGGGCAGAATAGGCTCGGAATGCGTAGCATAGGTTGGGAAACAATCATAGTGACAGTGAAAAAGCTTGCAATCGTTGTTACCTTTGCAATCAGTGCTCTAATTGTTCTTTAGCAAACGATGTGGAGCTTTAGCGGTGTGCTCAAGCTAATGGGACACAAACAGACATGACGTCAATTGCAGCTCACCACAGCTTGCGAGCAAAACTTCCTGCAGCCGCATCAGTTCCTTTTCGGCATGACGCCACTCTACGGGCAGATAATTCAGAGGAGTTACCTTTTTGGCTGTACAACATGCAGCGCCACAGACTCCTGGAACATACATCATGGCTGGGACCAGCTTTCATGCTTTTCAGAAAAACTTGAAGCTCGAAAAGCTGCAGGTTGTTGGATTTCCGGGCGAAAGGAATGGGAGACATTAAAGAGTGTGGTGCTTTACGCAGCACACTTCAAAAATGACCAATATAAACAGGAGCAGTGTCTCTCCACCGAAATACTGTAGAAACTGAAAAGAATGCTGAATTCTGACGCAGTGCCTTCAGTATTCAATTACAGCAAATACAACAGCGGAAGCCTGACAGGCATCATAAGCTTTCTGACGAATTATGTTTAAAGAATCGCCGACGAGGACATGAATTCATAGTTGGACAGCTTTATTACAGCATAACTTCTTTGCATTAGCGTGTTTCGCGGGCTAAATTATAGCATAACGCCATTCCAAAAACAAAACCAGGAAAACGACGACCCGCAAAGTGCTAGAGAAGCTGTGCCATCTATGATCGCAAGATAAAAGCTCCAAAAGCAGGTCAGCTTGCTTCTACTTGAGAGTAGTCAAGGCAGCGAAGTTTAACAGAAATGTTCCGTGCTTGGTTGAAAGCAATTTAGGCTCATGACCGTATTATAAGAAACGTGATTGTGCTACGTTAGCTTTAATGTAAATGTTTTGGGCGCATTCAGAGAAGTACTTACAGAAATGCAGGGATGCTTTTGGTAGACATGGGAGTGTTCCAAACCGAGCATCAGTATTGAAAACAACACTGTGTTATCATCCGTAGTTATTAAACCATTTAGAACATCTTCAGCACATCAGCGAGCGGCATCATTTATTGTGAACCAGCGAGTTTGCCAACACAGCAGGACAAGACGGTAGGCGCGAAGCGGGCAGCCGTTACTTGGATACGCACTTTAAAAAGCCTTTATGATCATTTATCCTTCTCGGTGCATGTTTACATTGTTTGCATTTTCATTGCCATTTGAAGAGAAAGCACAGGGGCGCAACCGCAAAGAGCATACTTCGAAGCGCAGAGCAGACGCTTCGCCTGCACCAGTTGTTCTGTCGAGCTGCTGTTTTCCTCACTTCCGGTCAGCTGTAATGGCATCATTTTTTCTGGTTTCAATATCAAAAATTGCATTGTTGGCATGTTTTTTCTTGGCTGCATTTCAAAGGTGCATTTCGAAGGTAAAATTTGGCAGGCAGCACTGTCTTCAGCTAGACTGTTTATAAATCAGTTTTTTGGGGTGTGCACCATTTCGCTGCAGTTGGCCTTTAAAGGAACACTAAAAAAAAGCAATGATTTGGTTTAGATTGACAAACTGCACTCTGAGAATACTAATGTCACATGTTTCTCTATAATAAGTTAATTATAAGTGAAGAAAATGAAGCTTGAAGTTTCATATTTCAATTCGGCCCAAAAACTTAGCGCGAGACGTCAAAAGCTTCAAATATGTATTTTTGCTATTTTTGTGGCATTGGCTCAATTAAACTTCCTGAAACTTCATATGCCAAGCCTATGGCACCCCATAGATGAGAATATACTTCATTTTTATTGATAAGAAGCTATACAGGACCCAGAAGGCACCTTCAAAATGTATTACGCCATGGTGTTTGGTGCAGACATTTTAAGGTGGCATCCCACCCGCAGTTTCTTTTCGTATGCTTTCTCGCTTACTAAGCATCATGTTGTGGTAAGAGCGGTATTTTCGGGAATGGGAAATTGTGCTTTACTAAGACACAAAAATCATTTTGCTCTTTAGTGTCCGATTATTAGAACAAAAATCTTAACTAAATGTGTGGAGAGAGCTAGGCTTCTTCGTTGCACACTGTTGGAAAACAGCCGAAGCAGTGGTGTCCTGTGATTTTTGACACTGCTTTATAATCACGCCTGAATACTTACTGCAATTCTGTTCATCTCTTAACAAATGGAACTCCTGCAACATGAAACATAATTTCTGGTTCCTTTCATGTTCTATTTACTGTATTTTTTTAAGAGTTCGCAAACACAGCTCAGTTACAATGAGCCTAAAGCTTATCACCAAAGTGGGGTCCTTGCCCCATTCCAATAATGTAATTACAACGGCCTCCATCCAGAACAATATCACACTGCAAAGAAAAAGCAATCACACTTTTGCCACTGCAACGCATAAAATGAGAATCTCATACTAAGTATGGCAAGCAGAAGCTTATGTGCTGCCTTTGTTTGTGACATATTCACAGTCGAATGCTTGAGCACGCAAAAGGGCACAATGCATCTATTTTCACCTTGCAAAATTATTTTCTCTTCATATCAACATTCATAATTCATCATTCAGGCAGGTTATCTGTAATTACACTTCACAAGGCTACAAGTTTCAATGTGCACAGCTCAGCCATGCACGAAGGTATATTACACAAACTTGTGGTCGGTGGCCATTACGCAATGTTGGCGACACGGTGTCCGGCTCTAGTGACAGAATGCTGTTAGCAACGCTGTTTCAGTTGTTGCACTTTCGCATACAGAAAATTTTCAGACTATCAGGAGATAAACGCACGTTGCATTCTATTTATTAAAGTTGAGAATCAAGATTCCATCAGACCTCCTACAACTAAGTGATGCTGTCATTGGCAAGAATATTTTAATCTGCCTTCCCTGGAGCTCTGGCCATGGGCTTATTCAGGCAGTCTGTACTGAATTTTTTCGCAAGGCTGAGTGTCACTGCCTATATTCTTAGTTTTTAGATCATGGAGCTTACTCAGACTTACTGGTGAAATATATTTAGAGCTTTAGGCTCACTCAGAAAAATTTTCCTGAGCCGGACTCGCTCAAACCCAGACGCACAAAAATTTTCTTCAGTCAGACTTGCTAGCACTCAAACTTATCAAAACATTACTCACCCGGACTCACTCAGGCTCATGACTCACGGCTCGATATGAGCCTGAGTGAGTCCAAGTGAGTCGATTGACGAGTCCGTTAGGCTAAAATTGCCGTCTTCGACCATGGTGTCAATGCTCTTCAACACAAATCTCTCACGTAATCGATGCTTTTCCTGGTGCCATTTGAGATAATACAGGGGTGGAAGCGGGCTTCAGTCTTTCAGAGTTGCTTTGGGAGTAGGAATAATACGGTTTTAGAGCAGCTCTGAAGCACAAAAAAGCGTGTTTTGAAGCATCAAAATTTAGTTAAGGCCACCCTGAGCCACCGACTCAAGGTGGCCTTAACGAATGCTTATTCGTTTATATATGAAATGGCCAGCAGCCCAACATGCGACAAGTGTTGCTGCGAGGGGACAATCAACCATCTCCTTGATGAGTGCAGTCGCTTCAGTGTGCCAAGAAAAGAGCTTACAAAAGTGCTAAATAAACTGGAGAATCGCCCATAGTCTCAGTACAAGGTCTTGAGACATTGGCCGAGACCGTCCTCAGCATTGCCCTCCGAGAGTTGTTGCACTTCTTGCGGGCAGCTTGTCTCTGAGACCGGCTCTAAGCAGAGTCTGTCATTTATCATATTGTTGTCCAGCTTTTTTTCGTTCTATTTTTTTATTATCTCTTTTTTGTCATATTTCACTCCCCTCACCGCCTTCCACACCACAGAGTAGCCAGAGCCGGTCTGAGAGCCTCCCTGTCCCTTTTCTCTCCTCCTGCCCCTTGATATTGCAGACTTCAGATGAAATGGACTCATTTTGCTGGATTATCACGGTTTGTTGTAGCCAGAGCAGACTGTACAGCAGAAGATGGCAGATGACGTGGCACAAAATTGGGCACCTTGCAAAATGCTCACTGGAGTGTGCATGGCACACTGGCTTGAGAAACACGAAAAAGACAACCAGCTCCTGCATTTTTTTTGTGCTTTTTTTTTCTGGGTAGTCTATGTGCTCTGCCAGTTTGTTACACCAGCTGGTGGTGCTCTGCAAAGGTAGACTTAACAATCCATCCCGTAGATTTTAAGTGTGAAGAAGAAGCAGACAATGCTTTTTTAAAGCAGAAGTGTTTCCCAAAATAGGAGGACCATATAAATGAGACGTTATTAGCAAAGAGCATGGAGCGTCACACTTGACTGTAAAAGAATAAAAGCCAGAGCTGTAAAAGAGAGATCCTTAGCACGAGTCACAGCTTGTCCCATCAAGAAAAATAACTGCAGCTAGGAGACACTGACCTGGTCTAAGCATGTTACATTCAAGAATATGCCCGCTTTGGCACCACACTGCAAGAGAAAGCACGACAGCTTTTTGCAATGAATGACTTTGCGGTGTCTTTTAGCTATTGACACAGCATAATCCAGCAGGAAAGTATTGTCAAAGAAGCAGCAACCATGTGGTGGGGAAAGGTGCACTGTGGTTGTCGTCTCCAGGCCTGCTTCTCTTTCGAACACTGTTCTCTGCTCTTGTCACACACTGAGAAGGGCTTTGTGACGGGGAAGAGCCATGAAAAAAAAATATACTGGTGCTGGGTAAATGCATCGCCTGAATTCGGTTATTTCGAAATTTCACCCAATGTGAAGAATTTTTGCAGTTCCCCATTTTGTCATGCAAGGAAGGTTGACTGAATAATTCAAAATGACAGCCTATTCAGCTTCAAAGATTTTGGGTGCTATGTGGCAATTTCCAACCCCTTAAATGTGAAGAACATTATTATGATGGCCCTACAGAGCCACAAAGCAATGTTGAAGACATACATGTGAAGCGCCTCATCCTTATTGCTGACAGCACACACATACACACACACAAAGAAAAAAAGCTACAGTCCATGGTACACTTCGCGCACTGCCGAGATGTACCCTTGCAAAGAAGACATGCTTCACTGTGACACAGCACTCTAAGAATGCTTCCCGAGCTTTTCGCTGCGCCAGCGTATGATTGCAGACATTTTTTTCGGAGAAAAACAAAAGGCTGCTGTGACAGCATTCATGTGATATGCGAACCACCAATTCATGCTAGCTTTGAAAACTTGTGCACTGAAGCTTCTCACGAGATGCATGCTCGTTGTGCCTACTTTGTGGGGGTGTTGACACCCCCTGTAATGTTGTTTGCACCGCGTGGCACACGTGTTTCGCAAGAGCTGACTGCCACTATCATCATCATCATGGTAAAAAAAAAAAAACGAGAAAGGAAAGCCGTGGTGGCTGAGAGCGAGAAATAAGATGGTCACTGTTGGCATGGGGCGGTAGTGCGAACAGTTGCCTGCAGCGGTGGATTTGCCGTGGACGGAACCGCAGGCTGTCTGTGGTCACGACGCGAGTCAGGCGTTAACTACACTGCCTTATTTGTATGTGTAGTTGAGTGTTGTTTAATATTGTGTGAGGATGTCTTAGCATGCTGATCTCGATTGATGTTATAATAATTCGGCTTATGATGATATCGCCATTTCTATATGTAGTTAAATAAATATGTGTGTTGCTTGGTTTGGCCCAATCGTGTCTCTTGGGTCCGTTCACTGCACCATCGAGACCCCAACTCTTTGAGAACTTAAAATCTGAATACTCCATGGGTCATGTTTCAAGCCAGCATACTGTAGTGTCGCGTAGGAGCACACGTAACCCTGGAGGCAGGCAAGCGGAGAGCCGAGCGATGGGAGGGCGTGCAGACTGATGACATTGGACCGAAATTCGTGTGTGAGGTGAGGCTCTTCAAGAAGGCGAATTCGCATTTACAGGTTCCTTATCCCACATACGATACAGTCTCGTGACAGGTCCTTCAGAAATGTGCCAAGCACTCAATGTTCTGAGAGCTTTTAAAGGGCAGCAACAAAGTCATCAACTGATTCACCCTCTTCCCGAATTCGACTACAGTCCAACCCCGCTACAACGAAACTGACGGAGCGCGGAAAAAATTTGTTGAAGCGAAAATTTCAGTGTAGTGAAATCGAAAAAATATAGCTGATTTGAGCAAGCAAAACAAAGGAACGTGTGTTCTCAAAATTCAAAATATGCCCGCTGCTTCCTCTTCTTTCCCAGCAGCGTCACGACGTGATTCTCACCCATGCATAGCGAGGCCACGCTGAAAAGCACGCTGAAACAATGCCTAAAACCGCTTTCGTGAACGAACCAAACAGTTGCATTAACACGTTAACACCAGCAGCTGTCCTCCATGAAAAAATGGCAGCGTATCCACGGAGTGAATGATGGCGAGTGGGGGGAAGCATCCGTCCGTCCATTGGTTCTTGCTTCCGTCCGTCCATGCGTGCATCTATGTGGCCGCTGAATTATGGGAGATGCATCTGGTGATGCAGCACGCTAGGCTTTCGACAACCAAAACGGGCAGGATCATATTGGAAAGGATTGGCATTGGAGCAGAGGCTCCCACTGGGGACACTAAAATTCAGGTGCGGCAAGAGTTACATAAGGCCCTGTACATAAAGCCTTTGCCCAAAAATATGCATCCGATTTACCATACGCAGCGCTGGCAGGCAAGAGCCAGAGCTTTACACGTTGAGTACGGTGAGTATAAAGCAACAGTCTATACAGATGTCGCGGAATATAAGGACAAAGATGCTTTTGTGATTGTGGTGGTGGACAGGCGGGGGCGCTTGGTCGCCTCTGGATCGGTCAAGGTCAAAACCCGCTCCTCAGAAACTGCAGAAGAAGCGACAATAGCGCTAGCTATAACTAATTTGCAGTCGGACTTGATTCTCAGTGACTCAAAGGCAGCCATCCGAAATCTGGCGAGGGGCAGAATATCGGCGACCCCCGCATGATTTTTGCATGGGGCCACGGGACGAGAAATTCAAGAAATAGAAATTGTCTGGGTACCAGCACACTCTGGGAACCATGGGAACGAGGCAGCTCACCTGAATGCTCAAGGTTTCATCAGCCGGGTAGGTGAGCCGCCCGTTCCGGGGAGGTCCGCGAGAGATGGGCTGGTGTCCTTTCACGACATAACCAATCATTATAAACTAGAGCGGACGTTTTATCCGCGCCCGCACAACGGTTGACTAAGGCGCAGAAATGCGTCTGGAGAAAACTGCAGACGCGATCTTTTCCCAATCCTTGCGTATTGAATAAAATATACTTGGAGGAGATTAAGCCGCAATGCAAATGGTGTCAGGCTGTGGCAACATATGATCATATACTTTGGGAATGTAGGATGGTGCCGCCGCCGGTGGATATTATGCGTGATCCCTCTTTTGAGCACCGGGGGCCGTGTAGACCAGCTCAGACCCAGTCGTCCAGTTAAGGGTCGTGGAGTGGGCCACACAGGTCGCCGCCAACCTTGGGTTGATGGCCATCTAACACGGATTCATTCGCAGTTGCTGTCTGACAAAATAAAGCTTTACCATCCATCCACAATGTGTGGCCGCCCGTGCGTCCATCCGCCCGTCCGTGCGTGCGTGCGCCTGTTCGTGTGTCCGCACGTCCATCTGTGCGTCCGTCTCTGCGTTCGTCCATGCATCCGCTCCTGCGTCTGTCCATGCGACCATCCGTCCGTGCAGCCATCCGTGTGTCCGTACATGCATCTGCCTGTGTGTCCGTTCGTCCACCAATTCAACACCACCATCTCGCATCTTTTCATCATATATTCCTCATATAGAAGCACCGCCATCCAGCGGACATTCCAAGGACTGAAGGAGAGGAGGCACACGCACACTTTCTAATGGCTTGCTCTTTGTGTCTACTTCCTACCTTTAACCACCTCGAGTTCATGGTATATACTAGTTCACTGTATTAATGGCACTGCGGCCCAACGCTCGCTAAACCTTTCTAAAACCAAGGAGGCTACGCCCAGCGAGTATAATGTACCAACCCTTTCTTGCCAGATAGTACTCAATGTACATGCCAATGGCTGCTAAGGGGGAATGGGAGACAGGAGAATTGGGCTTTTAGTTAACGCGCACACTACGAATTTTTTATTGTTCAACAACGCACAGAAGAAATCTCCCACTGGCACCACCTTGGAGGTCAAAATGTAAGACTGGTTACACACTACTACTACAACTACGAGGGATGAACGGGTGCCGCTATAAGGAGCTTCGCTCCTTAAAGTATCTGACAACGCCGAGATGAAGGCAGGGTATCGTAAAGCGGCGACTTTTGTATTATTCTATGTGATTTTTATCATCCATCACTCGGGGCTAGCTGATTTTGTTGATAATGCCGAGGAACAGCCGCCCTAATTAGTTACCACACTGGCCAAGCGCGAACATAATGATAAGCATCGGAATCCGAAAAGGCATTGTTCCGTGGTTGCACCCAGTAGTTACGAGCAGAAAACAATGAACTGAGCGATTGAGCTTCAGCTTCGGATCCTCTGCGGCTTAAAAGCAAGCCAGTAGCAAAATAAAAGTAGGACAGTCTCCATGCCATAACTATCGAGCAATGGCGGCACCCATGCTTGCTGAACAGTGGTGGTATAGCGGCGGTTTCTGGTGGTGCAAACGCGTGTTTTAGACTTCGTTGACTCGTTTTCAGGCTCTGAAAATGCATCATTGTGTTAAATATTGGGTTTACTGCATAGCAATAAGTATATGAGTCTGGAATCGCATCGTGAAATTTCGTTGAAGTGGGACGATCGAACAAAAAGTGTTCGTTGTGCAACAATATTTATGCACTGACTCCTATTGACTGCTGACAGGGAATCGTGAATTTTTCATTGTAGAGGAAATTTTGTTGAAGCGGCGTTTGTTGTAGCGGAATTCGACTGTACTGAACTACTCAAAGGCTCACCATAAGTGACGGAATCAGCAAGAACTGGTTGCTCAGCATCTTCAAACAGTCACTGAGAGTAATTTCAGTCAGCTCGTTTGGTGTAAGAAGGCTGCACATAATTGAAAAGATGCGTGACTAGCAGCAGCTAAGGAAAACTGCTCGTTGCTTGTTATCTGGCACATCATTTGCCACAAAAAATTGCTGCATTTGATCAAGGTATTCTTGCCAGAGACTGCTCTGGATACAAAAGTTACAGTGACCCTGAACGTCAGCAGGTTGCAGTTGGCAAAGTTTTTCCATCATTGCCAATGTTATATTTTCTCAGCAAATAGCTGGCGAGAAACAAAACACATGGCTGTGCTTGCTGGCAGTGAACTAGTGAGGGTCTGCCTCTGCCCTAGTGCTTTTCATTTCATATCACAGGCTAGGTGAGGCCACCAACTAGTAACATATGTAACAGTGCGCTCTGTAACTTCAATGCAATCGTTGCGATGAATGCACAAGATGTAAAAACTGTCCCCATCAAGATATAAATGCATGCAGATGTTATTGGTTACCTCCAGCACAAGAAAAGAATGAAGAAAGAAATTATGCAAGGTTGTAAGATGTCTCGCGTTGCTCCATTGTGACACGTGCTTAGGGTAGCCTTCTTGTCATGCAAAGGAAGCTTCACAGACAGCTCCACTAGTGGAAACCCGCTCATACGTTTTTCAGCAGACCGGGTAGGAATAATGTAGTAGCCAATAAAACGCAAGAGTGAGGAAAGCCCCGAAAAAGAATGAGAGCAGAGGCATTTTGACTTCAAACAATTTATTTTAGCAAGGTGAGGCTATGGCTTAAAATATTTAAAGATAGTTGACTGCCCCTTCTTTTGCTCGCTGGTAAGCACCACGCATTTCTCAATAATCTGGAAGGCCACACTGTTTTCAGAGTCCCTTTGGTGTGCGACGTACCTGCAAAAGTTGTCTAGGGCCGCGACAGCTTTTTCGAAGTTTAGATCGGTCGACTCCATGGCCATCTCTTCAGAATCATGTCGCTCGTGCTCGTCGTCATCATCGATACCCCCATCTTCAGTTTCGATCGAGTTGGCAACAATCTTTGTGATCGTTTGGCCCTCCGACGTCAAGACGGCAGCACTCATAGTGACATAGTCGCCGTACATCGTACCTGCGGCATTCATTGCATTTATTGCCTCATTGAGCTTTTGCTCACAAGAGGCTGCTTCCGATTGTTGAGCTTCGATGACAGGCTCCTCTTTGCTGTCCATATGGCACTCACACCTCGCAAAGCAGTGCTCTATAGTTGACATGCTCACTACACTCCACGCTGATGCGACGTAATGCATGGCGTCAAGTACCGAAATTGTCACTTCGAGGTGATGCCGTTGAGCATTGACGGTGGCAGTCCAAGGTCTTTAGCAATGTCATCCCTTTTTCGCGCTGGCTGCTTGTCGATTGCTTTAAGTACGTCAAGCTTTTCCTCAAGAGAAAGGGCGTTCTGCTTATGCAATGCCATTAAGGCTTGACAAGTGTAACGGCAACAGACTCAGTGCACACAATAGCGACTAAAGATGAGTCACAATGTGCGGTGTGTGGCAATGGGACTGTCACGCACTTTCGGAATTTCGTCCTGAAACCTCGGTTTTAAGCACAGTGATGATGGTTACAGCACTTTCCACAAATGGCCATCTAGGGGCGGCCTCTCCAACTGGCCTGCGGCTTCTTGCAGCCTGTTCCATAGCCTAGGCCAGGTCAACACTCTCAAACGTCAAATCAAAATGACGGTTCGTGGGCAGATTCGGCGGACTAGGTTGCGATGCATCATGCAGGAACATTCTCACAGTTACAACGTAACAGCGGGGTTCGCAATACATGGGATTCTATGAGAGCTATGCTAGGATCGATGAATTACAATGTAACACCCGAGAAAACGTAGCAGTGAAGAACGTAACAGTGGGGTTCAATTGTAGAACACAAGCAGTGTTTGGACCTTGCACGTAAGCAGAGTAGCTCTGAGATAGTGCAAGAAGTTGGTGGCTCCACAGGCACAGCGGAGGAGACGACTGAAACCCATAGGCAAAACCAACCATTAAATGACTGCAGACGTCCTAGGTTGACACAAAACATTGTTAGTGCCAGAGCTTGAAGCTGAGAGGCTGTTCTATTTGCAATCCCAGCTCATGTCTTCGCCCCTCAATTCTGGTGTGATTGCAAGATAGCTGAAGCAGCGTGCATGATGATGATGCAGCCCTATTTAAGAAGCAAGTCCGAAACTGCTGGAAGCTGACTGAAAAGGTCCCCACCACATGTTATACATTTCACAGGATCATGGGAAAGAAGTTTCAATACAATAAATCTTTTTTTGACTCCAAACAACAAGTAGTCTTTTCGGCCTTCACACAACAGCTCTCTAGTGAAAAGCGGATGTATGGTTCGTGGAATTATTAGCGCTGAGCACTGAGGTTGCAATGCTGGCACTATAACTTGATATTTGAATTGTAAGGGTTCTTTTGATTACAGAACTATGATGTTACTGAAGCAGAAACACGAGTGGCAGGCATTTCTTTCAAGTACGTCCCTTCATGCCCCCTTTCCCCAACACCAAAACACCAACATCAGTTTGCACAAAAGCCTGTCAAAAATCACTATGTTGCCAAAGCCAAAAAGCTCAAACTGTTTCTGAAAGTGCAGTGGCTGAACTAATCCATTAGACATGACAGTACGCAAATTTAGCATTTCTGGACATCCATCAGATGTCCACAAATGTACACCAAACGTTCGATAGACATACATCAGATGTGCAAAGGTAACAAATAATGTACGTTCACTCAACAATTCTCCAGAACAGCCGACAGAGACATTAACAGGCCCTTCACCGGATATATGTACATATATAATGTGCTTGTGTGTATACAGCTAGTGCATATTCAAGAAACCTTGCATATGTACAACGTACCGACACAGCCTACTCGAAGGCTTTTCTGTTTTCCGCAGAAGCTTTTCTACTGCAAATGAATTCTAAAAAAAGGGGGTCCAAGCGGGCTTTCAAGAAGAATCGAACCTTTATAGTTAACTCATACATCAAGGCTAATAAGCACATAACTAAGTCCACAGCTGCGATTGTAAATGTTTATACATAGTTTTACAAGATTTCAGTGTTCAATGCCATTTCACTTTCAAGTGCAATGTCTTCTTAGGCGGCAACAACTGATTCCTTGCGGCTTTATTAAATGAAGTAGCTAGCAGCAAACTCCGCAGGCACATGCTGATAGCAATGTTATTCTAGTAACCACAATACATACACAAAGACAAGCACTGGAAAAAAACCAATGTGTGTAGCACATACACCCAAAGAAGATGCACAGGCACTGATCACATGCGCATCTTTAATCGATTGATAGGAAAGAATATGCGAGAGAATAAAGAACAGGAAATACACCACATATTAGGAGGACTTACACAAAGGATGGAAAATACTAAAAATGCAATGAGAACAAATTGATGACCAATGAGACGTGAAGAATAGTTGTAACACATGGCCTTATCTGTGGCATGCGAGTGAAGAGTCCAATAAGTACGACGTAGCTGTTGCTTGCTGCAGTAATCTCTGCCTAAAAGAGTGGTGGGCCTGTGCTGTGCTTGAAGCAAGTCTGCTAAGCACAATGCACAAGTGCTGACACAACTAGCGGCAGCAACGGTGCACAGATTTGAAATTTGGAAATTGGCGGGTATGTGGACTATTTTTGTAAACACTGAAAATAAGACAGTTACTATGCCATTTCACAAGAACATCAAGCAACAGAAGGCAGCCATTCGATGCCTCTTCCAAAGAATCATAGAATTTCCTCTATGATCGCTGTTTTTTCGTGATGCAAGACAGCAGCAGGCCTTGAAAGCACTTCCACTTGCTGCATGCGCCAGCTTCATGCAGACTGGCCAAAATGAAGCATAGTCAGCAAAGCTATACACCCAGTGTTACACTTTTCAATTTAAGCCAGCTATGACGGTGAAGATGCGACGAGGAGCACTTGTTGCCCCTACAGGTTACAGCCAATGCTGCTTTTGCTGTTTCTGTGCAACACGGTTTATAAAAAGTGAATGGCACTTCTTCAATATTGTTATGTAGAATGTAGAGGTACAAGAATGTAACACTCACACGTCAGTGAAGGAGTGGGGCTTGAGCATTCCCTCAGGCTCTGCAACTGCATAGCGTCTTGGTGCATTCGACAACACTGCATACAAAAAATGCACCAAACAAATCTTGCGTCCTTGCAGTTGAGCGCCGATTAGTCCAACATCTCCACACACACATTTTCCAAAGCACTTTCCTCAAATATGACTGAAGTAGAAACAGAGAAACCGCCTCTAACTTGGCTAGTTTTGAACCAAGCCGCTACAGACCTACACACTTGCCTAGGTGAACAAAAGCGCTCCTAATTGAAACCTATTTCTACTATCACATTCTGCTACAGTTTAAAAAATTTTTAGGCTTAAGAAAACTAGTTCAAAGTTGACTGATTGATTGGTATGTGGGGTTTAACACCCTAAAACCACCCTCTGATTATGAGAGACGCCGCTATGAAGGACTCCGGAAATTTTTGACCACCTGGGGTTTTTTGACGTGCTCCCACATCTGAGCACACGGGCCTACAGCATTTTCACCTCCATCGATAATGCAGTCACCCCAGTCGGGATTCGATCCCGCCACCTGCTGGTAACTAGTTGAAAGCTACGACTTGATGTCAAGCTCCTAAACTCACAGACATGCATGAGCATTCAGCTGCAAATTACTGCAACTTCTGCGCAGCCTGAAGATGCACATATGGAGAGAACTAAAACTACATAACACTAATTGCCATGGTATCTAGTGTGAACTTATGAGACACAACTGAATACGCGCAAAGCACCAACTTTCAGCTACACGTTTTAAACAGTGTGCTTGGCAGCGTGTTTGCTCAAATATTAAATTAGCATTTTCAGAGCACTGATTTTTTGTGCTTCCTGTTTACTGCCTCTACAAAACATAATATTCACCTGAGAAAGCTAAGAGGAAAACCTGGTACCAAACTGTTACATAACAATTTACTGTTCTTCAACCATATTTCTACAATTAAATGAACATTTTGAGTGCTCCTCGAATTATGTGCTCCTGTGGAGTGTCCTGCTTCCTAGAGCTTGTGCAAAGAAGCTCCAAGACGCTATCAGCAAAGTGACATGCCACCTTTCATATACAGTCAAACCCCACTACAACGAACACCACTTCAACGAAATTTTCACTACAGTCGAGCCCCTTCACAAGAGACACTGATATAGGAGACAAATGGGTATGAGAGACACCAGTATGCCTTCAGTAGAGATAGGAAAATGCATACGAGATCCCTTGCTTTTAAAAGGCAAAAGGCAAGCGTTGCTGCCCAGAGCATGCTTCTTATAAAGGGATCAACAATACAACGAAAAATTCTCGGTTCCCCGCCACTAGTCCATTGGAGTCAATGCATAAATATTCTCACCATAATGAACACTTTTTCTTTTGTCCTTCTGCTTCAACAAAATTTGACAATGCAATTCCACGCTCAGATAATTTAATCTCGTGCAGAAAACATCATCTTCAACATTTTGATGCATTTTTGGAACATAAAGATACGTCAACGAAGTGTAAAGCACCCGTTGGTACGACCAGAAACCGTTGCTGTCTGCTAAGCAGGGGGCATTCCTCGATAGCGATGGCGATGCGATTGCTTTGCTTTTGCCACTGGCTTGCTTCTGAGTCGCAGACAATCTGAAGGTGAAGCTCAGTCGCTGAGTTTTCAACACGCTGCTGGTGGATGCAATTGTGAAACAATGCTTTTCCTGATGCCAATGCTTTTGGCTCTTTTCGAGCTTGGCTAGTGTGGTTAGTGGTCATAGGGGCTGTTCGTCTGCGTTATCAACGAAATCAGCCAGCCGGGACTGGTGGACGACAAGAGTAGGCATAAGTCACCACCCCACAGTACCACACCTCCATCCCAGCATTATCAGATACACTTTGACAACGGAGAGTTATAGGTGTTAGCGTGTTAGTACTACTGTTAGGTTCGTTCAGGGAAGTCGATGTGGCCATTCTTTTAGCGTACTTTTCACCATGGCATCGCTATTCATGGGTGAGAATTGTGTTGTGACGCTGCTGGGAAAGAAACTGAATCAGCCGACACTCTATGATTTTTGGGAAAAGGTTCTTGTTTTTCTAGTTCCAGGTCAGCTATATTTTTTTATTGTTTCACAAAGACGAAATGCTAGCTTCAATGAAATTGCTTTCCACTCCCTGTCAGTTCCGTTGCAGAGGGGTTAGACTGTACCACAATTTCCTCTAATTGGAAGTTAACAGGTCTGAGGGCATACAGCTTATTTGCATAGCGTATTTGTGTGTTACACTATGTGGTGATGTCATAGCATAAAGTTCTATTGAGAATCGAAAGAATGTAAGCCTGGATTCTCAAAAAGAAACAAGCTGTTCCCAACTTTTTTTTGGGGGAGTGTCACAGAACGAGCGCTAAAAATGGGCGCGCCACCAAATTCTTGCGATAACGCGCGGGAGAGACGCCGGGAGGTCAAAAGAAAAAAAAAAAGAAACCAAACATCCAAGGCTCCCCGGGCGCGCGCTCTCCCCTCGGAAGCGTGGCTTCGCCGACGAACCTCCTCACCCCACATCGGCGGCCGCGCAAGGCCGCGAAATTTCTAGAACGAAAGAGGCGTGGCCACGCCGGGTTGAGTCATCCATCGCGGAGGGCATTCCAACCGTCTCGCCCCCTCCCCAGCCTTCGCTGCGTATCGCGCCGACGAAACGACGAGAACTTTCTGGAATGTCGTGCGGAAGGTATTTAACCGAGCAGCGAAGACGAGAGATCAGGAGAAGACGGAAGTTAGCGCCAGAGCGCGAAGGGATCCCGCCGTGTAGTCGGCGAAGGTTTTGTCCGTAGCGACAAAGCAGGAGATGAAGAGGATTTCCACCTGAGGGGTGAAGGCTCGAGCTACAGGCAAGAGCGTGTGTCTACCGCTATCGAGCGAAGACGCGTGGCAACAGCTGCGTGTGTGAAGCCGACGTGTTTCTGACAAGGAAGGTTGAAGTTTGGAGAGTGGCCAAGTGAAGACGCGAGGTTTCCTGGAAGAGAAACTTCAGGGGCTGCGGAACGACAACAACGCTGGACTTTAAGTGAGTGATTCTCGGAAGAGTATCATCTAGACTTTGGTTCCAAGAACTTTGGACTGAATAGGTTTTCTATCTCTTTAGTCTTTAAGTGTCTTGGGTGTTCAATGCATGCGACTGCATCGTAGTGTGTATTGTTGTCTGTGTCCATTGTTTCGAGTGTAGCTGATTGTACTGTGTAGTACGTAGTTTGTTTAGTGACATATTGTACTCAACTATTGTGGAGTGTGCATTCGTGTGTATTATTTTCGATCTGCCATTATTGAGAATATATTTCTGTTTGTTTATCAACTCTCGGCTCTGACTTGTTCTTTGGACCACAGCCGGCGTCCCCTGGCGCACCAAAAAGGACCACTTCTAAATTGTCCACGCTTTCGTGGTGCGGTTCGGGGGGCCGATATTTCGGCCCTTGGAATTAGCCCGGCGATCGCCTCCCTAATTAACGGGACCCGTGACAGGGAGGGGGGGGTGATAAGCTGAGAAGGGATTCGTGGCAAGCGTGAAATATGGTGATTGTTGTTCAGCTATGCCAGATGTCCACCATTGAGCCCAACAACGAAGGGAAATGCAGGCATAAGCTGGAAAGTCTCAATGGAAAAAGATTAGTACAAGTGTCTGGCAATCAGAGCCGCAAAACTGCAACATAAGGTTCTGTTGTTCATGGCCATGCTGATAACAAAATTGTCAAGCACATGCCATATTCCAAAGCGGAAGTAGCCAACAGAAGGCAGCCCCCCTTGCTGTTGGCCTATCCGAAAGCGCATATCTGAAAGAAGCGCTTATTCATTGCTTATCAGCAGATGTGGCTTCACACACAATTTCATTTTTGATGAAGTTGCAAGCGAGTATATCTTTATCATAGTTGCGCCCCAAAAAGTTGTTTGTTGGAGTATTTCTACCAGCCATGCCAGCTTTGTAAAATACTATAAAATATTCATGGCAGTCTCAATATCGGTGTGCTACGAAAAAACAGTGCCTCGTGTTGACATCTCTGGTGACCAAACACTTGTGCCAGTCTTTTTCCGTTGCAGGTGTACAAAGCCGGTATAACTGAAAACTCTAGGCTGAATAACCACAGAAGGTTACCCAACCTTGTGCCACCAAGAAAAATTGAATGAACTGAAAGAAAGTGAATGAGAGAGAAGACGACAGGAAAAAGTAACATAAAGATTTAGGGTGAGAGAAATAGGAAAAGAAAAGTCAGCTTAGGAGTGCCGTCTACATGAAGATGGCCTTTGAGGTCCGATCACCCGGCGTCGGCTCAGCCTTCCCTTTTCCTCGAATGCAGCACAGCCACACAGCTAGGTGTGGGAATGAGCCAAGACTCTGTATTGGTTTGGGTCTGCAGTGTCGCTACACACCTGCAGACACCCGTGTGGTAATGCTGTGTGGACCCAGCTGCTCGTTTCAGTCCATGCACACTGTCCCCGCTGCTAAGTGGTCATGCCACGCATCTATGACTGGGCACTTGATGATGCACTGGCCTTTGATCAGCGGTCTTTTGCAGAGCTGTTGAATTCGGTGTACTGGTGCATAAAGATAAGTAATATGCATAACGATAAGCTTAATCCTCTCACAAAGCAACTTACATTAATGATGTACACAGCAAAGGTAAAAAGAAATAAAATATTTTGGAACTTTTTTGCAAAAAAGCCTTAATGCACTGCATGCTTATTATATTCTTCTGTTACTTTTTAGGTAATTGGCACAAATGTGTACTAAGGTTTAGCACAAAAAAACTATGCAGTCAGATAGCAATGCCATCTAGTGTTGTTTCTTTTGAGTATGCCTCAAGATGCACGGTACAAACCAGAACACCAGTGTGTTTCCTTCTTGGTTATCCACTGTAAGAGAAATGGACTCACACTGGAAGCGGACTGAGAAGTCATTGATGTTGTACAGAGTGAGCACCTGCTTGTGGCTCTCCTGTTGGTCGAGGTAGAAGTCCAGCTGAGACGGACACACCACCACAGGCATGCGACCCGACCGCGCCTGCTCAGTGGCCATCACCCCTAGACACATGCCCAGTACACCTGCACATCAACACTGTTCAATCAAAGGGCCGCTCTCACACAAAGGCTTTTGCTCCCAAATAAGTAGCTACCCAAACTGCCGCAAAGAACTCGCCCCAGCAGAAGACAAGTTTTTTATGATAGGCTCACATGTTATCAGCGACGATACCTGGTTTCAGTTTCAGAAAGCACTAAGTGGCCCTGTGACACAATCCACTTGCTTATAAACGCCGGGCCTGCGCGGAAGGCCCAGCGCAGTCACAGCGAAAGCTAGAAGAGCGGCCTTTCAGAGCCTTTCCTAACAACTCATCGGGTAACTGCTGCAAGCACACTTGCTTGATAACCACTATGGCACTAATAATAAAAATTTTTGCGTAGTAGACCGGCATTCACTATGCTATTTTTCGTCATTCTTCTGAGAAGCGTGGTATCCCCTAAACACTTCAAAGGAATTTCATACTAATTGTTCATGCAGTGGCTGACGACGATGAGGAATTGTGCCTGAAGTGGGTATGCGTCACAGTTAATAGGTGATAAAAAAACAAGCTTTTGTAATGAGTTGAAGCCTTGCACAGCCCACTCGTTACGCTATTCCCATTGTGCAACGACTGGTTGTTCTTTCGCTGTTATAAAACGCTTTATAACTGGTAATAACACCATTCCTAACCCAATATCAAGCCTGCCTAAGGAAAGTTTGCCAATAAGTCCCAAGTTCTGGTGTGGCTCAGTGGTAGAGTCTTCTACCATGGGCTGGCAGGCAGTGGACCCGGGTTCGAGCGCCACTGTGTCGTTGTTACTAGGTATTTTTTTTTCTCATTTCGTGCAATGTGGTTGTGGACACCGGCAGCGGCGGACAACTACGACGGCGCGCGTGACCAGAGTTTTGATCCCATAACAGCTTTTACTGTAAAAAGCACTTGGCGGCCCCGTGACACAATCTACCTGCTCATAAACAATTATTATCACGTGACTGCGAATACCAATGATGCCACTGCAAACATGCTGCCACGTCACCAGCTTTCTTATTTTATCTCCCAACATTATACGAATTTCGAAATAAGTTTGATTTGACATTTTATACTGAGAGCACTTCTTCAGTCATCAAAACATGACGCTAAGCAGGCACAGTAATTGGCCAAGGAGTTGGGAAGAGTATAAAGAAAGCTCTATTCACTGTAAAAATCTCGCTGGCAACTGTAATCTTGTAATCATCAGCGTCCAACAGAGATATTGATTTCCATGAACCTTCGAACAGCCAGAGTATTAGACGATCTGAACCATTCTTGCTTTGATCATTTGTTGAAGAGACAGACAACCGCTCAGAACCCAACTTGAGAAGACCCCCTAGAGGTCACATTGTTTATTGTATTGGTTAAAACAAACCCTCTGTTTCTCCTTAAAACTAAGTTTGTATTACTTCACAAAAGTCCAAAAAAATTACTGCTGACACCCCATGAGACTAAAGAGCAAAGATGGATTTATTTCTGGAAAATATAAAGAGAATATTCTCCATCAGTGCTAGCACTTACCAATAAGATAAGTTCACTGGAACATCGCTGTAAGTTAGTCATCTACAGTTCCTACAAAACATCATAAAAGGGGAAGCTGGCTTTCAGTAGCCCTGTTTTCTAGCAACCCTAAAAACACGGTCGACTAAACAGAAACAACTCTTGTCTTACTCCAATATTTGCCAAAACCAAATGTCACATGAGAGTCCACGCACCATAACAAAATGGAATTCTCTACCTATCCATGTCACACAATCAAGAAACTTGACAGCCACTTTTCTCAAAATCGAGAATATATTTGAGCAGTGTTTCAAGTTTTTCTTGCAATACTGTCATGAATCACATGTGTGCAGTGCCGTGCTAATGACTG
This sequence comes from Rhipicephalus microplus, assembly GCF_043290135.1. Classification (NCBI taxonomy): domain Eukaryota; kingdom Metazoa; phylum Arthropoda; class Arachnida; order Ixodida; family Ixodidae; genus Rhipicephalus; species Rhipicephalus microplus. The sequence goes on along the minus strand of NC_134700.1, from coordinate 25,219,912 downwards.
AAGAGTTTCTATTGCATAGTTTTTCAGCAGTGTGAATTGTTGTGAGAAACAAGCCCTTCATTCTTTGAAGGCTCATAGTATCAGGCATTTTTTTATGGCTTATAGTATATACATTGTATCTTTTTTTATGTACAGTTTGTTTATCTGCTTGCATAGTCAGTCTCTTGAGAATACTTTGTCATTGTATTGCACCTCCCTGCATGGGCCAGCATAGTGGCCTTCAGTATCAATAAATAAACAATAAATAAATAAATGAAAATAAACTGAAGGATGACAAAGCTCACAGGGTAAGTATTAGTGGCTGTACAGACTTCAGCCAGCGATATTAGGTGTCTTAAACTTGGCAGTGAACTGTCCCTAAATATAGCCAGTCGTGATGTCAACCAGAGAAGTAACGTTGTGACCATCAATAAACACATCGAGGTCAGTGGTTATATTGTTTGCATTGCAGATAGGCCACGATGTAGAATCATGTTCTCCCCCTGCGGTTTGCATCATGAAGTCCTTTTTGAACCATGAAGTTTTCAATCGAGGCTCTGTCTAGCCGGCAATGTGTTCTTGTTACTTCATTGGAATGACTGTTGCAGTGGCGGTGGCCAAACAAAATATTCAGCATGTCACGTTTGCTGCTTTTAGTTTTGGGACGCTCTTGGTTTTTAATGGAGTCAGAGCTGTAGCCTGGTGACGAAAAAGACGTTGCTCACTACTGTTGACACAGTACTGCTGCAATGTCCTATGGTCGTTGACTGCGTAACGAATGTTGAGCCCAGAGAGGCCAATCTCGCAGTACGGTAAAGTGGCCAGCTGTGGCCAGGAACATGGGCATGGAAGGCAAGCATGACCACAGACACCTGATGGTCTTAACGGGCCTCATGCTGTGCCAGCACTTCTCAGACCAAATGAGTTTGGCCAATTAAAACAAGTCTAACCAAGAACTTCTGTGGTACAACACCCTCTTTACAATTTCCATCTTTCAAGTGCTTACGCATTCCATAGTTGGAGCATATGAGTAGCTCCAAAGCATCTTTATTTTCTAATTTTTGGTACCGGTATGCTGGCCTTCAAGCATACGTTAAATTTAAAAACGTAATTTGCTTTCTGAGACTGGGTCCAAAACCAGTCTATGCAATTTGAGGATGCACTTGGCATCAACATCTACCGACATCAGCACAAGGCTGTTTTTGACATTTAAAGAGTGCACGAAAAAGTGGATTCGGCATTTTATAAAACACCATACATCAATTAAACAATGTGCATTTTGCTCACACCATAGGTAACAAATGATAATACTTTGTTGACTTCAGGTGTTGGATTTTACACTAGACTGCTGACCCGCATGCCACCGGATTCAAACCCAACCATGGCGGCCCTATTTTCAATAAAAGTGAAAAACCCCGTGTGCTTAGATTTAGGAAAGTGGCTGACTGGGCTAGATGGTTTAGCATACTTGAGGTTTAACAGAGCGAAAAAAACACGGAGAACAGGGAAAGGACAGGACAAGTGCTGTATGGCTGCAGACTGCTCCTCCCACAGTGCTGCACAAAACTACTGAAACAGAGCATAGGCTATGCTTTCCCTTGATAGTTCACAGGTGTTGTATATGTCTCCGCATGAATCTATCTAATTCACTCTCTAGATAAGAAAATTTTGTGTCAGTGCTGCTTTAAAATATGATGTAGCCAAATGCAAAAATGTCTGGCAAGTTGCCATTGTTAAACCACTGTCTTGATTGTCAGAGATTCAGAATAAAGTTGAGAACTTTTAGCTTCTCTTTGGTTATCACAGTCTATTTAGTGGCCAGTTGTTTCTGAGTGTTTGACCAATGCGTTCGACAAAACCATTTTTCGTACAGCATACATGAGCTGCTGGAGTCATTGCTGACCCCCCCTTCTATAGTGTCCTGTTTCGATATTCTCATGTTTTTGTCTACCACACAAGTCTGACTCTGGAGTACACAACATGAGGTTTCTCGCTTATAGATTATGTCGAATGAGCCCTTAGAGAGTGTCACTTGCTCTTCTCTACGTTGTCCTACACTACAGCTGAACATGTGGCCAGCTTAAAACACTGATTTATATTCTAAGAGCAGCATCGCTTATCAATGAAGTTGTAAATGCAGGCCAATAGATTTTTACTGTAACATAACATTACCATTGAGTTCACGGTAAGCCTCTTGTTTCAGCAAGCTCGCTCAAGTGTGAAGAGCAGTATAGCCAGCTGGAGCATGGTACACTTGCCATCACTATCGAGCCCCACTGGGACCATATTCTTCGATCCCAATTGGTCCCTGTGTAGCAGCTGCAGAAGTGCGTCAATCATCGAAAATTTTCAACCTTGTATGCCTAATGGCAACTGAAATTGCGCTATGAGACAATCGTAAAAAAATTAGCATTATAAGAAGTAGCAGATTATTATTAAAATCGGGCTGAAGAGAAACTAGTGCTCATGTGAAATGCAACCTAGCTATAACTCCAAATACGTATGGCTTTCTTGCATTTGCCTCTAATCATATCAAAAACCTCCATGCAGCTCTAGGCATGTCTGGTGGCTTCCCACAAAACGGATAATCTTCTCGCTATGTGCTGCATAGAGTTATGTATGCTAATATTTCAATGTAAATTTATACTCACTTGTGCAAACATACCATGAAGTTGCACGGTTGCACGCATTTTTGCAGTAAAAATGTGCTTGCCAGAATCGCGTGCTACAGTCCACTTGATGCTGCAGTTTAACAAACTGATGTTACTTTTTACAGAAGCCACACACTTAGCCTTTAGTATATGTGGTCACAGCAGACGATGCAAGCAGTTGGGAAGCTGTCTAAGGCATTGTAAGGAGTGTAACACTTTGTCAGGGCAGTTATTTAGCATTTCACATCGTCAGTGACAACCCTGCAGTAGTGTTTTACTGATTTTGTCAAAGTGAAGCACAATAAAAACAACCAAAGAAGAGACGCAAAAGAGGAAGCTGCAGGCTGCAGAGGAGATGATTGAAGGAGCAATCCAACCTTGCATGCTTCCACATAGCAGCACCATGGTATGTCCTCTCTCCCAATACATGTCCTTCAACCAACATTAATATCTTTTTTTGAGTCCCCTGCAGGATGAATGCTTCTCCCAGTGATCTCCAGTTTACCATATCCTGTGCGAGCTGATTCAATTTTATCCGGCAAACTTCTTAACTTTGTCCCTCCATCCAAGTCTCCGACCGCATTTCCCATCTCTTGGTTTCCCATTCTGTTGCTCTTGCTGTGTACTGTTTGACTATTCTACGCATTACGTGAGCAGCTCAGGTTTTCACCTGATATCAACTAGGATACCTGCAACTACAGCCTGTTCTCTTACCCAGTCAGCTGACCTCCGATTTCTTAATGTTATTAACGCTATTTCTATAGTTTTTACATTCTGTTGCACGATGTGCGGTCCTCAGCTTTTGCTCTGGCTGTTTTATCCTCCACGTTTCAGCCCCATATGCAAACCTGCTACTTTGTAGGTTTGCGCCCCTTTCGCGGTTCTTGTCATTATTGGCAGCGCACTACAATATGAAGCCAGAGCTACGCCATGCTTTCTGCTTTTGAGATAGTTATTTATCCACGAAACTGCTCTTTCGTTTATTCCGGTGGAATTTGATCAATTTAGTAACAATGTCTAGATTTGGAACGAGATCAAAGGCGTTTGAGAAACCTTAGGCGTGACACGTGTTTTGCTGTCACCACTTAGACAATGAGTATTTTTTACGAAGCAACTCGCCCAAGCATCTGTTATAGTGAAGCCCGAAATACTCGGTGTTCTCAGTTTAAGAATCCTCCACGAGGAAAACGACACACGCATGCGTCTGCGAACAGCCACGGAGCGTACTACGGCATCCAGTCATCCATGCGTCAAATCAGCTCTCAGTGTACACCAGGCTGTGATGAAAAGTGTTGACAACGGAGTCGCGCGTGTACAGTGCACTACTGTGCCTGCCACCTTTGCACAACTCGCAAAGGCCACGTAACCGTTTTGATGCAGCTCACCCGGTTCCTTGACAACGGTTTGCCAGTTGTTGGTCAGGCCAGAACCGCACGGCGGCACACACGCGCGCCCATCCCTCACTGACGCGGCTCACTCCAACCTCGCTGCTCCAACAGCTGACTCTTCAGCACGGTGCAATGCAAGTCCGCAGATGTAATGGTGTGCATTTTAGGAAGCTCTATGATGGTGTGGTCCCGGAAAAGTTCCCGTGAAGGCCGTAGAGGGCGAAAAAAACGACCACAGCGAGTTTCGTCATGTGCGCGTGTAGTGGAATTACAAACTCCTCTATTAGCGTTGGATAAGTTGGGCTGTGCATAGAGGTGTGCGCCGACTGGTCGGCGCGCCGCCGCCGGTAGTTTTTGTCACGCCGCCGCCGCTGACGCGAACTGATCGGCGCGCCGCCGCCGCCGCCGCCGACGTTTTTCATCGGCGCAATCGGTGCGCCATTTATGCGCCAGTACTGACTTTTCCATCTTGATTTATAGCTTCGTTTCACATTTTATGTAGCCAGTAAAACCAGGCTTCTTAGTTATCTTCATCCAGCTTTAGAGACCGAGAGTACCACTTTGAACAGCGGAACGAGTTCGGCGGCCGCTGCATGAAATAACATATTAGACAAATTGACAAAAAATAAATGTAACAGTTACAGTAAAGCATAGACACTGCCATCTTGGGCTTAAAAGCAATTTTTGCTGTTTTTTGTGTCGTAATTAGCCATGATTATGGTGAGACGACGTTGAATGTAATGGCCCAGCGTTTTGATGCGTGCGAGTTCGCCATAGCACAATTCGAATATTCATACGGATGGAAAACGGCATCATTATCAGTCCAAGATGGCAGCCTATAATTGTGCCCGAAACAGGGCGTATGTAAAGAAGAAATGAAGTGGTAGCAGTGCAGTACGAATGCAGCGCGTTATATGAAGGGAGGAGGAGGATTAAATGAGGAAGGACAGGGAGGTTAGGCGTTAGATGAAGAACTACACAAAACCCCGATGGATGAAATCGAAAGGGAGAAGTTTAATGAAGATTAAAAGCGTCGAGGCATAATACATGCTCGAAGCTACTCAGGGTATATCAGCACCTGTCCGCGATGTTAAAGTTGATAATTTTCGAGGATGACCACTTATATGCAGTGTCTGAACATGCCGCAGAAAATATTCACTATCTGATTTATTCTTTAACTTATCTGTTTGTACCAGCCTTTTAAGACATTGGATACCCGGGATGAAGATGCCAAGGCAGTAAGATGGCAAGAAAGAGAAAGGAAGGCTGAGATATTACCCTTATCTTGGCATCCGGTTTGCTGCCTAGCACTGAGGTTTGAGAAATAGGGGCAAGAAAGGGCGTGTAGAGAGACAGAAAAGAAAACGCATGTGCACTCAGGAGTAAGATGGCAAACTTAACAGAGGATTTATTACATGCTGTACAGACAGGGCGAGAGGTCTCTTGCGAATGAGCTGGGTGGCTCACTATAAAGTGTACGTTTTGACTAAATCAGGGAATGGGTCCAGAATGCTCTGTTGAATCACGAGACACACACACCATTTCTGACGGTGCCGCTCACACTCGCTCAAGTGAAGGTCTTTGATTGGGGTGTGGCCACCACACTGCACCAGTGACACCAAGAAACCATTGTGGTCGTCTCATCGAACGTCTTATGGTGTCGGAATGCCACCCCACTTCCTGGCTAAGAGGGACAATACACGGCGGACAGCAGGCTGGCAGCCCTTCGGTGACTTGTTTGATGAACAAAGAACGCGGCCCTCCCCCGTCGGCCCAGGCGCCGCGCGTAACAACGGCTATTCAGTGGTGAGAAGAGGCGTAATAAGCTTGTCTGAGACCACCAGTTTTAAAAAGAACAAAACAAAATTTAAAAAAAACTTGCCAGTAGACAATTTACAAAAGACGGCTGGATTCATCAAAAATGCAGAGACCGACATTTGAGCGACATGTCATATATGACATAGTTCAGCAAACTGGTTTTCATCACGTAACTTGAACGGACCTACTGGCACTGGGAGAGGTTAAGAATGATTGTCACTGACAGATGTACTTTTGTTGCGAAGTTAATGCTCAGAGTCAACCAAATAAAAACTTAACATTATATTCAAGTCTTGATAAAAAAATAAGTCAAGTTAGAAAGCTCCTCAGGTGTCCAAATAATAATTTACTTCACCATACTTTATGAAGAAGTAATTTGCAAATAAATAATGCAACCGCTGTTTAATTGACATTCGATGACGTGACCGCAATCAACGGCGTGTCGTCGCTATAAAACTGGAAAGTTATATGTGGACACGATCGGGCGAATCCGGCGGAGAACGAATATGTCACGTAATAAAAGCGATGTGATGTTGCACATTCTCATCTTTACAACTCCGTGTCCTTTTGCTTGCTCGTGATGTGTTCGAAGGAGCTAGCCAAGTCTCAGGTAGAAGTCAAGCAGAGTAGCCGGGGCTGATAAGAGCAACGTTTATGTTCACTATTTACACACTAAATGTAGCATCATGGAAGCTTGATGAGAGCTTCTGAGAGCTGGTTCAGAGCGTCTCGGTGCTCGCGTTTTAAGGCGTGGTCTTCCTAAAATTCTCTGCAGGAGAAAACAATAGACAGCTTGCAATAATCTGCAAGGCAGCTTTTCTGTAAGGTTAGTTTTCTAACCATAAACTCTCGTTCACAGACTGCTTTTCTCGCTCATTTTGTTTTTGCCATTCACCTTTTTGAGATCTTGTTGTGCTCGCGTGCCTTTGCTGGAATTTGGAGAGGTGACATTCTGTTGTACTCGCGTGCTCACCTGCATTCGCTGGAATTTTAAGAGGTAAACACACAATGAGGGAGAAAAGCAGTCTGTGAACTATAGTTTTTGGCTAGAAAATAAATCTTACAGAAAAGCCGCCTTGCAGATCACTGTAAATGGACAGACTGCATGTCCATCCAGTCCAGGGCAGTCCAAAAAAATTGTCGTCGTCATCTCCGTCCCCCACATGGTGGGGGTAGTGGTTAGAAGGCGCCTAATTTCTGCAGCCCAGCAGGGAGCACGGCGCAGCGAATAAAGATAAAAAAACGAAAAGGAGAAAGAGAGAGAAAGTCAAACACTGCCTTCTTTTCTACCCAGGAAATAGAAAGGATGCGTGTTCAGTTCGTCACACGGCGAGAGAGAAACACAACGTAGGTCATAATGCAATAATACGCACAACACAGCACAGTGCAATAACGTTGCATCGCACGTGCAGAATAGGGTCTGCAGCGCTAGGGCCTGGGGGAGTGGAAGACTTGAGAGCACCACAGAGTGTGGGAAACATACCTGACGATGGATCCCAACCTCTCGGCTAATTATTCAGTGCGTCTCGTGGCACGTCGAACAAATCAAGCTGCCTCTATTTCCGACAGCTCTTCCTAGGCCGTCAGTCAGTCAGGCGTGTCCAAAGAGTTTTTGACGAGGGGAGCCGACAGCCCTAAAGAATTCGAAGTATGACTTTCGTGTTGTCGCCTTTTTTGGCGCACCTCGAGAGCGTTGACCCGGAACAAATCAGGGTAGATGAGGTGACTTTCCGCGAACCTTACCTGCTTTCCAAACCAGTTACTGCATGCAAGCTTCCCCTGAATGGATGAATGTGTGGTTGAAGAAAAGGAAAAAGACACTACCTTTCCTTGCGAGACCACGGCTCAGTCCGTTGAAGGGAAAGGGGAGAGTGGAGAAAATAGTTTAGAAGTAGGTAGGAGGAGAAGGTTTGGAAGAACGTGACGGTCATGGCTGCTAGAGCAGAAAGAGAATAGGGGCCGTCGGCAGGGCAGTCCAAGTCGTACAACTTGGAAATGTGGAGCTGCAACCATGTACGCAGATACCTATGGTCATTCCCACGAGAAAAAAAATCTGGATCACCTTTCTGGGGCAAGAATACAGAAAACTGGCTAAACGAGAAAACTAAAATAAATAAAGAAATAACCGATAATCTAACCACCAATTGTCACCACAGCTGCGGAAGGAAAGAAGGAAAAGCGTAATGCACGACCTCGGCACCAGCGGCTACACAGAGGCATTTATTCGCAGAACACTGTGTATAACAAAAGACACGCGAAACACGACACCAATGGCGCCGCAACGACGCCGCGTGTCGACCAAACTTGAGCTCACGGAACAGCGAACGAAGCACAATGGCAGAACACTGCGAGACCACTCGCAACAAGTTTGCCCCATACCAGTCACGATGGCACGGTGTAGAGCTTGTTGCGTTGTTTTGTAGTCTTTCTGCATTCCTTGAAGTGCACAAAGAGCGCGAAAGCTTCGGTACGAGAAACCTGAGCATGGAAACAACTTTGCCATCAAGCCTTTTGCTGTGTGGACGGGACGAATGCAACGACTTGCGAGAGGCGACGGGAATTTCTTACTCGCTTCAAAGAAGTCTATGAATGGAAAAGTGTCTAAATGGGAACGAAAAAAAAATCTACAAAAACACGGTCATTGCTATGTTGTGTCAGTACAACAGAATTGCAAGCCTGTTGGAAAAAGATGGCAGCAATATCTCATAAAGAGACTCGAGAATTAAAAACCCCTCTGATTGCCGAGAGGTAACAGAATTCTTCGACCAGGTAACAGAATTCTTCGACCAATAAATTTTTTTCCGCGAGTGATAAAGGATCACGTACGACATGAATGGTGCGTTTCTGCCTCCTTCCTTCTTGAAATATGACCGCGACAATTTTCATGGTACCTTAAAATACGCCGCCGCTGTTTAACTGGTAGCAAATGACATGACAAAAACCCATGGTCTGTGCCATTGCTACATTTTAACAAAACTTGAAATTCAGCCAGATGGCGCATTGCTATCGGGAAATTTTGAGCGCAAACTAATGCTTCCACATGACGTTCACAAGCATCTGTCCTGTCTCTCTCGTTCTTGTTAACGTCTTGTTTGGCGCTCACAACTTTCCCAATCGCCACAATTATTCAAGAAAAAACTGAAGTGGCATCTGATGGCACAAGCAGTTCAACGCAATCGAAAGACAGAATGGGTGCTCGATTGCTCGCGAATCGTGCTGCTTTCTCGTCCTTGAAGCCACATTAATAATGAAACCGGAGCTTAGCACTGATACTCCGTTGATTAGGTACAAAATCAGAGATTAAGCTCAGTGTGGATTCAGATTTCACGTAATAAATGTGACCTGCAAAGCCACATGCGTCACAACATGCTGCAGAACCCGATTTTATGCCTTCGTACCGTCATGCTCGTTTACTACAAACGTTTGTAGGTTGGACTACAGAAACAACATTAAAGACCGAGAATTATTTAATTCTTCCGTTCATTAGTAACGCACTTCGTTATGCATTCTTCTGTTCTCTGGGCACAGGTCACGTGAGTTTTGTAGCATGAATTAACATAAATTGCTGTTTCTATTTTACCACAGTCACCCAACGGTGTACTCTATAAACACATCACCTGCATTAAACTTCGTGTCAGCACAATGTATACAATGCTCAATTACATCGCAAAAAATACGTGTTTCATGCAAAGAATTTCCTAATGCTTCGTTAGTTATTCAACCGTTAAAATTAAAAAAATAGCACCACCGTGAACGGGATTAACTCCGTGACCAAATTTCAGTGCAAAAAGCGCTTAAATAACTGCCCCTTGCAGGTATGCAATATACATTGCATGAGGTTTTAGATGTGTGGTGACTTCATTAGTTCAGGTTACATTGTTTTTGTAGAATTAGCTTTTAAGTCACGTTTACAATGCTTTTTAATGTTAATATTTCACCTCACCAGTTATTTAGTGATGGTCATTTCATTTCCACATCCTTAATAGAGAGTTATGAATAGTTAATATCCAAGCATTTTTTAAAGATATATGACTGGTTTTTATCAAAGGACCAACCCTAGAACGAGTTCCGGGGAGGGGGGAGATAGCAACAGTCTTATAATTTGAAAAATAAAATTTTCGGCTTTACAAGCCGGAACGTCAATACGACAACAAGGCACGTCATCGTGGGAGGTTTTAAATATTCGGAACAATAGGTCGGCAAAATAAATGGAGCCCACATAGACTCTCTCAGTAAATGTGCTTTTATCTTAGGACTCGATATAGGGCCCAACCTATAGCCGCAATTTCCATCACATATAAAAATATTTTTCTCTGCAAAACATTTTCGCAATAGACTGCTTTCAATAGAGTAAATAAGCGCGACATTTTTCGAATACACCTGAGATAGTGGAAGGACGGATCAAACTTTACGTGAATACCTATCACTTTTCGTCTCCACTGTCTCTTTCAAGTTCGTGTTCTTCCTTTCTTGACATTGAACTTCACATTTAACAAATCCGCATCATATTGGTTCTATAAAAGAAAATAGCTTGTGGTATACGCATCTCAAATCAAATTTGGGCGTGCACTTACGCCCCATCTCACTGTTTTGTATCGACCATTACAGCGTTCTCATTTCACTTACGGCAATGTCACGTGGTTGCGACGGCAAAGAATATGGTACGTGGGTTGCTCAAGACGACACTTTTTATTGAGTGAACATGTGCATAGGAAAGTGCAAAGTACTAGAAATTCGTGCTTTACACAGATAGCGGTAATTAGAGCATTGGTCGTCGGTAAAATGATCTGCGTGAAGGTACGTCACCATTTATACACGTAGCATCCATATCGTAGGTGTCTCAAGCTTATCAGAAGATTCTAAAATAATCTAGAGTTTTCGCAGACGGCCAAGCGTCCTTTGTGCAAGGCAACTGATTATTATGTGGTGTTTAACGTTTCAAAACCACCACATGATTATGAAAGATGCCGTAGTGGAGGACTCCAGAAATTTTGACAACCTGGGGTTCTTTAACATGCACCCAAATCGCAGCACATGGGCCTACAGCATTTTCGCCTCTATCGAAAATAAAGCAGCCGCAGGTGGGACTTGATCCCGCGACGTGCGGGTCAGCAGCCGGGTACCTTAGCTACTGAACCACTATGGCAGTGCCTTTGCGCAAGACAGTGACATAAAAATACAAGCGAGCGTGGCAGTATAATAATGTTGCGATAAAGTTTCAGCAGATGCAACGTGTTTCACTGTGGATGCCATTTTCATACAGAACCGTCAGCGGGTAGCCACGCGTTGCAAGGTGGATCGACGTCTTTAGGTATATTGAGTAGGCTAAATTTCTACCTAAAACATACGGCGGGACGACAGCACTCACGTTGACTGTAAATATTAATGAAACGAAGTGCACGCTTCGGTGGGAAGATATGCATATCATTAAGAAGCTGTTGTGTATTTCTCAAAGGTCGAGCGACCCTTTCCTATCACGTGCTGGGTGAAAGGAATATATCCATGTAATGTTTACAGCCAGCCTATACACCGCAACAACTGACGGTGTGGGCCGACATCACTCCTGTAAGTCTATTTAGTGATGTTTCCGTTACAGTAAAAAGTAACTAAATACCTCACGCGTTACTCAAATAAGAAAAAGGGGAACGTTTCACGGCTCCACGTTATATAGATACATAGAAAAGGTAACGCATTACCGTTAGCGTAACCGAAAAAAACAGAACGAGTGTTACCCCTGCCGTAGCTCCGGAGTCATCAGTTTTAATCAATGTGCCTTTGCTGCAGAAACCCACAATGATAATTTTAAATCTCAAATTTATGTTTCACACATACTAACCCAAGCAAAGATTATGCTCAAAATGTTCAATTAACGAGAATTATTTGCACAAATGTACTGAACCTTAGCAATGTCATATAGAAGCTTAATGATGCCTGCACATGTGATGGCTTCTGACTCTGCAGTGACACAGGATGAAAGCATTTTTTTTTCATTGGAGCATTATACACAAAGTTAGGTCCAATAATCCACGGTATTCATGAAGAAACTATCACCGAACTCTCAAGAAATTTACAAATATCGGCCTTTTCTTGATCCTTCAGCCCCTCCAATAAAGCAAGTTGAAATCGCCACTGTTGGACCTAGCCACCGGAATGGTCCACCGCGCGCCAGTAGGCAATCACGGATGCCTACATTGGTGCCTTTTTATTAGAGAGGGGGGGGGGGATCAGGAGATGTCGTGGGGAAAAGGGGGGACACTTACAAGTTTGTGGCACCGGATGTGCCTGGCATAGACGTAAGTCTAAAAAAATCACGTCTTGCAACACACATCTTGCAATAGCAGCCTTTTTTAATATGTTGCAGGTTTTATTTTTGTTTATATAAGAATTCAAATCATGCCTAGAAATCAAATGTACAAAAGAACAAAGGTTCCCAGCACTCGTAATTGCATTGTTCTATTGTGTCTTTTCCGGAAAAAGTCGAGAGGGGCAGTTGCTATTTAGATTTCTCACACATCTGATGGGTACTGAGCACGTGAACACGCTACAAAAAAGCATTGAAAAGTTGATTGTTTTATACATACTTATCAAGCATTCTTATTTGTGACGTTTTTAAGAGAAATTTTAATGGGGTCACTTGCAAGGGGTGGTCCCCTCCCCTGACCAAACACCAAGGGGTCGGGGAGTCAACGTTCTCTGCAGGCGTGGTCAACGGACGCCCAGCTCGTGACCAGTATGGGCTGTGTATCTGAGCAAATATTGCATTTGCTTTCATCTGCACATATGACCATCGACAGGCTTTTGTCTTGGGGGGATGCAAACCCTTCTTTCAACTTGCATCACGACTGAGGGAGTAGGTCGTGTTGGTGTCGCTAGAGTGGGTAGCAAGTGCTGGTGGAGCTTGAAGGGTTCAAGTGTCCTTTTTGCACCACCCGCCTCGCCCACGCCCATGTCTACACTTCATTCATTGAACACCGCGCTGAGAACTAGTTGAATAAATGCGCAGATTTGTTTCCTTCCGCATCCTATACCACTGCATAAAAGATTCTCACATTGTGAAAAGTAGGTATTTTGATTCGTTTGAAGAAAAGTTACATTCAAAGCAAGACAGATACTCAAAAAAGCGGTTTCATGCAATCTTAATAACAAAACTCGAAGCAGAGGTTCTTCTTCTTTTGTGCAGCATACAATGTAAAAATAAGACCAGATCCGGAAAAAGCGAAATGAGTGACGTGCGTCACCGCTTGCTCATTGTTCAATGAAAGAAGGTTTCATGAAGTATGATGTTGCCAACAACAACAACAAACTGATGTATCTTAAACGAAAAAAAAGCAAAGTGCTGCACATTTACCATAGAACATGGACATAGATAGAAATACGCGGTATTTTTTCATGAAAGCAAAATAAATACTATTTTACAAAACGCTTTGCACTCATCGGGATGTCAACACATCTGTGTAGTGTCATTTATGCTATTTGGATTAAAGTTCTTGAATTTCAAAAAATTCAGTAACTTGTGGCAGAAGAGCCTTTTTATTTTCAGTTTCGGTTTCTGCGCCGCCGGTGCCACCGCCGCCGACGAAAATTGGCCGCGCGCCGCCGCCGATGAAAAAACCGGCGTGCGCCGACAACGCCGCCGCCGCCGACTCTGAACGACCCCCACGCCGCCGCCGGTCGAAATCGCCTCGGCGCACACCTCTAGCTGTGCATCATAGAGTTTCTCACAATACTCACTAGAGGGAACTCTGGCGCTAGTGTCTACGGGAGCTGCAACCAACGCCTCCTCTAAACATTGCCTGGGGAATGGCTCGCGCTCCCAGCGGAGTTGGCCTGCCTTCAGCTTTGAGCAAGCGCCACGCGGTGGCGCTCGCGACCGAGACTGTTATTTACCTCTCGCGATCGAAAAGTGAAACGAGGGCTTAGGCAGGGGTGCCCCCTGTCATCCTTATTATTCATGATGTACCTAAAAGGATCGGAAGCCAAATTAGAGGGAAGTGGACAGGGCTTCAACCTCTCTTTAGTCAAACAAGGAAAACTTATTGATCAGGCACTACCAGCATTAATGTACGCAGATGATATAGTGCTAATGGCCAACAACAAGGAAGATTCGCAGAGATTGATGGACATCTGCTGTAATGAGGGAGATAGGTTAGATTTTAGATTCAGTAAGGAAAAATCAGCGGTCATGATTTTCAATGACAACGAAGGAAGTGAGCTTAGGATACAGGACGTCACGCTAGAGATAACAGATAAATACAAATATCTGGGCGTATGGATAAGCAATGGGACCGAGTACCTGAGGGAACACGAAATATACGTGACGACTAAAGGTAACAGGAATGCAGCAGTGATAAAAAATAGGACACTGTAGAATTACAATAGGTATGATATTGTGAGAGGAATATGGAAGGGGGTCATGGTTCCTGGGCTGACGTTCGGCAATGCGGTCTTGTGCATGAGATCAGAAGTTCAAGCAAGATTGGAAATTAAGCAACGTGGAATAGGTAGGCTTGCTTTAGGAGCTCACGTGAATACACTAAATCAGGGAGTACAAGGTGATATGGGATGGACATCATTTGAGGGCAGGGAATCTAGCAGCAAGATAAAATTTGAGAAGCGAATGAGAGAAATGGGGGAAGAGCGTTGGGCTAGGAAGGTTTTCAGCTACTTGTACATGAAGAATGTCGATACAAAATGGAGGAAGCGTACCATGAAGTTGACTGGTAAATACTTAGAAAACAGCAGGTGGCCAAACCAAAAAGAACTATCGGTTAAGAAGAAAGTGAAGGAAACGGAGACTGACATGTGGAAAATGGGCATGATTAAGAAGTCCGCACTAGAGATCTATCGAACTTTAAGCAGGAAATTGTCAAGGAAAGGATCTATGATAATACTCGGGGTAGTTCTCTAGTGTTTGAGGCCAGGACGTGAGTACTGCGAACCAAGGCATATCGGGCCAAATACGAAGCGGTAGACACAGTTTGGAGTGCGTGTGGAGAGAAAGAAGGAACTGCCGAACACTTGATAATGTTCTGTAAAGGGCTTCACCCTATAATTCAGGATGATGGCACAGAGTTTTTCAAAGCACTGGGGTTTAGGGACCGGGAGGGCTAAATAGACTTTAAACGAGTAGACTTAACTAGAAGGAGGTTATCTGATTGGTGGCTAAAGTCAAGGCACGAGTGAAAATTAAACTCTTCACTGCAAAGTACGAATCCTCAAACTCACTTTTTAAGGAAAAAAATAAATATAGTTTTTGGTTCATTAGGTATTCTGGCTTGATGGCGCTAGCCACCGCCCAATCAAAAGGGTACAACCATTACTATCTATCTATTCAACCACTCACACGGCAACGGGCGGTACCAGGCTACCAGCTAGAGGTGTGCGCCGAGGCGATTTCGACCGGCGGCGGCGTCGCGGTCGTCCAGAGTCGGCGGCGGCGGCGTTGTCGGCGCACGCCAGTTTTTTCATCGGCGGCGGCGCGCGGCCAATTTTCGTCGGCGGCGGCGGCGCCGGTGGCGCAAAAACCGAAACTGAAAATTCAAAAGGCTCTTCTGCCACAGGTTACTGAATTAGTTGAAATTCAGGAACTTTAATCCAAATAGCATAAATGACACTACACAGATGTGTTGACATCCCGATGAGTGCAAAGCGTTTTGTAAAATAGTATTTATTTTGCTTTCATGAAAAAATACCGCGTATTTCTATCTATGTCCATGTTCTATGGTAAATGTGCAGCACTTTGCTTTTTTTTTTAATTTAGGATGCATCAGTTTGTTGTTGTTGGCAACGTCATACTTCATGAAACCTTCTTTCATTGAACAATGAGCAAGCAGTGACGCACGTCACTCATTTCGCTTTTTCCGGATCTGATTTTACTCTTACATTGTACACTGCACAAAAGAAGAAGCACCTCTGCTTCGAGTTTTCTTATTACGATTGCATGAAACCGCTTTTTTGAGTATCTGTCATGCTTTGAATGTAACTTTCCTTCAAACGAATCAAAATACCTACTTTTCACAATGTGAGAATCTTTTATTCAGCGGTATAGGATGTGGAAGGAAACAAATCTGCGCACTTATTCAACTAGTTCTCAGCGCAGTGTTCAATGAATGAAGTGTAGACATGGGCGTGGGAGAGTCAGGTGGTGCAAAAAGGACACTTGAACCCTTCAAGCTCCACCAGCACTTGCTACCCACTCTAGCGACACCAACACGACCTAGTTCCTCAGTCGTGATGCAAGTTGCAAGAAGGGTTTGCGTCCCGCCAAGGCAAAAACCTGTCGATGGTCATATGTGCAGATGAGAGCAAATGCAATATTTGCTCAGATACACAGCCCATACTGGTCACGAGCTGGGCGTCCGTTGACCACGCCTGCAGAAAACGTTGACTCCCCGACCCCTTGGTCTTTGGTCAGGGGAGGGGAACACCCCTTGCAAGTGGGCCCCATTAAACTTTCTCATAAAAACGTCACAAATAAGAATGCTTGATAAGTATGTATAAAACATTCAACTGTTCAATGCTTTTTTGTAGCGTGTTCACGTGCTCAATATCCATCAGATGTGTGAGAAATCGAAATAGCAACTGCCACTCTCGACTTGTTCTGGAAAAGACACAACAGAACAATGCAACTACGAGTGCTGGGAACCTTTGTTCTTTTGTATATTTGATTTCTAGGCATGATTTGAATTCTTATATAAACAAAATTAAAACCTGCAACATATTAAAAAAAGGCTGCTATTGCAAGATGTGTGTTGCAAGACGTGATTTTTTTAGACTTACGTCTATGCCAGGCACATCCGGTGCCACAAACTTGTAAGTGTCCCCCCTTTTCCCCACGACATCTCCTGATCCCCCCCCCTCTCTAATAAAAAGGCACCAATGTAGGCATCCGTGATTGCCTACTGGCGCGCGGTGGACCATTCCGGTGGCTAGGTCCAACAGTGGCGATTTCAACTTGCTTTATTGGAGGGGCTGAAGGATCAAGAAAAGGCCGATACTTGTAAATTTCTTGAGAGTTCGGTGATATTTTCTTCATGAATACCGTGGATTATTGGACCTCACTTTGTGTATAATGCTCCAATGAAAAAAATGCTTTCATCCTGTGTCACTGCAGAGTCAGAAGCCATCACATGTGCAAGCATCATTAAGCGTTATATGACATTGCTAAGGTTCAGTACATTTGTACAAATAATTCTCGTTAATTGAACATTTTGAGTATAATCCTTGCTTGGGTTAGTATGTGTGAAACATAAATTTGAGATTTAAAATTATCATTGTGGGTTTCTGCAGCAAAGACACATTGATTAAAATTGATGACTCCGGAGCGACTGCAGAGGTAACATTCGTTCTGTTTTTTTCGGTTACGGTAACGGTAGTGCGTTACCTTTTTTAAGTATCTATATAACGTGGAGCCGTGAAACGTTTCCTTTTTTCTCATTTGAGTAACGAGTGAGGTATTTAGTTACTTTTTACTGTAACGGATACATCACTAAATAGACTTACAGGAGTGATGTCGGCCGACACCGTCAGTTGTTGCAGTCTATAGGCTGGCTGTAAACATTACATGGATATGTTCCTTTCACCCAGCACGTGATAGGGAAGGGTCACTCGGCCATTAAGGATCTCGACCTTTGAGAAATACACAACAGCTTCTTAATGATATGCATATCATCCCACCGAAGCGTGCACTTCGTTTCATTAATATTTACAGTCAACGTGAGTGCTGTTGGCACGCCGTATGTTTTAGGTAGAAATTTATCCTACTCAAAATACCCAAAGACGTCGATCCACCTTGGAACGCGTGGTCACCCGCTGACGGTTCTGTATGAAAATGGCATCCATAGTGAAACATGTTGTATCTGCTGATATTTTATCGCAACATTATTATACTGCCAGGCTCACTTGTATTTTTATGTCACTGTCTTGCGCAAAGGCACTGCCGTAGTGGTTCAGTAGCTAAGGTACTCGGCTGTTGACTCGCAGGTCGCGGGATCAAGTCCCACCTGCCGCTGCTTTGTTTTCGATAGAGGCGAAAATGCTGTAGGTCCATGTGCTGCAATTTGGGTGCATGTTGAAGAACTCCACGTGGTCAAAATTTCTGGAGTCCTCCACTACGGCATCTCTCATAATCATGTGATGGTTTTGAAACGTTAAACACCACATATTAATCAGTTGCCTTTCGCAAAGGACGCTTGGCTGTCTGCGAAAACTCTACATTATTTTAGAATCTTCTGATAAGCTTGAGACACCTACGATATGAATGCTACGCGTATAAATGGCGACGTACCTTCGCGCAGATCATTTTACCGACGACCAATGCTCTAATTACCGCTATCTGTGTAAAGCACGAACTTCTAGTACTTTGCACTTTCCTATGCACATGTTCACTCAATAAAAAGTGTCGTCTTGAGCAACCCACGTACTATATTTTTTGCCGTCACAACCACGTGACAATGCCGTAAGTGAAATGAGAACGCTGTAATGGTCGATACAAAACAGTGAGATGGGGCGTAAGTGCACGCCCAAGTTTGATTTGAGATGCGTATACCACAAGCTATTTTCTTCTATGGAACCAATATGATGCGGATTTGTTAAATCACTGTGAAGTTGAATGTAAAGAAAGGAAGAACACCAACTTGGAAAGAGACAGTGCAGACGAAAATTGATAGGTATTCACTTAAAGTTTGATCGGTTATTCCACTATCTCAGGTGTATTCGAAAAATGTCGCGCTGATTTACTCTATTGAAAGCAGTCTATTGCGAAAATGTTTTGCAGAGAAAAATATTTTTATATGTGACCGGAATTCCGGCTATAGGACGGGCCCTATATCGAGTCCTAAGATAAAAGGACATTTACTGAGTGGGTCTTTGTGGGCTCCATTTATTTTGCCGACCTAGTGTTCCGAATATTTAAAACCTCTTGACGTTCCGGCTTGTATAGCCGAGAATTTTATTTTTCGAATTATAAGGTTATTACTATCTCCCCCCTCCCCGGAACTCGTTCTAGGGTTGGCCCTTTGATAAAAATCAGTCATATATCTTTAAAAAATGCTTGAATATTAACTATTCATAACTCTCAATTAAGGATGTGGAAATGAAATGACCATCACTAAATGACTGATGAGGTGAAATATTAACATTAAAAAGCATAGTAAACGTGACTAAAAAGCTAATTCTACCAAAACAATGTAACCTGAACTAATGAAGTCACCATACATCTAAAACCTCATGCAATGTATATTGCATACCTGCAAGGTGCAGTTATTCAAGCGCTTTTTGCACTGAAATTTGGTCACGGAGTTAATCCCGTTCACGGTGGTGCTATTTTTAATTTTAACGGTTGAATATCTAACGAATCATTAGGAAATTCTTTGCATGAAACACGTATTTTTTTACGATGTAATTGAGCATTGCATACATTGCGCTGACACGATGTTTAATGCAGGTGATGTCTTTATATTGTACACCGTTCGGTGACTGTGGTAAAATAGAAACAGCAATTTATGTTAATTCTTGCTACAAAACTCACGTGAACTGCTCCCAGAGAACAGAAGAATGTATAAAGAAGTGCGTTACTGATGAACGGAAGAATTAAATATTTCTCGGTCTTTAATGTGGTTTCATTAGTCCAATCTACAAACGTTCGTATTAAACGAGCATGACGGTACGAATGCATGGAATTGGGTTGTGCAGCATGTTGTGACACATGTGGCACTGCAGGTCACATTTATTACGTGACATCGGAATCCACACTGAGCTTGATCTATGATTATGTACTTAATCAACAGAGTATGAGTGCTAAGCTCCGGTTTTATTATTAATGTCGCTTCAAGGACGAGAAAGCAGCACGATTCGCGAGCAATCGAGCACCCATTCTGTCTTTCTATTGCGTTGAACTGCTTGTGCCATCAGATGCCACTTCAGTTTTTTCTTGAATAATTGTGGCGATTGGGAAAGTTGTGAGCGCCAAACAAGACATAAACAAGAACGAGAGAGACAGGACAGATGCTTGTGATCGTCATGTGGAAGCATTAGTTTGCGCTCGAAATTTCCCGATAGCAATGCACGATCTGGCTGAATTTCAAGTTTTGTTAAAATGTAGCAGTGGCACAGACTATGGGCTTTTGTCATGTCATTTGCTACCAGTTAAACAGCGGCGGCGTATTTTAAGGTACCATGAAAATTATCGCGGTCATATTTCAAGAAGGAAGGAGGCAGAAACGCACCGTTCATGTCGTACGTGATCCTTTATCACTCGCGGAAATAAATTTATTGGTCGAAGAATTCTGTTACCTCTCGGCAATCAGAGGGGCTTTTAATTCTCGAGTCTCTTTATGAGATATTGCTGCCATCTTTTTCCAACAGGCTTGAAATTCTATTGTACTGACACAACATAGCAATGATGATGTTTTTGTAGATTTTTTTTCGTTCCCATTTAGACACTTTTCCATTCATAGACATCTTTGAAGCGCGTAAGAACTTCCCGTCGCCCCTCACACGTCGTTGCATTCGTCCAGTTCACATTGCAAACGGCTTGATGGCAAAGTTTCCACGCTCAGGTTTCTCGTACCGAAGCTTTCGCGCTCTTTGTGCACTTCAAGGAATGCAGAAAGACTACAAAACAACGCAATGAGCTCTACACCGTGCCATCGGGACTGGTATGGGGCAAACTTGATGCGAGTGGTCTCGCAGTGTTCTGCCATTGTGCTTCGTTCGCTGTTCAGTGAGCTCAAGTTTGGTCGACACGCGGCGTCGTTGCGGCGCCATTGGTTTCGTGTTTCCCGTGTCTTTTCTTATACACAGTGTTCTGCGAATAAATGCCTCTGTGTAGCCGGTGGTGCCGAGGTCGCGGATTACGTTTTTCCTTCTTTCCTCCCGCAGCTGTGGTGACAATTGGTGGTTAGATTATCGGTTATTTCTTTACTTATTTTAGCTTTTTCGCTTAGCTAGTTTTCTGTATTCTTGCCCAAGAAAGGTGATGCAGAATTTTTTTTTCGTGGGAATGACCATAGGTATCTGCGTACATGGTTGCAGCTCCACATTTCCAAGTTGTACGACTCGGACTGCCCTGCCGACGGCCCCTATTCTCTTTCTGCTCTAGCAGCCATGACCGTCACGTTCTTCCAAACCTTCTCCTCCTACCTACTTCTAAACTATTTTCTCCACTCTCCCCTTTCCCTTCAAGGGACTAAGCCGTGGTCTAGCAAGGAAAGATAGTGTCTTTTTCTTTTTCTTCATCCACACATTCATCCATTCAGGGGAAGCTTGCATGCAGTAACTGGTTTGGAAAGCAGGTAAGGTTCGCGGAAAGCCACCTCACCTACCCTGATTTGTTCCCGGTCAACGCTCTCGAGGTGCGCCAAAAGAGGCGACAATAGGAAAGTCATACTTCGAATTCTTTAGGGCTGTTGGCTCCCCTCGTCAAAAACTCTTTGGGCACGCCTGACTGACTGACGGCCTAGGAAGAGCTGTCGGAAATCAAGGCAGCTTGATTCGTTCGACGTGCCACGAGACGCGCTGAATATTTAGCCGATAGGTTGGGATCCGTCGTCAGGTATGTTTCCCACACTCTGTGGTGCTTTCAAGTCTTGCACTCCCCCAGGCCCTAGCGCTGCAGACCCTATTCTGCACGTGCGATGCAACGTTATTGCACTGGGCTGTGTTGTGCGTATTATTGCACTATGACCTACGTTGTGTTTCTATCTCGCCGTGTAACGAACTGAACATGCATCCTTTCTATTTCTTGGGTAGAAAAGAAGGCAGTGTTTGACTTTCTCTCTCTTTCTCCTTCTCGTTTTTTTTATCTTTATTCGTTGCGCCGTGCTCCCTGCTGGGCTGCAGAAATTAGGCGCCTTCTTCTAACCACTACCCCCACCATTTGGGGGATGGAGATGAAGACGACAATTTCTTCGGACTGCCATGGACTGAATGGACATGCAGTCTGTCCATTTACAGTGATCTGCAAGGCCGCTTTCCTGTAAGGTTTATTTTCTAGCCAAAAACTATCGTTCACAGACTGCTTTTCTTCCTCATTGTGTCTTTACCTCTTCGAATTCCAGCGAATGCACGCGAGTACAACAAAATGTCACCTCTCCGAATTCCAGCAAAGGCACGCGAACACAACAAGATCTCAAAAACGTGAATGGCAAAAACAAAATGAGCGAAAAAAGCAGTCTGTGAACGAGAGTTTATGGTTAGAAAACTAACCTTACAGAAAAGCTGCCTTGCAGATTATTGCAAACTGTCTATTGTTTTCTCCTGCAGAGAATTTTAGGAAGACCACGGCTTAAAACGCGAGCACCAAGACGCTCTGAACCAGCTCTCAGAAGCTCTCATCAAGCTTCCATGATGCTACCTTTAGTGTGTATATAGTGAACATAAACGTTGCTCTTATCAGCCCCAGCTACTCTGCTTGACTTCTACCTGACACTTGGCTAGCTCCTTCAAACACATCACGAGCAAGCAGAAGGGCCCGGAGTTGTAAAGATGAAAATGTGCAACATCACATCGCTTTTATTACGTGACATATTCGTTCTCCGCCGCATTCGCCCGATCGGGTCCACATCTAACTTTCCAGTTTTATAGCGACGACACACCGTTGATTGCGGTCACGTCATTGAATGTCATATAAACCGCAGTTGCATTATTTATTTGCAAATTACTTCTTCATAAAGTATGGTGAAGTAGTTTATTATTTGGTCACCTCAGGAGCTTGACTTATTTTTTGACTTATTTTTGACTTAAACTTGACTTATTTTTTTATCAAGACTTGAATATAATGTTAAGTTTATTTGGTTGACTCTGAGCATTACCTTCGCAACAGAAGTACATCTGTCAGCGACAATCATTCTTAACCTCTCCCAGTGCCAGTAGGTCCGTTCAAGTTACGTCATGAAAACCAGTTTGCTGAACTATGTCATATATGACATGTCGCTCAAATGTCGGTCTCTGGATTTTTGATGAATCCAGCCGTCTTTTGTAAATTGTCTACTGGCAAGTTTTTTAAATTTTGTTTTGTTCTTTTTAAAACTGGTGGTCTCAGACAAGCTTATTACGCCTCTTCTCACCACTGGATAGCCGTTGTTACGCGCGGCGCCTGGGCCAACGGGGGAGGGCCGTGTTCTTTGTTCTTCAAACAAGTCACCGAAGGGCTGCCAGCCTGCTGTCCGCCGTGCACTGTCCATCTTAGCCGGGAAGTAAGGTGGCATTCCGACACCATTAGACGTTCGACGAGACGACCACAATGGTTTCTTGGTGTCACAGGTGCAGTGAGGTGGCCACGCCCCTATCAAAGACCTTGACTTGAGCGAGTGTGAGCGGCACCGTCAGAAATGGCGTGTGTGTCTTGTGATTCAGCAGAGCATTCTGGACCTATTCGCTGATTAAGTCAAGACGTACACTTTATAGTGAGCCACCCAGCTCATTCGCAAGAGACCTCTCGCCCTGTCTGTACAGAATGTAATAAATCCTCTGTTAAGTTTGCCATCTTACTCCTGAGTGCACATGCGTTTTCTTTTCTGTCTTTCTACACGCCCTTTCTTGCCCCTATTTCTCAACCCCCAGTGCTAGGCAGCAAACCGGATGCCAAGATATGGTTAATCCCCCAGCCTTCCTTTCTCTCTCTTGCCATCTTACTGCCTTGGCATCTTCATCCCGGGAATCCAATGTTTTAAAAGGCCCGTACAAACAGATAAGTTAAACAATAAAACAGACGGTGAATTTTTCTGCAGCATGTTCATACGCTGCATATAGGTGGTAATCCTCGAAAATTATCAACTTTACCACCACGGACAGGTGCTGATATACCCTGAGTAGGTTCGAGCATGTATTATGCTTCGACGCTTTTAATCTTCATTAAACTTCTCCCTTTCGATTTCATCTTTCGGGGTTTTGTGTAGTTCTTCATCTAACGCCTAACCTCCCTGTCCTTCCTCATTTATTCCCCCTCCTCCCTTCATCTAACGCGCTGCATTCGTGCTGCACTGCTACCACTTCATTTCTTCTTTACATACGCCCTGTTTCGGGCACAATTATAGGCTGCCATCTTGGACTGATAATGATGCCGTTTTTCATCTGTATGAATATTCGAATTGTGCTATGGCAAACTCGCACGCATCAAAACGCTGGGTCATTACATTCAACGTCGTATCACCATAATCATAGCTAATTACGACACAAAAAACAGCAAAAATTGCTTTTGAGCCTAAGATGGCAGTGTCTATGCTTTACTGTAACTGTTACATTTATTTTTCGTCAATTTGTCCAATATGTCATTTCATGCAGCGGCCGCCGAACTCGTTCCGCTGTTCATAGTGGTACTCTCGGTCTCTGAAGCTGGATGAAGATAACTAAGAAGCCTGGTTTTTACTGGGTACATAAAATGTGAAACGAAGCTATAAATCAAGATGAAAAAGAAGACAAATCTGTGAAAAGCCCGTACTGGCGCATAAATGGCGCGCCGATTGCGCCGATGAAAAACGTCGGCGGCGGCGGCGGTGGCGCGCTGATCAGTTCGCGTCGGCGGCGGCGGCGCGGTGAAAACTATTGGCGGCGGCGCGCCGACCAGTCGGCGCACACCTCTAGTACCAGCTTACCGTTTTTCATCTGCGGCCCCTAGGGGCGCGTAAGTCGAAAGTTGTTCGAGACCTGCAACTGTGCATTACTGTTTCGGAGGCTATGCAAAATGTTGCGTTGTCGCACCGTCCGCCACAGGTGACACTAGCGACCAAGAACATTCTGAACCATCCAAACTCCCTAAGAAATGAGACGAGCCTAGAGCAGAATTTTATAACTGCCACCCAAGGTGCCAGGCTAGACGAAGCTATTGAACATATAAGAGCAATGGTGACAGAAAAATTTCAACAAAGAAGTACTTTATGCACCACAATAGACAAGGACGAATCAAGTGGTGCAATGGCTCCATTTTCACAACGAGAGTGGGAGAGGGCTGAGAAAAGGGTTCCTAGTAGTACATCAACAGGCCCAGATGGCATTCCAATTAGGCTGATAAAGACATTAGGTCCGAAGTCTAAGCAGGCTTTGAGAGAGGCAGCGAGCAAAATAATAATCGATGGTGAAGTTCCCGATAGATGGAAACTTAGCAGGATGAGCATGATCTATAAAGGAAAGGGGGACAAAGCTGACATAAACAACTACCGTCCTATAACAGTGACATCAGTGGTCTACAGGCTGGCGATGCAGATTATAAAGAAAAGACTGCAAGCATGGATAGAAGATGAGGGGGTGCTGGGGGAACTGCAGAATGGGTTTCGGAAACACAGGAGATTGGAAGACAATCTGTTCTCACTGACGCAGTGCATCGAAATAGCAGAAAAGGAACACAGGCCCCTGTGGCTAGCATTCTCGGATATCAAGGGAGCGTACGATAGCGTGTTCAAGAGGAATTGTGGGGAATACTGGACACACTAGGCATGGAACATGTAGTCACTAATCTTTTAAAGGGTATCTATAAAGGTAACAAGGTAGTTATAAAGTGGGAAAAACAGGTATCCAAGCCTGCAGAGGTAAAACGGGGGCTTAGGCAGGGGTGCCCCCTGTCACCCTTATTATTCATGATGTACCTACAAGGATTAGAGGCAAAATTAGAGGGAAGTGGGCTGGGGTTCAACTTCTCTTTAGTCAAACAAGGAAAACTTATTGATCAGGCACTACCAGCATTAATGTACGCAGATGATATAGTGCTAATGGCCAACAACAAGGAAGATTTGCAGAGATTGATGGACATCTGCTATAATGAGGGAGATAGGTTAGATTTTAGATTCAGTAAGGAAAAATCAGCGGTCATAATTTTCAATGACAACGAAGGAAGTGAGCTTAGGATACAGGACGTCACGCTAGAGATAACAGATAAATACAAATATCTGGGCGTATGGATAAGCAATGGGACCGAGTACCTGAGGGAACACGAAATATACGTGACGACTAAAGGTAACAGGAATGCAGCAGTGATGAAAAATAGGGCACTGTAGAATTACAATAGGTATGATATTGTGAGAGGAATATGGAAGGGGGTCATGGTTCCTGGGCTGACGTTCGGCAATGCGGTCTTGTGCATGAGATCAGAAGTTCAAGCAAGATTAGAAATTAAGCAACGTGGAATAGGTAGGCTTGCTTTAGGAGCTCACGTGAATACACTAAATCAGGGAGTACAAGGTGATATGGGATGGACATCATTTGAGGGCAGGGAATCTAGCAGCAAGATAAAATTTGAGAAGCGATTGAGAGAAATGGGGGAAGAGCGTTGGGCTAGGAAGGTTTTCAGCTACTTGTACATGAAGAATGTCGATACAAAATGGAGGAAGCGTACCATGAAGTTGACTGGTAAATACTTAGAAAACAGCAGGTGGCCAAACCAAAAAGAACTATCGGTTAAGAAGAAAGTGATCTTCTTATGCGGCCTCCCGACCGGCGTCGCTACAAAACTCCCCACCCCACCATCAAGGAAACGGAGACTGACATGAGGAAAATGGGCATGATTAAGAAGTCCGCACTAGAGATCTATCGAACTTTTAAGCAGGAAATTGCCAAGGAAAGGATCTATGATAATACTCGGGGTAGTTCTTTAGTGTTTGAGGCAAGGACGGGAGTACTGCGAACCAAGACATATCGGGCAAAATACGAAGGGGTAGACACAGTATGCAGTGTGTGTGGAGAGGAAGAAGAAACTGCCGAACACTTGATAATGTTCTGTAAAGGGCTTCACCCTATAGTTCAGGATGATGGCGCAGAGTTTTTCAAAGCACTGGAGTTTAGGGACCGGGAGGGCAAAATAGACTTTAAGCAAGTAGACCTAACTAGAAGGTGGTTATCTGATTGGTGGCTAAAGTCAAGGCACGAGTGAAAATTAAACTCTTCACTGCAAAGTACGAATCGTCAAACTCACTTTTTAAAGAAAAAATAAATAAATATAGTTTTGCGTTCATTAAGTATTACGGCTTGGTGGCGCTAGCCACTGCCCGATCTAAAGGGTACAGCCATATCTATCCATCCATCCATCCATTCTAAATTAAAGGAGAGAAAGGGTGTGGCAGCCGTTTTTCTTCTCATGCGGCAGGCATCTTCTAGAGGAGGTGTTGCTGCAAACACACAGTGCTACACCGAGCATGGGAATGATGGGTAGTACACACATTTGTCTAAGCTTCGTACTTCTGGCCTGCTTTTGACTCCATGTGTTTTCGTGTGGCTTGAAGCTGGTTCTCATGAAACATAAATATTCAGCGATTGCGCTTCACCACCATATTTTTTTAAATACCTTTTTCGAACTGGGTCACGAAGTTTAAAAGGGTTGAATCTTTCTTTCAAAACAAAATCGAAACACAACAATAAACGAAGCCGCAAGTACAATTTGCCCCCCGCAAGTACGAAGCCTAGGCAAATGTGTGTATTACTCATCATTCCCATGATCGCTGGACGATCGCAGCGCCAGAGTGCCCTCTAGTTAATAGGGAGTTTTAGTGCTGAAGCAGCTTGCGTACGCAGGACGTTGAGGCGGTGGTATTGCGCATGCACGAATCCCCAAACAGATGCGTTACAAGATTGCTGGGGCGACGGGGCCATGCATCCACGTGGTCCACCTTTGCAAGAACTCACGGTATCCGCACTGCGTATACTCTAGCCGTCGAGTTAAAATAAGCCAAAGTGCGAGCACTTATAACGATTACACGGTTTCAGCCAGATTTCCAAAGCTAGAATGGCCTGGAACATGGAAACTAAAAAACATATGCCAGCCCCCGACTAGTTGAATAGGTGGCGCTATCTAGCGCGGTCATAGTTAAACAGATAACCCCAACTTTGTTATTGCAAAAACATTTTGCATTGTACATCTGGTGAAAAAACTGCGCTGCGACAATAATACAAATGAGTAACTTTTTTATTCATTTTCCCCTCAAAAACATTATGCGTAAGCTAACATGTTCATAACTGCGGTTGCACAAAGTGTCACAAGATGTCAACACTGTCGTCACAGTAAACTTGTATTTTTGATTTTTTTGCGCATACCAGAATACTTGTTACTTATAACAATATCAAGTATTCTGTTACAGAATACTTGATATTGTTAGAGACTACGTACACGTTATCAATGGTGTTCAAGTCCGAATTCTTAAGGGAACGCCGACACTTGCCGCTGATGCAGTCCCGACGATCTTGCCCAACCTGCCTGCATATTTGACGCTCAAAACTCCGGCTTCGCGGACCCAAACAAAGCGGCGTCATCAGTGTGTGCCGGCTGAGAATGACAACAGAAAACGGCGACTCATTAGCACTGCTGCACAGCTCCTTGTGGATACCAACGGTGCAACTTCTGCAGATAGTGACGAAGCTGACGAGGCAAGCTCAAGTCCCTCGTCTGACGCGGTTGTCACTCTCGGTGACCTTCGTGGTCTTGTCCTACCATCAAAGTCATGGGCGCTGCACGAGTTTCTTGGATTTGCCGGCGTGTCGTACGTAGCGTGCTCACTGAATCCTAGCACTCGTGAACTTTGCATTCAACGACACGTATACTTCACCTGTGCAGAAAATGGAATCGTGCAATGTGAAGCATTCGTGCAAGAGAAACGATTCTACAAGTACAGTTTAGTAACTGTTCGAGAAGCCTCAGATGCTCTGCAGATTGTTGCAAGCGTCCCACTCTGTTGTGGAGCAGCAGAAACTTCATTTTGTGCCACCATCTGACCTTACCCACGGTCTACACGCGCAAATGAAGTCAAGATGAGAAATCTTCTATAGTGTCAAAAGCGCACAGAAGCACCTAAAACTGAGTAGGCTATAAATTGCTACAGTGGCGTAAAAAGGATGTCATTTTTCGTGCATATTTTCTTACACTCTTAATTTGTTGACGGTACACCAAGAAGAAAAACAACTTTTCCTAGAAGAGGCTTGTTAGCGAGAGAACGTGCAAATAATGACGCGAAATCTCAAAATAAATCTTTGATCTTGAATCTTTTTGTATTAAACCTGTAATGGTAAATTTAGCAGCATTAGGGATCTCGCTGCATAATTCATCGATCTAAGCCAATTCATTGTTGCACTTCAGTGTCCCTTCAAACGATCTTTCGACCATAACATCTTTTTTTTAAATGCATTTTGGAAAGACAACCTTAACTCTGTCGTTCTGTTTGCTTTGCTTTATGTTATCTTTTGTATCCTGGCTCTATATTTTACGTTTTTTACAATTTACCTAATTGCAAATGTATTGTTTTATAAATATGTAAACCTTGCATTTTATGTTATCAATTATGATTAACATTAGTTACGACTCTGCTTTGCAGTGTTGTTGCGTTTTTTAAACTCTCAAAATCTTCCACTACTATGTTTCAACTAAGACATTCTTTTGCAGTATTACGTATTTGCATTTCTGTGGGTCCTACAACAATGAATCTATTCCCATATTTCAAAACCAAAGGGAGGTTTGGAAAAAATCTGCGGTTCTTCAAATAATATCAATAAAGCCTACTTTTTTGCCGTGTGTGCACGCAGCCACAAGCATTGAGCCTTTTATTTGAGTCCAGCTGTGGTGTTTTACATGGAATGGACCAAGAGATCTTCGTTTTGTGTGCACCATATTCCTTTTTTTTGGGGGGGGGGGGGGCGCTTCCGGTGTGTACCGGCCAGCTGGTTTCTCGTCTAAAATGTGTACACTTTAAAAATAAAAAAAACGCGCTCGTTATAACGTACAATGTGCTATGCTACTTCGGGCTGAAGTGCGGTCAGCAGCAACTTCAATAACAATAATGTCAAATAACCTTTATTTGCGCGAAAAAGGGGAGGTATGTGAATAAGAAAAAAAAGAGGGAGATCATCTTCACACTAGGTGCGACAGAGAGGTACCAACACGTACGCGGAACGCCTGCCAGCCATCCACCCGGGTAGATTGGTCGACGCCAGCGCCACCGCATCATTCCACGCCGAAACGGCCGCTCCCAGGCAGCTGCTCGAGCCACTCAAAAGCTTCTAGTACACTCTAGTGCTGGGTACCCAAGCGGCTTGCGTTCGCAGGACGTTGGGGCGGCGGTATTGCGCATGCGCGAAACCCCGAACAGATGCGTCGCAACATTGCTGGGGCGATGGGGCCATGCGTCCGCGCGGTCCACCTTCGCAAGAACTCACGGTATCCGCACTGCGGATACTCTAGCCGTCGAGTTAAAATAAGCCAAAGTGCGAGCACTTATAGCGATTACATGGTTTCAGCCAGATTTCGAAAGCTAGAATGGCCTGGATCATAGAAACTATAAAACATATGCCAGCCCCAAGGAGGATCAAAGAAAAACCTGGAGTGGAAGCTCCCGCAATGCCTTGCCAGAAGAAGTGAAGCCACCTTTTGCCACTGCCAAGATGGCGGAAACTTGCTCTTTTCTGATATTGCCCATTTGAAGATCAAGTGGCTTTGATATGTTATGTAAGTTCTACGTTAGTTCTATACTAAAAGAAGGTTGTTCCCGATGAAACAACACACAACAACGAGTATGGGTGGCTGAATCTTCAACGAACTTTGCCTCCGATTAGAGGCTCACTAAGGAAAAGTAGTAACTGTAAGACGCACTTGGAGCACTATGTGACCCGACGAAGTTCACACATTAAACTCGTTGGGCGTGCGAGGGAAACGCTTCGTTTTTAAACGCTGAACGATGATACTCAGTCATGCCCCTAGTAAGATGGCCGCCACAGCCGCCAGCTTGCCAGAGGAACGACTTCAATTCTGCGCAATCATTTCCACTCCAGCACATTTTTTTATCCTCCTTGGCCAGCCCCCGACCAGATGAATAGGTGGCGCCATCTAGCGCGGCCATAGTGAAACAGACAACCACAACTTTGTTATTGCAGAAACATTGTGCATTGTACATCTGGTACAACAACCGCGCAGTGACAATATTACAAATGAGTAGCCTTTTTATTGATTTTCACCTCAGGAACATTATGCGTAAGCTAACAAGTTCATGACTGCGGTTGCATGAAGTGTCACAAGATGTCGACACTGTCGTTACAGTAACGTTGTATTTTTCATTTTTTTGCGTATACCAGGTTACTGTACACCACGGAGGAAGGAAAAAGGTAAGGAGAGGGCATGCCCAGCCGGCGCAGGGCGTAAAAAATGTGGCGGAAATGACATCTTGGCGGCCATATTCAGTAGGCACAATGGCGTCGTTGTTATGGTTACGTGTTGCGCAGTGAAGCTGGTCTAGCAGTGAGCGGCCGCGGCTGGCGGCGGAATGTGTGCCTCCCCAGGACAGATATTGTCCGCTGAGCCGTGGCGGACAATATCTGTGCTCTGCGCCGCGTTATTGGTTACGCAGTGTTCGTCTGGCTGTTACATTACTCTTAGCAACGTTTACAAATCTCTTTGTCCATTACGGGGTTTCAACAGTGCGTAGAACAAGTGCATATCCATGTGTCGTGCGGCGGATGACGCGGATGAAGCAGTTAGTGTTCAGCGAAATGGCGTTGGGCAACATGACGAAGCTGAATGACGACGAACGCCTTGCAGGTCAGTGACGGTTGAGCAGTGCTCCTGCTTGTGACAACGGACGACGCTGTTGAGCCCAGCAAGACGCCGTGAGGACCATGTGCACATACGTAGTTTCGTGTTGTGTGTGTACAGTAACTACTTGCATGTGCGTATTAAAACACCTTTTCTGTTCCGCTTGGTACACTCTCCACCAGCATTGCATGTAATCTCAACGTAACAGCAACCACGTTCAACTGTCACTAGCACCGCGCTCAAAGTCACCACGGTCGCAGAATGCTGACGCAGGTGAGTTTCACGCGGAACACGGGACACAGTGGCAGGACGCTGCGTCAGTCGCGTGGCGGAATGCGACCGTAGAAGGCGCACGACCGATCGTGTTGTCTGTACAGTTGCTGAATTAATTACGTGAAAGCACTCGCCGTTGTCAGTGCATTTAGCGCGCGTTCTTTCGTAGTTGCTTCGTTGTCAGCGAGCTGTTACTCTTTGTTATTACTCAGACGAAGCGATTTCGCTGAAGGTGTCCCGCTGGCTCTGAGTGATGAGCCCAGTTCCATTAGTTTCGGATCGTCACGACACACGCGCTGCGCAGCCCACGTGCTTTCCGAGCCGGAGAGGGAGTCGCGCCTTCTGCTTCGCATTCATATGTAAACAAGAGAGGAGAATTTGCCTACTCAATATGGCCAACTTCCGGCTTCATCGCGGCTTCGCAACGAGTGACGTCAGGGCCTCTCCTTACCTTTTCCTTCCTCTGTGCTGTACACAATAAAAAAAGTGTACTGATCACTATGTATGTTTAATTTACCAGTTTAAATAATAAAAAGACCTAAATAATACTTACGCGACAAGACGCTATGGCTCTGCGAGCGCGTGTGAAATTCGTGCGGCTTGCGTTTGCGTGCGTGCCACCGTGGCGCCATCTAAAAGGCATTCCGGTTGGGTATGGGTTGGGCACGCAACGCCGCGTGCTCCCAAGCCCGCATCGCCCCAAGAGAATGCTTACCCAGCACTAAAACTCCCTAATTTTGAGAAACTTTAGGCTGTGCATAGAGTTTCTCTAAATTAATTAGAGGGCACTATGGCGCTGCGATCGTTGTTCTCACCCTATTTCCGAGCTGTGCGGATCCGTGTGTGCGGACGTGTTTTCACCCGCTCCACCTGTTCGGTGGATTCAAGGTCGTGCAAAGTTGACAAGCTAGTTGGTGCAGAAGCAGCGCGCAACGAGAGATAAGTTTCTCTTCATTTCTTTGTGTTTGTGAACACCATTATTATATTTTTCACTCCTAATTAATAATTAGCGTTGCGAGTATTGTAGGTGTGGGACACGGGCAACGTTGTAGTGACGTTGACCACGTGAACGGGCTAGGCGGCTGTTTTGAAGAAGGTCGGGGTGCCCGGTTAGTTGTTAAAGACAAGGAGGTTAGAGAAAAGTTGCTGGAGTAGAGGGGGGGGCGCTGCAGCTGAAGCCATACGCCGCCATCTTGCCATAGGCAGTAAGCACGCCTGGCCTCGTCCGTGCGGGTGCCGCATTACTGCCGCGAAGACGAAAAAAGGAATGTGTTCGCGAGTGTGACTCTAGGAAGGAATAATGGTGTCGTCGTGCGTCACCTACGGGTGCACAAATAGAGCGAAGAAAGCATCGGGAATTACTTTTCATCTGTGAGTACCGAAGTTTGTTAGAATGCCTGCATGTTCACCCACGCCTACTTGTTGTGGGCCTATTTATGTGGCCGTGTTTCCGCTTCGCTCGTCTTTGTTTTCTGGGATGACATCACGTATTTCTTGTACAGATTCCCCTAAAATGCCGAGGTGCGAAAGCAGTGGAAACAAGCGGTTCGTCGAGAAGGCTGGGCGCCTAAAGACGGGGACCGGTTGTGCTCCGTGCATTTCACTCCGGAGTGCTTCGATCGAACTGTACAAACAGTTCGGCTGCGACATGGGAGCTTGCCGATGGCGTTTTCAGCATTCCCAAAGTACCTGCAAAAGCCAGTGAGTGTCGTTACCCAGTCGTATCGCAGCGGTATTAAATGCCGCTGCTTCAAATGGGTTCGTTTAATGCGCGTTTTCGTCACTTGTAAACAAAAATTTTGTTCCTCTCGGATGAATTTTTACCTTCGATCGTGGCAGTAATATTTCGCGCCACAAAGCTTCGCGATACTGAGCTAACTGCCTTCCGCTCAGCAAGACAACCGTTAAAACATGCAGGCAACGTGGTACGTGATATCTGAATGATTATCATTCATATGTAACTCAGTTCATTACGTAGCTAGCGAGATTCCTTGCAGGGCATGTTCTGTGTTTTTGTACGTCCGCTGCTTATTCCGCGCGACAACTTTTTTCTAGAAATAATGAGCAATTACTTCATTATGATTTAAAATAGCCTCGTTTGGCATGCAGAATTACTCTCACGCAGTGGTAAATTCATTACAGGAGAAAAGGAAGCGGCCTCAATCAACAGCTGGGGCTCTTCCCATCACTGGATGTGTAGAAGTTGTTAATGTTGGACGAGAAGTGGAAGATGGTGCCACGGCATCACCCACGAAAGAGCACTACGAAGAATTTCTCCATGCATCAACAGAAAAAGTAACCCAGCTGCAAAAGAAAGTTGAAGTTTTGCAACAAAACAAGAGACGGCTCAGCAGATGAAACGAGGTGGCTGAGGAAATAATGAAGAAACTCAAGAAGCAAAATCTGTTGTCCGAGGAAGGCACAGAAGTGGTGGGTGCGACTTCTTCACCAGAGGTTCAGCAGCTACTTTCTAGGGCACAAGAAAAACAAAAAGGCAAATACCCCTCAGAGCTGCGTGCGTTTGCTTTAACGCTTCACTTTTACTCGCCAGCTGCGTACGAATATGTTCGATCGAAATTCAATGGAGCTCTGCCAGCACCTCGTACACTCAGAGAGTGGTACCGGTCAGTGAATGGGGAGCCAGGGTTCACGGCTGAATCATTCTCCTTTCTTGAGAACCTTGTTAAAAGTGTTCGGAATCTGCATTGTGCCTTAATGGTCGATGACATGGCCATAAGAAAACAAATTGAGCTTCTTGGAAACAAGGTTGTCGGTTATGTTGACTTGGGGACAGGCATGCAAGATGGTAGCATTCCGGAGGCAAAGAATTCATGTGTATATATGCTTGTCGGGTTAAATATGCGACTAAAGCTGCCTGTAGGCTATTTTCTTATTGATTCGCTCACAGGGTCAGAAATAGCTGAGCTGACAAAACAATGCATTGACAGGTTGGCAGCTATAGGAGTGCCAGTTGTTTCACTCACTTTTGATGGTGCAGCATCGAATTTCCCAATAGCAAAGTGTCTTGGTGCGGATCTCCAACTAAGCAGTGAGCATTTTACTACAAGCTTCAAAAACCCTAGCGATCCGAGCAAGCTCATCTACATTATGTTAGACGCATGTCACATGGTAAAGCTTATCCGCAATTCTCTGGCAACTGTAAGTCACTTGGTTGATGAGGATGGTGGATTTGTGAAATGGGCATATGTAAAGGCGCTAGACGCCCTTCAGCGTGAAGAGGGATTGCGACTGCGAAACAAGTTGACAAGTGGCCACCTTCAATGGGAGAGGCAGAAAATGAAAGTGCGACTTGCTGTCCAAGTGCTGAGCGCATCAGTTGCTGATGCCTTGGTGTTTCGCGAGCATGAACTGAACCTGCCTCAATTAAGGGGTGCTAGTGCTACTGCGAGGTTCATCAGAGTTTTTGACCACCTCTTCGACATCCTCAACTCTAGGAGCCACTTAGCAAAGTTATTCAAGGCTCCTCTGCGCAAGCAAAACGAGAATTGCTGGAAGTCTCACTTTGATGAAGCTCGAAGGTACATCATGTCCCTGGAGGACCCAGCTGGTCACCCTGTTCTAGAGTCCCCAAAGAAGACAGGGTTTCTTGGATTTATTGTTTGCATGCAAAGCATTGAGCACATTTTTGACCGCTTGGTAGTCCATAGAACTTTGAGGTAAATTTCAACTCATAAAATGAGCCAAGATCATGTTGAAACATTTTTCGGCTGCATTCGAGGTCGAGGTGAATTTAACAATAACCCGACATCAGCTCAGTTCACTGCTTCATATAAGCGCCTCCTAGTACACACAGAAGTGACGTTGTCAAGCGCTGGCAACTGCTCACCAGACTTTGTGTCCATCCTCAGCAAGTCAGCGACCATTCTCAAAACAGAAGACACAAACACCACTGTGGCAAGGTGATCAATCATGCAGCCTGAAGATTATGATTATACTCATCGATTGGACATCCCGGAAAGCTTGTCATCATTTAGCCAGTCTATAGTGCCATGCATCGCTGGCTTTGTTGCGAGAAGTCTTGGTGCCGCTAGTCTATGTGAAGAGTGTGTAATGGCCCTTCAAACAGAAGAACAGCCTGCCTTGGTGAGGCATAAGAACAGAGGTGGGCTTATTTCACCATCGGAGGATGTTCTGTCCATTTGTACAGCTGCAGAGAAAGGTCTGCGTCGATTACAGGCAGAATGCACAACTCTCAAGGCTCTTCACTAAAAATCAAGACGCCTAGTTTGGGAAATTTTGGGCTTTCTGCCCAACAAACAGTGGTTTTCAAGTCTCAATGAACACATCCTTGATGGTGATGCCTTGGACAACCACATTTACAATTTTTGTAAAAATGTCGTGAAATTGTACATAAAAATTCGAATTCACCACATGATCAAAGATAAGAATCGAAAAATGACAGCAGACAAAGTAAGGTCTGTGCTGACTAAGCTTGTACTTTTGAAGAATCAGTAAGCAATGTTTTCAAACCTACTCGAGTGATCATTAAAGTTGTTCAGTTGCAAAATAAAAATTTCCTGCTGTTCAGAACCTCGTATATTAAACAGAGTAGTGGCTGTAATAAAGCTTTTCATGACATATTTGTATGCGTTACTTTACTTTCACAATATAAAAATTACACAGAGGACATGGAGGTCTCATCGCAATTTGTGTGCCTTAGTTGCATTGCGTTCCTGCCTATGCCAAGATGGTCGCCGCCCGCTCAGACCGGCTTCACCCCTTAGCACTGGCACGCATAGGGGGCCTTTACGCCAGCAACTTTTCTCTAACCTCCTTGGTTGAAGAGCTAGAGCCGAACACGAAGGGGACCTAGTGAGAGGCTACTAGCGAAATCGAACACGTATGTGTGCGGTGTAGGCGGCAGCTTCAAACAGTTGTTCAGGTAGGAGGTTTAACGGAGGCAGCTGGATAGCGGGATTAGGGTTGAACGTAGGCCTGTCGGGCACACGGTCCGATGGTCGTGCGGGCGATGGCTAAGGAGGCTAGGAAAACCACGAGCGAGAGTGAGCTGGTGCAGTGCGAAGAATGCAAGCGCTGGTGCTACTTAGATGAGACAGCATTCACGAGTTTGGCCGACGCGCAGAAGGCGAGCTTCGTGTGCAGGCTGTGCGAGGTACTGAATGCGGTCGTGCAGTGCATGGAGGCTAGCATCAAGGGGCTTCAGGGGGAGCTTAGGGCGGAAAGGGAGCAGAGGATAGATTTCCAAAAACAGCTCGGAGCGTCGCGTGAGCGGGAGGAGGCTATCGCCAGCCTATTGGAGCAAATGAAAGGCGACCTTCGAAAGGAGCTATTGGCGCTTTGCCCCGGCCCCGAGCGGTGTGAGACGGAAGGCGTGGGTAGCGGAGAAGGTGACAGGCGGGAAGGAATAGGTGAGAAGGGAGGTCAGGGGGCCGCATTGTCTGGCCACAGCACGGAAGCTCCGAGAACATACAGCTCGGTGGCGCAGCAGTCTTCAAACAGGGCAGAAACACAGGACAGACGGCATAGAGACAAACAGGTGAAGCAAACAGGGGCGCCATCATAAACAGGAAGCCAGCGATTGGGGCGTAGAAGGTTCCTAGTGGTGGGGGACTCTAACGTGGCCATGGTTAGGGATGGCGTCTTCAAGACAGTGAAGGAAGATGGGAGAGTCAGGGTGGACGCACAGTCAGGGAAGAGCATGGTGGATGCACTGGCCAAAGCTCAGGAGGTTGTAGAAAACAGCATGAAGGGTGAAAATCTAGTCATTATTCATGCTGGGCTCAATGATGTGTTGAAGGGCAAGGATTAGAACCTTCAGAGAAAGCTAGAGGATGGGATGCGTAAGCTCCGAAAAGCCTCTGGGAGTGTGCATGTGACCATATGCACAGTCCCAGAGGTCTGGGGGCAGCCTCGTGGGATTGAAAGGAGGGTGGAGGCCAATTGTGTGATCAAGGGTTTGAGCCGGCAACTCAGATACAGCGTAACGGAAGTTAACCAAGACGTGTACGAGCCCGGCGCTCGCCCCTTTGCACAGGATGGCATTCACAACAGTGGTGCGACGGGCAGGAGGGTCGGTAACAGAATAGGTCGCCAAGCCATAGCTTTTTTAGGGGGAGCCAGAGCCCTGAGGCCAACAGTGTAGCCAAAGATGGACCTAAAGGGGCACAATTATTCAAACCACACGAAGTCAGTGAGAGAAGAAATCGACATAAGCACAAGGACCCAGCTAAGTCAGATGAAGGCAGAGTGGCAGGAATAGGTTAAAGTGGGAAGAGATAGAAGAGCAGTCGAGGCAGGAGGAGCTGATGGTATATGGGGTTGTTTAGACACATCTTCGGGACCTGGAGCAACCACCCTGCAATCCGGACTACGAATGAGAATATTGCAATAGAACAGAAGGCAGGAAAAGGGGGTGGAATTGGTGCATTTATACATAAGAGCATGGGTTGGCAAAGAGTCAAGCAGGGATGCAAGGAACTATTATGGCTAAAAGGGAGAGTGGCAGGGCAAATGACACTCCTTGGTTTCGTGTACTTGTGGACGGGAGCAAAGGCCAGAGAGGAAAACCAGGCAATGGTAGAGTGTATATCAAAGGACATTCAGGAGTTAGGAGGAGAGTGCGAGATAATCATACTAGGAGATATGAATGCGCACATAGAAGATATAGATGGGTATACTGACTGAACAGGCAAAATGATCATGGATATTTGTGAAAGGAATGATTTGATCATTTGCAACAGTACCGAGAAGTGTGAAGGGCAAACAACATGGGAGGAAGGAAGGCTGCAGTCAACGATAGATTACGCACTGACGTCGCAAAGGATGTATAAGCTCAGAGAAATGACCATAGAGGAAGGTGGCTCCAGAAGTCTGGGTAGTGATCAACAACGTATCAAGCTAAGTTTTGGAAGAGCAGCGAAAGTGAGAAGGAGACAAGACGAGCAGCTACAGGAAAATTTTCATTCAGAAAGGCAAATAGAAATTGCTACTAAACAAATTGAGAAAGTAATCCCTGAAGATAATAATAACGTGTGGACATACACAAATCTAATTAGACTGTTTGGGTAGAGCTTGCTAAGGCACGTGGCAAGTCACCTCGGAAAAGACACAAGCCCAAGAGTTGGTAGGATGAAGAAGTTAAGAGATCCATAGCAAAACGTCAGGAAGCCTCTAGGGAACACAGACATGCTAAGCAGCGGGGTGAACTGACAGATGATGTTGAAAGAAAATGGGAAATCTTTCTAAGCTCTAGAAGGGAAGCGTCCATCCTGATCAATGAAAAGATTAGAAGAAAGGGTGCTCAGTGGCTGGCAGAAGTATATAAAAAGGACAGACAGGCAGCTGCGAAATTTTGCAACCATCTAAACTCCCTAAGAAATGAAACAAACCTAGAGCAGAGGTTCATAACTACAGCTCAAGGTGCTAGGCTAGAAGGGGATGAAGCTATTGAATATATAATAGCAAGGGTGACAGAAAAATTTCAACAAAGAAGTGGCTTATGCACCACAATAGACAGGGATAGATCAAGTGGCACAATGGCTCCATTTTCACAACGAGAGTGGGAAAGGGCTGAGAAGAAAGTTCCAAGTAGTACATCAACAGGCCCAGATGGCATTCCAATTATGCTAATAAAGACATAGGGTCCGAAGTCTAAGCAGACTTTGAGAGGCAGTGAGCAGAACAATAATCGATGGTGAAGTCCCTGATGAACGGAAACTTAGCAAGATGAAGCATGATCTATAAAGAAAAGGGGGACAAAGATGACATAAACAACTGCCGTCCTATAAGAGTGACATAAGCGGTCTACAGGCTGGCGATGCAGATTATAAAGGAAAGACTGCAGGCATGAACAGAGGATGAGGGGGGGGGGCTGGGAGAACTGCAGAATGGGTTTCGGAAACACAGGAGGTTGGAAGACAATCTGTTCTCACTGCCGCAGTGCATCGAAATAGCAGAAAAGGAACACAGGCCTCTGTGGCTAGCATTTTTGGATATCAAGGGAGCGTACGAAAGCGTGGTTCAAGAGGAATGGTGGGGAATACTGGACACACTAGGCGTGGAACATGTAGTCACTAATCTTTTAAAGGATATCTATAAAGGTAACAAAATACTTATAAAGTGGGAAAAACAGGTATCCAAGCCTGCAGAGGGGGCTTAGGCAGGGGTGTCCCCTGTCACCCTTATTATTCATGTTGTACCTACAAAGATTAGAGCCCAAATTAGAGGGAAGCGGACTGGGCTTCAACCTCCCTCTAGTCAAACAAGGAAAGCTCATTGATCAGGCACTACCAGCATTAATGTACGCCGATGTTATAGTGCTAATGGCCGACAACAGGGAAGATTTGCAGAGATTGGTGGACATCTGCGGTAATGAGGGAGACAGGTTAGAATTTAGATTCAGTAAGGAAAAATCAGCAGTCATGATTTTCAATGATAACGAAGGTAGTGAGCGTAGAATACAGGAGGTCACGCTAGAGGTAACAAATAAATACAAATATCTGGGTGTATGGATAAGCAATGAGACCGAGCACCTAAGGGAACACGAAATATACGTGACGAATAAAGGTAACAGGAATGCAGCGGTGATGAAAAATAGGGCACCGTGGAATTACAATGGGTGTGATGTTGTGAGAGGAATATGGAAAGGGGTCATGGTTCCTGGGCTGACGTTCGGCAATGCGGTCTTGTGCATGAGATCAGAAGTTCAAGCAAGAGTAGAAATTAAGCAACGTGGAATAGGTAGGCTTGCTTTAGGAGTTCACGGGAATACACCAAATCAGGGAGTACAAGGTGATATGGGATGAACATCATCTGAGGGCAGGGAAGCTAGCAGCAAGATAAACTTTGATAAGCGATTGATAGAAATGGGGAGGCGCGTTGGGCTAGGAAGGTTTTCAGCTACTTGTACATGAAGAATGTCGATACAAATTAGAGGAAGTGAATCAGGAAATTGACTGGTAAATATTTAGAAAACAGCAGGTGGTCAAACCAAAAGGAACTATTGGTTAAGAAGAAAGTGAAGGAAACGGAGACTGACATGTGGAGAATCGGCATGCTTAAGAAGTCCGCACTAGAGATCTATCGAACTTTTAAGCAGGAAATTGCCAAGGAAAGGATCTATAATAATACTCGGGGTAATTCTCTACTGTTTGAGGCCAGGACGGGAGTGTTCCGAACCAAGACATATCGGGCCAAAATACGAAGGGGTAGACACAGTATGCAGTGTGTGCGTAGAGAAAGAAGAAACTGCCGGACACTTGATAATGCTCTGTAAAGGGCTTCACCCTATAGTTCAGGATAATGGCACAGAGTTTTTCAATGCACTGAGGTATAGGGACAGGGAGGGCAAAATAGACTTTAAGCGGGTAGACTTAACTAGAAGGAGGTTATCTGATTGGTGGCTAAAGTCAAGGCACGAGTGAAACTAAACCCTTCACTGCAAAGTACGAATCCTCAACCTCACCATTTAAAGGAAAAAAAAGATAAATCTAATGGTTAGTTCACTAAGCATTACGGCTAGGTGGCGTTAGCCGCCGCCCGATCTGAAGGATACAGCCACATACATCCATCCATCCATCTATCCATGCTGGAGAACGCGCGAGAGAAAAGGGAGACGCCCATTTCGTCTGCTACGGCTCTCATTGGCTACCACCACTCCATACGTCGTTTCCTCGCAATGCCTGACGCCCTCGTTTGTCCTCGCCGTCGTCGTTGCGGGGTGAGGGGCGGGTGATCGGGGTGCTGCGTTGTGTCAATATGCCAGTGATCCGACTGCTTCGGGGTTGTTTCCGAACTACTGAAGCTGTAAGTAAACATTGTCAGGGCTGACTGCGTGAAAAGGCGGCATCTGCACCCTCGTGGCAATACGACGAGTAGTAGACGGACAAGATTTACGCGTTGGAGCGAGACGTACGTACGGCCCTGGCCACGGGGTTTCATCGTGTGGGGAGCTTGTTTTTCGCCACGCGTGATTAGCTCATGCCTAATCCCCATTCTAACGGCCGCATCTAATGGTCGTACGCTGCCGTTCGTGTTTTTAGCAGTTTCCAGTACTTGCTTGTACTTGCGAGTTTTAAACAGATCGGTACGACTTGTCTAAATCCAACTTTTTGTAATGTAGATACCTACCGGTCTAGTTCAGTTCCCTAATGCAGGTGAGCATTCTTTATTTCGTTTCTGAAAACACTGTTTACACTTGAGCACAGCGTGTTCAAGTCAATATATGTCAAGTTTATTGAAACAGTTATGGAAGAGCTATATGCAAAAAAAAATCACACTAGCAGGCCCCATAGTTCAGAAAAACTGCTGGGAGCCTATTGTGAATATGCATGTTGCCTGTCTGAAGCCATCCACAAGAAGACAGCAAGAGTGACTCAGAGCGAAGACTTAATGTGGAAGCGTAGAAATGACAAAGTGAGAGTTAGTTGCAATGAAAAATAAAAAAAAAAAAGCCTGAGACAAGAGGAAGCCGATCACATTAGTAAAACTCAACCTTCTACCCACTCCCTCTGTTCCCTTGAGCAGAGCTCTCCCAGCTGCGTAGCAGCTGTTGCTATAGAAGGGAGTGGAAGGTTGGTTGCTTCTCGGTGTCCGTCCTGTTTTGTCGTCGCTGCTGCTGCTTGTTCGGGGATGGAGGCCAGCACATTTCAAACGTTACAGCAACTCGACTTTATATACAGAAACTTATGTACATATTTACAAGACTTGACCGTCGGAATCGTCGCATGTTGCCTCGGCAGAGCCGATAGTGCAGAGCACTCTTTGTTGTGACCAGACTCCCCTGCGAGGACTCGGAAGCCAGGTTTTAATACCTCGGTTGCCCCTCCCGATTCTCCTCACGGCCAACCAAAGCAATTTAGTCCGTTTATTGGACAGACAACACACTTGTTGCCGTCGGAATCGTCGCATGTTGCCTCGGCAGAGCCGATAGTGTAGAGCACTCTTTGTTGCGACCAGACTCCCCTGCGGGGACTCGGAATCCAGGTTTTAATACCTCGGTTGCCCTTCCCGATTCTCCTCACGGCCAACCAAAGCAATTTAGTCCGTTTCTTGGACAGACAACACACTTGTTGCCGTCCCCTCCTCTCGCTCCCTTCTTCCCGCACTCGACTGCTCGGTCGGAAAGAGAGAGACGAAAGGACCGAAGGTAGTAAAACTCAACCTTCTACCCACTCCCTCTGTTCCCTTGAGCAGAGCTCTCCTAGCTGCGTAGCAGCTGTTGCTACAGAAGGGAGTGGAAGGTTGTTTGCTTCTCGGTGTCCGTCCTGTTTTGTCGTCGCTGCTGCTGCTTGTTCGGGGATGGAGGCCAGCACATTTCAAACGTTACAACAACTCGACTTTATATACAGAAACGTATGTACATATTTACAAGACTTGACCGTCGGAATCGTCGCATGTTGCCCCGGCAGAGCCGATAGTGCAGAGCACTCTTTGTTGTGACCAGACTCCCCTGCGAGGACTCGGAAGCCAGGTTTTAATACCTCGGTTGCCCCTCCCGATTCTCCTCACGGCCAACCAAAACAATTTAGTCCGTTTATTGGACAGACAACACACTTGTTGCCGTCCCCTCCTCTCGCTCTCTTCTTCCCGCACTCGACTGCTCGGTCGGAAAGAGAGAGACGAAAGGACCGAAGGTAGTAAAACTCAACCTTCTACCCACTCCCTCTGTTCCCTTGAGCAGAGCTCTCCCAGCTGCGTAGCAGCTGTTGCTACAGAAGGGAGTGGAAGGTTGGTTGCTTCTCGGTGTCCGTCCTGTTTTGTCGTCGCTGCTGCTGCTTGTTCGGCGATGGAGGCCAGCACATTTCAAACGTTACAGCAACTCGACTTTATATACAGAAACTTATGTACATATTTACAAGACTTGACCGTCGGAATCGTCGCATGTTGCCTCAGCAGAGCCGATAGTGCAGAGCACTCTTTGTTGCGACCAGACTCCCCTGCGAGGACTCGGAAGCCAGGTTTTAATACCTCGGTTGCCCCTCCCGATTCTCCTCACGGCCAACCAAAGCAATTTAGTCCGTTTATTGGACAGACAACACACTTGTTGCCGTCGGAATCGTCGCATGTTGCCTCGGCA
This sequence comes from Rhipicephalus microplus, assembly GCF_043290135.1. Classification (NCBI taxonomy): domain Eukaryota; kingdom Metazoa; phylum Arthropoda; class Arachnida; order Ixodida; family Ixodidae; genus Rhipicephalus; species Rhipicephalus microplus. Next base: position 25,176,250 of record NC_134700.1, on the reverse strand, counting down.
GAGCCGATAGTGCAGAGCACTCTTTGTTGCGACCAGACTCCCCTGCGAGGACTCGGAAGCGAGGTTTTAATACCACGGTTGCCCCTCCCGATTCTCCTCACGGCCAACCAAAGCAATTTAGTCCATTTATAGGACAGACAACACACTTGTTGCCGTCCCCTCCTCTCGCTCTCTTCTTCCCGCACTCGACTGCTCGGTCGGAAAGAGAGAGACGAAAGGACCGGCCTGCACACAACGTTCCGCGAACTGTGCGAACGCACTCAATGGTGGCACCGTTCGGCTGCGGGCCTCCTGTATTACCGCGAGATGACTACGCTGTCCAGCATGACAGCCGTCCCGCGGACTCTACTCCTGACGGATGGGTGGCTATGCACTGTCCTCCCGTGACCCGCCGGAAATCCGCAGTCCGGGGACCATTTAGCTGGTTGCTAGAAGCGGCGGCTGACCGCGGTATTCTTGCCAGAAGGGGCGCGCTTACGCCGAGATTATCGTCTCCCGAGAATAGTCTTTTTGGGAAGCGCGCCCTTTTGAGACCGAGAAGACTCGCTCCCATGGCCTGCGACGCCAGACCTTACACGCCTTTTCCAAGATTCACGCAAGCGCTCTAATGCAGCTGTGCAAATAACAACATAAAGTATGGCACCACACGTCCCCAACCCTGTGGCCATACTTCGCAGTTCCTTGAACGTCAGAGGCATTTCTGCAACGTGTGCAATATTTTCTCTACTTAACCCGTGGGGCCCCACCAAACGGACACCACCACATAGCAAAAAAAAAAACGAAAAAAAACGACACGAGGTCACTGTGCACACAAGTAAAATTAATAAAGCAGGCAAGTAAAACAACAACAAACTTCTACATGCTTACAGTCGTACATATACACAAAAATACTTCACTTAAACACACACACACCCTTCGGCACATGGTGGCGTTCAAATTGAACCAAAATACCAATAACTCCTGCATGCTACACATACGCACAAGAGAAACAATACACTTCGCTGAGGCACATAGACCTTTCAACGCGTGGTGCGGTTCAATTGTCCACAGGTTCGCGCACGTCACTCTTGAGTGTCCAGCATGCGCCTAGCCCTCTAGCGTCTCGGCCCCCGGAGCACCGCTGGCGATTCCCCAGCACTCATTTGACACCCTCGAAAGCGCATCTGCGTTGCCATGCTCGACGCCTTTCCTGTGCTGCACCACTACATAATACCGCTGAACCGACAAAGCCCAACGGGTAAGCTTAGCCCCAGGAAGAGTGCCCTGGGTGAGAAAAGCTAGTGGGTTGTGGTCTGACACCACATTAACCTGTGCGCCGAAGAGCGAGAAATCAAACCTTTTCAGACCCCAGATGACTGCAGAGGCCTCTCGCTCAATAGTCGACCAGCGCGTTTGATTTGGAGAGAACTTGTGGCTTGCAAATGCGATCGGCATTTCGGTACCATCGTCCGCACGTTGAGATAGGCAGACTCCAGCTGCGACCGCGGACGCGTCTGTAAACAGCCAATACGGCCTCTCGGGATCTGGGGTCGATAATGCTGCTGCCTCACTCACACAGTGCGATCTCAAGCCGCTGAAACGCCTTTTCAGCTTCCGTGGACCACGGAATTTGGTTCGGGATTCGCTTCCCCGTTAGCTCTGTCAGGGGCCTCGCTACCTCTGCGTAATCTTTCACCTAGCTTCGGTAGTAGCCACACAGGCCCAGTACGCTGCGTAGTTCTCTTTTAGTCTCCGGCGCCTTTAAACCTTTGATCGCTGCAAGCTTCTAAGGGTCAGGTGCATGCCGTCCCGAGCCTACCACATGTCCCAAATACCGGATCGATGGACGAGCTATCTGGCACTTATCCCTCTTGACCTTCAGGTTAACCCGCTTTAGGGTCTCAAACACCTGCCCCAGGTGTTCCGCGTGCTCTTCGAGTGTTTCGCTAAAAACAGCTATATCATCCAGGTATGCACAGCAGTATCCGCTGTGTGGCCTTAGCAGTTCGTTCATTGCCCTCTGGAATTTATGAGCAGCGTTTTTAAGCCCGAAGGGCATTACCATCCAGGCAAACTGTCCACGATGACACGCAAACGCTGTCAGCAGGCGCGAAGAAGACTCGAGGGGTACCTGCCAATAACCTCTTCGCAGGCCGAGCAGCGTTATGTACTTCGCTTTTCCTACGCTCATTATGAGTTCTTGCTGAAGGGCTATTGGGTATGCGTCCGCCACCGTCCCCGCGTTTAATGCCCGAAAATCGACACAGAGTCGCATGCTGCCGTCTTTCTTCGGAACGCATACCAGCGAATGGGCATACGGGCTCTCGTACGGAAAGATCAACCTCAATTCGAGCAGCTCGTCTACCTGCCTCCCCACCTCGGCTTGTTAGCTTTTGGGTACCCTGTACGGATGCGGGCTTCAGCGGACAAACCCGTCTTGCAACCTTATCTCGTGTGGCCTTACTGCCGCTACCGTCGGCCCCCCGCCAAACTGCTCCACATGCCTCTTGAACACTTCGCGGATCACCCCGCGTTCCCGTTCTACTAAATGGGCTACCATATCGCACGACGGAAAAACTTCTTCACTACGCATTGCCCCTGGCTGTGGGGCGCACTCTATTTCACCGAAATCACCGTCCTCCTCGAACATTACTTCTACCGACATAACCCTGGACTGATATGGGCGCAGCTTATTCGCGTGCACCAGTTTCCGGTTACCTGCTGGCATCTGCACGAAGTATGAATGCTCGCGGTATCTCTCAGTGACACTGCCTGGCCCTTCCCATTTAGGAAACATTTTCCCAGGTCGTTGATCATCAAACACCAGTACCAAATCACCGACGTTAAACTCTTTTGTCTTTGCCCTTTTGTTGAATTGTGCAGCGTAGCCCCGCCGCGGTGGTCTAGTGGCTAAGGTACTCGGCTGCTGACCCGCAGGTCGCGGGTTCGATTTTCGGCTGCGGTGGCTGCATTTCCAATGGAGGCGGAAATGTTGGAGGCCCGTGTACTCAGATTTGGGTGCACGTTAAAGAACCCCAGGTGGTCAAAATTTCCGTAGTCCTCCACTACGGCGTCTCTCATAATCAAATGGTGGTTTTGGGACGTTAAACCCCACAAATCAATCAATCAATGAATTGCGCAGCGTAGGCGTTTTGCGATTTCGAGCTGACCATTTCCGCAACCTGCGCCGCGCGCCTCAGCCGCCCTCGTAATTCTTCCATGTACGCCGCTGGCGACGCCCCCAACTCTCCCGGCACTGCAGTTTCCCCCGTCCAAGCCCTCTTAAGTATACTTAACGGACCCGTTGGTTGCCTCCCATAAAGCATCTCAAAAGGCGCTATTCCGGTCGTATCGTGTGGGACTTCCCTGTACCCCCACAGCAATAAAGGCACAAATTGATCCCAATTCCTACCCTCCTTATCTATTATGTGGTATAGCATGTTCTTAAAGGTCCTGTTCCAACGCTCGACCACCCCATGGCTCTCAGGGTGCCCCGGCGTGGAGAATCGAGGGGAGCAACCAAGTTTCGACAAAAACTCTCTTGTCAGTGCCGCTGTAAAGTTAGTGCCGCAGTCGGACGCTATAACCTCGGGTATGCCTGTTCTGCTAAATACTGCCAGTAGTGCATCGCAGGTTGCCCTAGCGCTTAATGAACGCAAACACACCACCTCAGGCCAGCGCGTGCATAAGTCGATGACACATAAACAGTACTTATGACCCCGGCCTGATACTGGCTCCAGCGGCTCAATAACATCCACGTTAACCTGCTGAAACGGATATCTTGGTCTCGTAAGGGGTTCGATCGGGACGCTGTCCCCGCGACGCCAATCTGCCCTCGCCTGGCAACCATGGCAACTGTTCCAGTGCCGTCGTACGTCGTCTCCTACGTCTGGCCAATAAAAACTGTACTTGATCCTAGAGCATGTTTTACGGCAACCAAAATGCCCGGCCCAGCTTGACTCGTGCGCCAGTTGCAAAACTTCCCCTCTGCGGCATTCCGGCAGTACCAGCTGCGTTAACGATTGCCCCAACACCTTATCCTTGTGATAAAGTAACCCGTCGATTACTAGCATACTGCCTTTTCCTGTCGCCGCTCCTCTCCACGCTTCCTGTAAAGTCGGGTCTCCCCGTTGTTTCTCGCGGAATTCGTCCGACGCGGACCTCTCCTTCATGCCGACGCTCGGGGCTTCGTTAGGCAACACGCTGTCATCCCGCTGATCCCCTTCATCGCGGCTTGCTACAGCTACCTCGCTGATCAACACCTCCTCGGTCGCGTGTCGCTCTACCAATTTTACACGAGTGTCCACCTCGTCCTGACACCATACGGCCTCGGCGTGCTGAGGCTCGCTTTCGAACTCTGGCCGAGCGCCGCCCACTTCTGAGGTACCCTCCACTACCCCTTCGAGGGTGCTCTCCTCGTGTAGTAGTTTCCATGCTTCTTCGGAAAGTAGGCAATCTGTTTGTGCCGTTAGACGGTCCGTTAACGCGCACAACACTGGGACTGGTTCCCTAACGTCGGAAAAAAACTACACGCTCACGCGACATAGTCAGTGGAATAACTGCAAGCTTGGCCTGTACTTTCTCCCCGAACGCCGAAGTCAGGTTGACCAGCCCATGCGGTTGCATCAACTCTAGTGGGACCACCCTCTCACGGACTACTGTAATTTCCACACCTGTGTCCAACACTGCTCCTATATGTTTGTCTTTGCAGTCGAGCGATACTGGGATTAAATCACTGTGTGCGGCGGGGGGACCTTCAATCGAAACACGCGCCGCTAAGCTGTCTTCTTTACTGTTCGGAAGCACTTCCGTCGGCTGTTTCTGACGCTGCGGGCAATTCCATTTCTGGTGCCCTGTACTGCCGCAACTGTAGCAGGCCCTAGGCTTTGGTTTCCTCTCCACGATACGGTTTTTCCCAGCCCCGCGGCCCTTCATTGTCTCTTCGTCGGATCTAGCCCTGCTCGCTCTTTTAGACTCCGCCCCGCTTTGCTTCGCCTGCCTCACGGCGCTGTTCGTCCCCTGTGCTTCTTCAAACGTTCGCAGCAACGCGGATATCTCTGGGGCGCTCATCCACGTTCTACCTTCTTGGAGTGTCAGATATCACAAGGCCTCCTCCGACAAATTTTTCTTTAATTGGTCGGCCACCAAAAGCTTGACCAGGCCCTCGAATGTCGACACCCCTCTTGCCTCAAGGTAAAAGTGGAGGAAGCTCTCTAAACGTGTCGAAAAAGGTCTCCACCCCTCGTTCGCACGCTTGCCTGACCCTAAATATCTTTTTAGATATTCCCCGGCTGAAAGTCTGAGCTCGTCCAGCACCGTTTGCTTGATTACCTGGTAATCTTTGTGCTCTGTTGGGCTTAGCCGCGTGGACAAAAACGGGACTCTCTCCGCTACCAACGGGAAAACTAAACGTCCCCAAAACTCCCCCGGTAGCTCGACGCTTCTAGGGCACTTCCCACGGACTCAAACCACACTGGTGCTTCAGCCTTGGCTGGAAATTTGGGTAACACCCCTGTGAGGACTTTTGAGTAGCGTCTCAGTTCGCTACACGGATTCTGCCTGCCGAACTCGGGTCCACACCACCGAGAGCTTCCACCCATCATCTGCGACAGCCTCTCCATCTCCAACCGCAATTCCTGCAGTCTACGCTCCGGCATGAGATTTCTAAAACGGTCATATTTCTGGATCTCCCGCGCACTACCTCTCCCGGGTTTCCCCCGTCACTCTCGTCCACCGACTCATGGCCTGCGCTCGCCTGTCCAGGTTTAAGTGGGCGAACCTCGTGTCCATAGGACGCCTTAAAACTAAAAAAAAGACATCGGCACCCCTGAGATGTAAGAACACCAGAGGACTCACCACTGTTGAAATTTCTGCTCGCTGGTTGTTCGATGTCGCCGGGGTTGTCGCCGGACTGATGAATTGGGATGACCGTAGCTGGACCCCTGGCTTCCTCGGGTCGATGGCTGCCACACTACCGCCTCCTCAGCTCGGTGGCTTGGCTCTTCGTTGGAACAGCCGATGTCTTGGCTTTTGGTCTTGCGTGTTCTCCGCAACACGACGATCTCCTTGTTGCGCAGAGCGCTCCTTGTCGTCGTCGTCTTCATCCTGTCGGACGGCGCCAGTAAAACTCAACCTTCTACCCACTCCCTCTGTTCTCTTGAGCAGAGCTCTCCCAGCTGCGTAGCAGCTGTTGCTACAGAAGGGAGTGGAAGGTTGGTTGCTTCTCGGTGTCCGTCCTGTTTTGTCGTCGCTGCTGCTGCTTGTTCGGGGATGGAGGCCAGCACATTTCAAACGTTACAGCAACTCGACTTTATATACAGAAACTTATGTACATATTTACAAGACTTGACCATCGGAATCGTCGCATGTTGCCTCGGCAGAGCCGATAGTGCAGAGCACTCTTTGTTGCGACCAGACTCCCCTGCGAGGACTCGGAAGCCAGGTTTTCATACCTCGGTTGCCCCTCCCGATTCTCATCACGGTCAACCAAAGCAATTTATTCCGTTTATTGGACCACGGCCGGACTCGACTCCTTCTCCGGCGCTCCCCTTACGGCCTTCGCATTTGGGCGTTTTGCTGCCTGCCGCCGCAAGTTCGGGGTGGCGCTGCCAGACCACTGTTGCTCCGCCGCCTCCAGGCGCGTTCACGGGCGCAGTGTGCGCACCACAGCGCTATGGCCATGATAACAGCGCTGAGTAAGAGGAACAGAACCAACTGCGGCGCCTGAATTCTTGAAGATGAACGTTTTATCCACACAATACAGCTCGGTCGTTTCATGTGATGAGGTTAAAATGGTATAGTCGACCTCTGAGAGCACCGCTTACCCAGTCGCAACCATTCGGGCAGCTTTCCCGGATTTTCGCACACGCGTGTTGTAACAAGCAACAGTAATTCATTACAGCGCACAAAATTCAGAGAGAAAAAGCAATATTTATTTTGTCGTAAGGTGGACTAGAACTTAAATAAAAAACAAGTTCTGTGCGAGGTGAGCACAAATACCCGTTTCTTTCAAACCCACGCTAGCAATACAAATTAGCACAAACACAAATGCATGGTACAAATAAAGCGAACCTCCATGACATACTCATCACAGTCTGAAATATTTTCTAGACGGCTTGTGCACATACGCATAAGGTTTTTCATTTCTATCCCTCACCATCTTGGTGTAGTTAACGAGAAGAAGTCTGATGAATTTGTCCGCAATTAAACGAGCTGTGCGCCTTGCGTGGCTGCTGTCTACACCCTCTGGGCAGAGGAGGATGGGTGATTGTTCGAGGTGTGGGGTAACCAGAAGTTGCAGCACTTCATGCACTTTTGTACGCGGAAGTTTGCTAGCAGCTTTTTCAAAGAAAGTAACAATGTTGTCCTACAGTGTAAAAACATACGGTTTGGGTAGTGGAGTGCACTTTTGTCCTGGCTGTGCAACAGAACATACAAAGGATCAGCTTTGTTCGTAGTCGTCAGCATCGTAACACAAGCATCACACTCAAACTCACCGACGAGCTTCACGATGTATCCACCAACGTACACCAGACCAGAGTACGTGACAGACGGCGATGGATCACACAACTGTCCCTTCAGGTTCTCGAGGTCTGCAAGCACTTCTTGTGGCACACGCAGCGCTAGCTCCTCTGCATCAGCATCCCCCACTTCCATTTGCTTTGAACAGAGGGCTTTGCCCTTTACAATGTTGTCCAGGGCTACTGTCACTGAACGCGCATTTAGCACGTCGTTGCCCCCCACATGGACCTTAGCCGGCCAAAGAGTGCCTCCACAGGATCACTGTTAAAGTTCTTGGTAGAGACGTACTTGACACCCCTTCTTAAAAGAAACCGTGTTGCGTCCACTGTGGCCCTCGACGTGAACATCAAAGCATGAAACGTTTGCTCTGTGAATGCACCTTCTCCCGATGCAAGTGAAGCCTCTTGTACCTCTTTTATGTAGTCGGTGAACTCCTTCTCAAGCCACACGAATCTAGGGTCATCCTCGTTAGATATTGGCCTCTTGTGGTGACTCCCTTTGTACGTTGTGTCATGAACGTCGAACCACTGTATCATCATGTTCATGAAGAAAATGGTTTGGCTGGCTTCCCTGTAACCATAGAGACTGGGGTCCCCACCACGGTTCTCTTTGAGATGACACAACGCAGCAATTACCTGCGGAGAAAATACGTGAACTGCCCGAAGCACGTTCATCTTTTCCAAGTTTGATGGAAAAACGTGTTTTCTGGTCAAGTTTCGAGCCAGTTTTACGGTTTTGTCCTTCTGAAAGTCGTTAGCTTTTGGACAAACGTTCCAGAGATGATCCCAATCCTGTCATGCAGCTCACATTCCAAGAATTGGCTGCGCACGTTCTTGAGCACATGACAAGGGTCAAAATTCAGAAATATGACCCTATTTGGATCGTGTGGGTGAGTGACAACAGTTGACAAATTTCCATTACCCATGTGCGTAAACATAGTTACGTTTGCAGAGTAGTTGTCCGTCACAATTCTGACAATAAGGAATCCACACAATTCCACTGCAGCGATTACCTCTTTGGTCCATGCAAATAAGTCCCTACCGCTTAGCTGTTTCGTGAAGTAGTAGGTACAAGGAACCTTGTAGGAATTGGTGACACCGTGAAGAACGAAGCACAATACTCTGTTTGCAAGAGCCTCACCTGAGGTGCGTGCTGCACTGTTAACAGGCTTGTCCTTGAAACCATACACAGCGTCGGCCTTCCTGTCGTAGACACACTTTGGCTTAATGGAAGCTTCATCCACAATCATAGATGACATGTGCTGCTTGTTGCTCAGCATCGATGCCTCAAGGAGTAGCCTTTCTCGCATGGCATTGGTCATGCCCGAAGATGTTGGGCTGGGACCCACATACCTTTGAAGCGTACACTTCGCTGGGACAGTCAAAAGGTCAGCTGTTCGTGCATGGTCATATCCTTTTGGCGAAATAAATCGCCAAATCACGCACTCTCTTATGACTTCCTCTTAATTACTGGGTCGTTCCATGCCATAGACCTCAATCTGGTGGCGGAGAAAAACCGCTTTCTTGTCACCATTCTGCGCATCGTTTACAATCTTTTTGACTGCAGTGCAGTGTTTGTCTTCGTGAAAGAGCTTCACCTTTTCTTGCTCTCTGACAAGTTGTTGGGCGAGACTTCCGCATTTTGAGCGCTGATAGGCAACCTGTGATAAAAGCCTTTTTACAATCGTTAGGTAACGAGTTGCCAGCTTAGCATCATTACCGATGGTTTGCGTGGAAGTGCTACACCTTTCATCGGTAAGCTCCTCTAGCGGAGCACACTCCCCGTAGGTAGACGGCGATGACTCCGCTTTCCGTTTCGTCGGCTGTCGTGGAGCCGAGGTGGCCGAGGGGCCACGCGCTGCAAGTTCTTTACGCGGCCTCTTCGTAGCCGGGACCATATACGAAGGATACTGATCGAAGACCGTGGGCACGGCTCCTGCACGCAGTTGCCGGATACTATATCCGGGAACATAGTCATTTTCCGTGAAGTATTTGCTGCACACTACAGTCGATGGGGACTGGTCGTTGATGACGAGGTTTTCACGTGAAACATTTTTCCTCCACTTCGAACACAGTTCCTCATCGCTAGGAAATTGGTGGTACGAGACACCTGGTGTCTTCCCTTGCTGTGACTTACACAGCGGCACGCAACAATAAACCATGGCTACGCTAGTGCAGTTAGCGTGCCTGAGCGTGTCTGATGCATTGTTTACCCGAGGTCATCGAACGCAGTCAAGAAAAGCCAACACTCATATCGTCGACGAAGCAGTCTGCGCAACGGTGTGCGCACCGGAAAGTCAGGTTTTACACACCAACAACCACAAGCGTCTGTCCGCGAACAAACAGCTGCCGATGTACGTACAAAGACCGCGTTCGCGATGAGCCGATCCGCACGTGGTAATTGAGGAGACGCGGCGACACGGGGAGCCGGCGGAGCTTACAGTGAGGTGGTGCTGCCCTCGTGTGGTTAGCCGCCGCACTACGCGTCAGAAAAAAATATATGTGCGGCGCCGGTATTGAGAAGGCCGAGCGCACGGAAGGAGCGTCGAGTCCGGCCGTGATTGGACAGACAACATACTTGTTGCCGTCCCCTCCTCTCGCTCTCTTCTTCCCGCACTCGACTGCTCGGTCCGAAAGAGAGAGACGAAAAAAACCGGCCTGCACACAACGTTCCGCAAACTGTGCGAACGCACACAATGGTGGCGCCGTTCGGCTGCGGGCCTCCTGCATTACCGCGAGATGACTATGCTGTCCAGCATGACAGCCGTTCCGCGGACTCTACTCCTGACGGATGGGTGGCTATGCACTGTCCTCCCATCACCTGCCGGCAATCCGCAGTCCGGGAACCATTTAGCTGGTTGCTTGAAGCGGCGGCTGACTGCGGTATTCTTGCCAGAAGGGGCGCGCTTACGCCAAGATTATCGTCTCCCGAGAATAGGCTTTTTGGGAAGCGCGCCCTTTTGAGGCTCCCATGGCCTCGCCAGACCTTACAACATTATTCACAGTATTTGTACTTTTTCTCTCCATTAGTACATGCTTACTTATTATAAAACACCTGGTTGTCTCTGAAGCACGCGGCCATATAGGTAACACTGTAAAGTTAGAAATTACTAATGCTTACATTATTTGGGTGCATTGAATTTTCTACTCACTCCTGCGGTGCCCTCAGGCCTTGGAGGTAATACAAATAAAACATCTGGCAAAAACAAACATACTCTTGCAGAAATTTATTGAAAACTTAAGTCACCCTTAACCGTCAATCAGTTTTCTTTTGCACCATCTGCTTGCGATCTATCTTTTTTTATATTCGTCATTGTAGTAAACTGCTTAGTACGATCTCAGCTATACAGTTGCAAGCTACGCACGTGTAGTCAAATCTGGATTTTGTTTTGCACTGCAACTACACCATGTGTCCCTCGTTGTGCTTCAAATATTACCCACGCTCACCTGCAAGTTAGACACGTGCAGTATTTTGGAGAATGTCTGCTGCACTAAGTCCGCAAAGCTGCGGCAGGTATCACGAACCGACACTGCAAAGTCAAGTAACTAGGCAGTTTATTTTAAAACAGGGCATACTCAGTGTTTGAACAACTTTTACATTTTTGCGCCGCTCTCGCTGCAGCTAAAAAACAACAGGGGCACATTATGAATACTTGATAGTTTAAACTCACAATTACTAACAATATGCATCGATCGTGTAAGCAATACCGTCGGTAGCCTCAAAATTGCTCAAAGCATGAACGCTGACGTACGGGTCGTACCTGCAACAGCGTAATAAGCCGACTGGGTTAAAGCTTGACATGCGTTAAAGAGGCGTGACGAACATTCCACGGGATCTACGGGAAAAAGTGGGCTTTTGTGCTAGCGACGCTGCGCCAAAGAAATACGTCTTATGTGCAGCCGGTCTACGCAATTTGCCCGAGACTGTTTACTTACGGTATCACTTTCACTTTCACTTTATTTCCTTAAAGACCCCACAGGGGGGTGTTACATAAGTGGTGGGTTGTACAACAAAGATACAAAAGCCACAGGTTAACATTGCAGATGCATTGACACACTTTGAATAAAACGTGATGGACAGGTGATTGAAACAACATCGTGGGGAAGGTCATTCCATTCTTTGGCGGCGCGGCAGAGAAATGATGCAGAAAACGTTGAGGTGCCAGATCGGGGTTGGAAGACTTGAAGTGGATGGCCAGTGCGGGGAGAAATGCGTGTGGCGGGAGCAATGTAAGGTGGTTGGTGGAGTGAGCTGTGATACAACTTGTGGTACAGTGACAACGTAGCAATTCTGCGGCGAAGGGAAAGACTTAATAGACCGGATTCATTTTTAAGGCATGAAACACTGACATCGTAAGAATAAGAAGAATGAATGAAGCGAGCGGCACGATTTTGAACTGCTTCGATAGCGTTGATCAGATAAACTTGGTGAGGGCTCCAGATGGGTGATGCGTATTCTAGTTTGGACCGGATTAGCGACTGATAGGCCACAAGACGAACGTGATACGGTGAGTGACGTAGGTGACGTTTTAGAAATCCTAATGATCGGTTGGCTGATGAAATCATGTTAGTGATATGCGTTCGCCAGGAAAGATCAGGGGTTAATGTTACACCAAGATACTTATAGGATACGGCTGTTTCGACTTGCATGTTAGCAATTTCATAGGAAAATTGGAGTGGGTTTTTGCGGCGGTGGAAGGAAACTAATTTGCGTTTGTTAGGATTAAGGTTCATAAGCCGATGGTCACACCAGTTTAATACTTCATTAAGGTCATTCTGTAGTGCTGATTGATCAAAAGTGTTGGTTATTTTGCGGTAGATGACACAATCATCTGCAAACATACGAAGGTTGCAGGATAAATTGTAGGTAAGTCGTTAATGTAGATTAGGAACAAAAGCGGGCCAAGGACAGATCCCTGTGGCACTCCAGACCTAACAGGAAGCGAGTTAGATTTGACGTTGTTAACGAAAACAAACTGAGAGCGGTTAGTCAGAAATTGAGCAATCCAATTAAGAAGTTCAGCTGGTAGATTTATTTGAGAAAGTTTTTTTAGTAGGCGCTGGTGTGGAACTTTGTCGAAAGCTTTAGTGAAGTCAAGAAAAATAGCATCAGTTTGGAGGTTACCATCGAGGTTAGCATGCAGGTCGTGAAGAAAAAGGGCTAGTTGGGTTTCGCATGAGCGGCCTTTTCGAAATCCGTGTTGAGAGGAATGAAAGAAATCGTTAGAATCAAGAAAATGCATGACATGAGTGTATATGACGTGTTCCATGAGTTTGCAACACACGCTGGTTAATGATATGGGACGATAATTTAACGGGCGGTCTCTTTTACCTGTCTTGTGAACCGGAATGACCTTCCCACACTTCCAGTCGAGAGGCAGAATACCTGAGGAAAGTGACTGGGAAAACAGCAAAAACAAAAACTCGGCTGATATGTGCTTTGTGTTCTTTAACAGCTTGGATGTAATTTCGTCGGTACCCGCCGAGGATGACAGTTTCATTTTTTCTATTAAAGACAGAATACCATTGAAACCTATGTTAAAGGGTGGCATTCCAGGCAGATTAACAGAGACTAATTCTGTTTCAACGGGGTCAGATTTATTCGTAAACACAGACGAAAAGGCGGCATTGAATATATTGGCACATTCTGAACAACTTAATTCTTGACCAGTATCATTAGTAAGGGTGATGGGGGGCATGTTAGGAGGGTTTATTATTTGCCAGAAACGCTTCGGTGAATCAGCAAGAATTTTCGGAAGTTCCGTATGAAAAAATGAGTACTTGGCGTTGCGCACTTCACTTGAATATGCTTTCTCGGCAACCTTGTATTTTCCCCATGCAGAATCAGTGTTTTTATTCTTCGCAGCCCGAAAGAGGCGTTTCTTCTTATTTTCAAGCCTTTTTAATGTTTTAGTAAACCAAGGTTTTTGGCGGGTGGGACGAAAGCTTATTTTAGGGATAAATTGGTCAGCTAGCTGGTTTAACTTGTTTTTGAAGAATAACCAGTTATCGTTAATGGGTGGCTCCCAGAAACCATCACGGAACGTTGGAAGAAAAACTTCAAGTTCTCGAGTGATGGCCGCGTAGTTACCCTTGTCATATAACCTAATAGTTTTAGTTCAGGCTTGGCGCATTTGAGGAACGAAGGTAAAATTAGCGTGAATGATCTTATGGTCACTTATTTCATCAAGATATGTTATAGAAGAAAGGCTCTCAGGATCAGTTGTTAAGATTAGGTCAAGAATGTTAGCAGCATCTCGAGTAACACGTGTAGGTTGTGTTATCAACTGAGTGAGATTAAAGTTGAGGCAAACATCAAGGAAATCGTTGGCCTCCTTTGCATTGGGTGCAGATGAAGTTAGATTACACCAATCAATGTTAGGAAAATTGAAGTCCCCCAGGAGGAGGACGTGAGCATTTGGGTATTTGGTCGTAAGTTCGGCTAAAATACCATTAAGCTGGCGTGCGAAATCCGGGCTACTTTTGAAAGGCCTATAACAAACACCTAATAGTACGGACTGTGGTACGGAATGAAAAAGCAACCACAATATTTCTCGGTCGGAATCATTGTTTATAAGGGAGCATGAAAGTTGTTCGTTAGTAGCAATCAGGACGCCGCCGCCCCGGGTGCCGGGACGATCTTTTCGAAAAAGATTAAAGTGAGGCAAGTCGGTCAAAATTTCGCTGTCGGTGACGTCATAGGTCAGCCACGTTTCAGTTAGTATAAGTAGGCTGCTGTTAGATGAAGATACAAGTTCGGACACGTGGTCGCGTTTGGAAAGATAGCTACGTATGTTGGTGAAAATGACCGAAAAAGAAAGATTGGCTTTGTGACCAAAGACGGGACAATTAGAAGATCTGGAGCGTGAAGGCCACTGCTACGAGCTTTCTTCTACATTTTCAGTTGCCTCGTTAAATACGTATCGTTTGGAGCCCATAAAAAGGGTCTTATACCGTAAAAGGAAGGGACCTGATTTTACTTTAGCAAAAGCCAGTAGGTGCTTCCGTGCGTTTCGGACCCGATGCGAGAAATCCTCCCCGATGCTAAAATCTGTATGTTTAAGCTGGGGGCCCTTAGCAAGAACAGCTTCCTTGGTTTCGAAGGATGTAAACTGCACTATAATAGGCTGACACCGGCCTTGCGAGTGGCGGCCAAGACGGTGGGCACGCTCGACATCCTTGGATTCGACAGTTATTTTTAGGTGGTCCCTACAAAACCCAGTAATACGCTCCTCAGACTGCGCATACGTTTCGGATGGCTTGTCGTCCGCTAGGCCGTAAAACAACAAGTTGTTTCGTCTGGAACGATTCTCCGCATCGTCCAGTCGAGCCTCCAGTACAGAGACCTGGGTAGCTGTCTGGGAGGTGGCGGTGGCCATGGCGTCAAGATCGGATCGGAGTGTATCGACACTACTGTAGTGGGATTCTAGACTGTCGATTCTCTTGCCAAGTTCAGAAATGGCTTTATCAGTGGTAGAGAGCTGGCTTTTTAGGATTTGTACATCGCTAATGAGCTGGGATTGACCGGAAGACAAGCTCTTTAGTTCAGTCATTATTTGCTCTAGGGTGGTCGGACCAGGGTTAGTTTCAATATCTCCACCCAACAGCAACAGCAGAGAAAACACAATGTTCATACAATCAGAAATAATGCAAACACAGCACTGGGGGCTCGGTAGCTGAACAAGGCATCGGTTGCTTGTTTTTTTAGCAAAATACAGTGATGATTACTGATCTGAATCACGAACAGAAGTGGATTAGACTGCGTTGTGGCACAGCCACCGAGCCCACAGAGCGCGGCCGGCTGGTGGGGGGGATTTATACGCCATGCGCTTGTTGAAGTCGATGACGGTGAAGCTGTGAGAGCTCTTTCGAGCGTCCAGTTTCCGGACTGCAGCGTCGATAGGGCAGTGGTGGCCAATGCTGGAAGTAGGCGCCAGTCATCTGCGTTGACGGACCTTGACGGGAAAGGGTTGCTCGCATCGATGCATGATACCGGGCCCAGAAGAACGGGTACGAGCACGCAGCTGATAGCGCGTACGAAATCCTGCATCACGAACAGAAGTGGATTAGACTGCGTTGTGGCACAGCCACCGAGCCCACAGAGCGCGGCCGGCTGGTGGGGGGGGGGATTTATACGCCGTGCGCTTGTTGAAGTCGATGACGGTGAAGCTGTGAGAGCTCTTTCGAGCGTGCAGTTTCCGGACGCTCGAAAGCTAGTAGTTCGGAAGCGACCCAAAAGCAATCTGTGTGGGCAGAACAGCGGTGACGCCGGAACGATGCCTAATCACTGCTTGTTCTTCGTGCAGTTCCTCGTATTTTTCCATGGCTTCTTCTGCGACGGCGCTGCCTCATCGTCCATGGTGCTTTTTTTGCGACACGTGGAACCTGCCGATAGAGTGCCTCCGGACTGCCCTGTCACTCGTCTCGGTGAGGGCCATGGCGTGTTCTGCGGCTTTTCGAACGGCCTGCCACGTGCTGAACTATTGATTGAGGCCATTGTTGTTCAGCCAATTACCGGTCACCTGCGGACAGCGACGTCTACATGGGAGACTATAAAGGACATCCCGTCAGCACATTCCTTTAGTGGGCAGAACAGCGGTGACGCTGGAACGATGCCTAATCACTGCTTCTGCTTCGTGCAGCTCCTCGGATTTTTCCATGGCTTCTTCTGTGACGGCACTGCCTCATCGTCCATGGTGCCAGTTAAGTTTTCCTTCTCGTTCGTTGATCTCCTTGATGTGGATTGAAGTCCCGTCAAGGAGATGATCGGCGTTGATGAAGCAGGAGGCAGGTTAGAGGTAATGAAAACTTGAAGGTATATTGTCACGTTCCATTTCCCATGTTTTTGTTATCGTCCCAAAACACCACACGATTCTCAGCGCAAACCGCGCCTGCAGTTTTCTAGAAGGTTCCGGACTGTAGTAGATCATTTCGGTAAGATCACGCCCACTGTGCGAACGGTGCAGATTGTTCTGGAAGCTATGCCACCGCCAGCGATAACGCTAGAACATTCGACGGCAAGAGTATAAATGCCGACGCGCTTCGCCGCTTGTCAGTTGTTGATCGAAGGCCGACGCTGCGTTCGCCGCTATCCGTCCGAGACTGCTATCTGCGCAAGACTGCTGCTGTAATTAGACGTTCCCTTTACCGGGCACAGGTTCGCCCAAATAAACAGTTAGATCCCAACACGAAGTTTCCTGTCTTCGGCCGCGTCACGACCCCGTGACATCTGGTGGAGGTGCTGCTTCGTTCATGTACCGGACGCCCCCGTCAAGCCGTGAACCCAGCCCCCGTCGCGAAGAAGATACCGACGCCAACCAAGAGCAGCAAACGAGCTGCCGACAGCAAGGTCTCCCACCGGAGTACGGCCTTCTACAAGACAAGGCGCGGAAGACCAAGACCATGACCTCGACTGCAGCGACAATGACAACCGGAGCGTCCCAGCCCGCGATCGTCATTCATCAACCCAGGGAACCGCCAACGTTCCATGGCTCATCGTTTGAAGACCCGGAAACCTGGCTAGAAACATACGACCGTGTGGCCGCCCTCAACCACTGGGACAACGAAGAAAAGCTCCGTCGTGCGTACTTCTACCTGGAAGACACCGCAAGGACCTGGCTGGAGAATCGGGAGTCCACCCTCCGAACGTGGGATGTCTTCTGCGGCGCATTTCTGCAAACGTTCGCGAGCGTCGCTCGCAAAGAGAGGGCCGCTGCTCTACTCGAGACCCGGGTTCAGCTACCAAATGAAAAGGTTGGAATTTTCACAGAGGAGATGACCCGCCTATTCCGTCACGCTGACCCAGACATGCCTGAGGAAAAGAAAGTTCGTTTCCTCATGCGAGGGGTCAAACAGGAGCTCTTCGCGGGACTAATTAGGAATCCACCGAACACTGTTCAAGAATTTGTATCCGAGGCAACCACCATCGAAAAAACGCTGGACATGCGCACCAAACAGTATAATCGTCGCCTGACTCCAGAATGCGCTGCTGCTCAAGCCAGTGACTCCGACGACCTGCGTGAAACGATCCGAGCGATCGTGCGGGAAGAGCTGCGCAAACTGTTGCCTTCGGCGCAGCCTCAAGTGGATTCGATCGCCGACATTGTGCTAGAAGAAGTCCGGCAATCGCTTCGAATTCCCGAAACACTGCCGCCCGAGCCACAAACTATGAGCTACGCCGCTGCAGTGAGCCACAACGCTCCTCCCCGTCCACGCCAAAACGCCGCCCCACCGCACTTCCGTCGCCAGACGCCACCGCCGCCATCACCTCCACCGACGTCCTACCGTTCACCAGCGGGCCAGCGCAGTGCACCAAGGAAAACGGACGTTTGGCGTGCACCTGACAACCGCCCGCTCTGATACCACTGCGGCGAGGCCGGACACACATACCGCCGTTGCCAGTACCGACAGATGGGACTGCGTGGCTTCGCCGTCAATGCACCGCGTCCGCAGCCAGGAGATCAGCCACGTGACATCGCCGACTACCTGGCAGGAACTCAATGGACACCACGAAGTCCTTCCCGTTCGCCGTCGCCCAGCCGCCGCATGTCACCGCACCCCCGGCAGTACTCTGGCCCAACGCGGGGCCGGTCTCCTAGCCCGTATCCGGGAAACTAAGGGCAGCAACCGATGGAGGTGCGGTTGCTGTGCGACGAACTACCGAAGATCTTCCGACGACGACGACGCTGCGACGGAGCTTTCCGAACACAACGCCAAACAGGCAAAGCCCTGACGGCGAAAGCTCACTTACCGAAGGTGGCCTGACGACGCAACAGGGAAGCAGCGGAACAAGCCGACGCAGCCGTGACCCGACGCCACGCCCTAACTGTAATGCCAGACGACAAACTAGCGACCTCGACGTTCTGATCGACGGCCACAGTGTGACCGCTCTCGTCGATACTGGAGCCGACTATTCTGTCATCAGTGGGTCGTTCGCCGCGAAGTTAAAAAAAGTTAGGACAGCTTGGAAAGGCCCTGAAATCCGCACAGCCGGAGGTCATCTCGTAACGCCTGCAGGAATATGCACAGCGAGAGTCACCATTAACGGCCGTATTTATCCTACAGACTTCGACCAGATGTCACGGGGTCGTGACGCGGCCGAAGACAGGAAACTTCGTCTTGGGATCTAACTGTTTATTTGGGCGAACTTGTGCCCGGTAAAGGGAACGTCTAATTACAGCAGCAGTCTTGCGCAGATAGCAGTCTCGGACTGATAGCGGCGAACCCAGCGTCGGCCTTCGATCAACAACTGACAAGCGGCGAAGCGCGTCGGCATTTATACTCTTACCGTCGAATGTTCTAGCGTTATCGCTGGCGGTGGCGTAGCTTCCAGAACAATCTGTACCGTTCGCACAGTGGGCGTGATCTTATCGAAATGATCTACTACAGTCCGGAACCTTCTAGAAAACTGCAGGCGCGGTTTGCGCTGAGAATCCTGTGGTGTTTTGGGACGATAACAAAAACTTGGGAAATGGAACGTGGCAATATTTACCAGCGAAATATTTACAGTCATATGTACATGTTGCCGAAGCACGCTCATGATAACACAGACATCAACAGCGTCTTACTTTTCTACTTAACTTTTCTTAAGTTAGGGCCTAGAACACTGTTACTACATACAACGTACTTAGTCTCACTGTTCGACCACCAAGTGGTTACGGCCCAGACAAAAGTTGCATCGTACGGAGTCGTACTGATCTATCAGTTAAGTGATTGCAGCCTCAACTGAAGAGAAACAGATTCCATCCAGTCCTAAGTATCTTGCGGTAACAAAGAGAAAGGGGAGGTGGCCACTGCTGGTCCGCCTCAACATTCTCTCATCCTATCTGTTTCCACTCAGATTAAGTCACTCCCTACTGGGCTGACCTTACTCTCGACAGCAGCGCTTCTACAGTTTAAACAGGCGTTTTGGTACTCTTTCCCATCATGTCTCTCTCTCTCCACACCGATCTATCAGTTAAGTGATTGCGCGCGGAACGTTATTGCCCCCGCAGGTAGCAAGCGGCCTTTGACTTTCTCCGCTTTCCTTATGTTCGGGTCGTGCATCGCTGCGACTTCGAGCCGATCGCCAGGGCAGAGCGTGTCGCCTACTCCCACTGAGCTCGCGCCCGGCAGCGGAGGCAGGACGGGGTCACTTAATCCCATTGTGCGTTTGCCCCCGGCAGCGGCGACTTGTCTCTAAACCACAAACATTCTAAGCCGGTTGGCAGAGTGGGTTCGTTTCACATTGTGTGTTTGTCCCCGGCAGCGGAGGAGACGGGCGTAGCTTGCATTCCAGAGGATAAGTGGTGTGCAGTTACACGGGCATACCGAGAGAGAGTCGAGAAAGAAGCTTTGTATAACGTAGCTTCCCGCGCTGTCGTCCCATGCTCAAAGGAACCAATTTGCGACCTTGCCGAGAGAGATCCGAGAAAGAAGCTTTGAATAACGTAGCTTCTGGTGCTGTCCCATCCGCATGATCAACTTACGAGCGGCAAAACGTAACACGTCCCCCCTAAAGAGTTTACTGGGCTGTCTTACGCTCAGTGATACGATAAAGCACTGCCGCGATTAAGTAACTGAATTTTCTAACCACACAACAGTTGTACACAAGCATCAACCACAATTGCAAGTCAACATTACAGGAGAATACACTAAACGAAAACCAATACATGCTAAACAATCAAGTACAGCATTGCTGCTTCAAGCAGTGAGATCACTAGTGTCTGTTTCTTGAATTGTCAATCACACAGTCCACAATATACAGCAGCACGTGGGCAGGAACATTCACGTCCCCCCCCCCCCCCAGTTGGCATGGCACTGTTATTCTGATGGCTTCCATGAACTATTCTGAAGCCTAGATAACGCATCCGCATTACCGTTACATACTCCCTTCCGATGTTGTACCGACACATGATATCGCTGTAAAGCCAGCGCCCATCTTGTTAATTTCGCCCCGTGCGGAGTCGAAGTTGTAAGGTACGACAGCGGATTGTGGTCGGAAACGACGTTTACTATGACACCGAACAGCCAGTAGTCAAACTTCTTTAAGGCCCACATTATTGCGAACGCTTCCCTCTCAATTGTCGACCAACGCATCTGGGTCGGTGAGAAGCGGAAGCTTGCAAAAGCGATAGGCCTCTCTTCTCCCTCGGCTGACATTTGTGCCAAACATGCTCCCGCCGCCGTAGCTGATGCGTCTGTGAAAAGCCAGTAGGGCTGAGATGGCTCAGGGGTGTTTAGCGCCACGGCCTCGCACAAAGATCGTTTGAGAGTCTCAAATGCCGACTGAGCTTCCTCCGGCCAGGGTATCTTATTAGGTACTGCTTTCTTTGTTAACAGCGTGAGCGGGCTCGTCACCTCTGCATATCCTCGGACGTACTCTCGATAGTAGCCGCAAAGTCCTAAGAGGCTGCGTAGTTCCTTCTTGGTGCGCGGTGGTACCAAGTTCTTAACTGCTGCTATCTTTTCTGGGTCTGGTGCGTGTGTCCCTGAACCGACAATATGCCCCAGGTAATGTATGTGCGATTGCGCAATCTGACACTTCTCCGGGCTGGCTTTCAGTCCCGCCTTCTCTAAGACCTTAAGAATAATGTCTAGATGCCTTAAGTGCTCCTCCCAAGTGCTAGAAAAAATAGCAATATCATCTAGGTATGCCGTGGCATACACTTCATGTTGCGACAAGAGTTTGTTCACCATTCTTTGGAAGGTTGCCGCGGAACTTTTCAGCCCGAAAGGCATCACTTTCCTTGCGTACTGACCTTCATGCGTTACAAATGCGGTGAATTTCTGACTCCTTTCTTCCATCCGTACCTGCCAGTATCCGCGCCTAAGGTCCACTACCGTAATGAACTGCGCTCTGCCTACTCGGAAAATCAATTCCTGAGGATTCATCATCGGGAACGCATCCGCTTTGGTGACGGCATTTAGCGCTCTGTAGTCCACACACATGCAGATAGTCCCATCTTTTTTTCCGACGCATACTACCGGGTGTGCAAACTCACTCTCCGTGGGGTAGATCAACTTCCAAGTCAAAAGTTCGTCAACTTGCCGGCTGACTTCTTTCTTTAATAGTTCCGGCACCCGATACGGAAACGCCTTTTTTGGCTGGTGACCCGGTTCTATTTCTATTTTATGTTCATCTACCTTTGCTATACCCGGAGTGCCGTCAAAGAGGGTGCGATGTCTTTGGAACACCACCTGTATTTCCGCCTGCGAGTTAGCATCAAGGTGAGCAACCTTCTCGCTCGTTACCACTAGCTCTTCCCGCTTCACAGTGGCCGGCCGTGGGGCATATTCCACCTCCCCAAAATCATGGTCCTCATCGAAGACGACCCCAATATGACTGACTCTTGCATAGTAAGGTCGAATATTGTTGGCGTGGACACTTTTCACCTTTCCCTCAGATGTTTCAACGCGGTAAGAATGTTCGCGCTCACGTCCAACCACTGTGAATGCGCCTAGCCATTTAGGTGACATTTTACCACTCCGATCATTGTCGAAAACTACAACTTGGTCGCCAACGTTAAAAGCTTTGAGCCTGCTGCTGCGATTTTACGCAGTGGCGTAACTCTCCTGATGAGTTGCACTAGTTAGCTCAGCTATATTAGCGGCCGCCTCGAGCTGCTCCTTGAGTTGCTGTAAATACTTTGCGGGGTTTTCTCTCAATGTTACGGGCACCGGCAGTTCTCCCGTCCAAGTCTTCTGCAGTATTAGAAGCGGTCCCGTGGGATTCCTTCCATACAATAGACGAAGTGGAGCTACTCCGGTTACCTCATGGGGGACTTCCCGATAAGCCCATAAAACCATTGGGATCAATTTGTCCCAATTCTTGGAGTCTCTTTGAATGACATGATACAACATGTTTTTGAGTACTCGGTTCCACCTTTCTACAACTCCATTACTCTCTGGGTGTTCTGGGGTTGAAAATCTTGGCATGCAACCTAATTTCTTCAGCATCGTTTGCGTGAGCTGCGATTTGAAATTAGTGCCCTGATCGGAGCAGATCATCTCCGGAACGCCTGTGCGACTGAATATCTCAATCAGTGCATCACAAGTCGCCTTAGCTGTCAAAGAGCGCAGTGGGATCACCTATGGCCACCTCGTGCAAAGATCCACTAAGCACAGTGCGTACTTATGCCCTCTCGCTGACGGTGTGTCTAGGGGTCCGATCACATCTACATTGACAACTTGGAAAGGGTGCTCGGGTCTAGTGAGCGGAGTTATAGGCACTTTATCCGTGCGACGCTTGTCTGAACGAATTTGACATTCATGGCACGAACGACAATGCTCTAATATCTCCTTCGCCATACCTGGCCAAAAAAAATTATACCTAGTGCGAGCTCTTGTTTTCTTTGACCCTAGGTGCCCCCCGCATAGTGACTCGTGTGCTAAGTGCATCACCTCAGTGTGCTTATCTTTGGGGACAACTAGCTGACTCACTCGAGTGCCTGCTATTGAGTCGCAGTGGTATAATAGTCCGTCTGAAATGAACACGCCGGATTTCCCAGTACGCGCATCTTCCCAACATTTCTTTAGCGTAGTGTCGTCCAACTGCACATTGCGGAACTCTACTCTTTGGCCTAATGACACCTCCCTTTCTTCATCAGTTTGCGCCTCTTCCCCGGAATCATCTTTCTCCTCCAAGGTAAGATTGCAGGAAACTACCTTTTGTTTCTCTACTGCTTGTTCCGCCTCGTGAGCAGGCTCGGCCGGCGCTCGACAGGATGCCAGAGGGCTGCTGGCCTTCAACAAAAGTTTCCAATCGTCTTTGGTCAACAAACAATCTGTGCCCTCGACAAGCTCATCAGTTAACGCGCAGAGTAGGTCGACGTTCTGAGGCTCCGTAACCTCTCGCGGGCTATTTAATTTGACCGGTAACGTAGCCAGCCTTGCCTCGATAGTTTTACCGAAAGCGGACACCAATCTTACCGTGCTAGACGGCTCTACAACACTTCGCGGAAGCAGACTCTCCCGGATGACGGTTATCTCACTCCCCGTATCCAAAATCGCATCTGCGGATATGCCTGCACATGATACTGGAATTAACTGCAGTTTATCTGTGCCTTCACCCTCGTGTTTCAGAGACTTCACCTTTGCGCTAAGTACTCCAGTAGGTATTTCAGTATCCGTCTCGTGGGATAACGTTACCTTTTGAACCTTCCGCTTTGGCTCGGTAGCCTTCTTGGGGTTGTTCTCCTTATCACTAGCCTTCGGGCACTCTTTAACGAAATGGCCTGAGCCGTGACATAAGTGGCATTTCAGAGCCCCTTTCTCAACTCGTGTCGCCGGCTTCTGACCCATTTCTACAGTTGGTTGCTTTGAAGCACGCCCTTTCCCTTTCGCTTGTTCGAACGTTTGGAGCACTTTCGCGATCTCAGTTGGCCTAAGCCATCCCTCGCCTTCCCTTAATCTCACATACTCAAGACCCTCCGTACTAAGGCCCGATTTTATGCGGTCAGCAATCATGAGTTCTGCCATCCCTTCTACCGTGTCGACTTCTCTCACTTGGAGGTAGTATGAGAAACAAGTTTTCACGCAGGACGTGAACTGCACCCACGTCTCTTCCTGACGCTTTACTGCTCTTTCGAACCTCTGCAGGTACTCTGCCGGAGAAAGCTTCAGTTCCGTCAGCACTGATGCTTTAACTGACTCATAATCTGCACTCTCTTCAGGGTTGAGGTTACGCAGTAGGTAACGGACTCGCTCAGTTAGCACTGGCATAGGCAAATGCACGCGGCTCTCGTGCGGTACCTGGTAAGTAGCAAAAAGTTTTTCTACTTCCGCAAACCATAATGGGACATCCGCGTCACTCGGCAGGCGGAACCCTTTTAGCACTTTTGCAAATTGCTGAACAGAATCGAAACCCAGGCGCCTCTGATCACCCGTCTCCGACCCAGAGTTGGACAACGTGCCATTGAGACGTTCCGCGTTCATTCTAGCCTGCAATAGCTTTTCGTACTGAATCTGAAGATTGAGCTTTTGAATTTCAAGCTCGAGCGTTCTCGCTTCGCTTGATTTCGGCAAAACCTGAGATGCCTTTGCTGTATGCACTGTCGTTCCCGGATCTTCTCCACGGTGCCGGAGTTGGCTGCTGTGGGAGCGTCTCGACTTTGCCGTTGGTGGCTGTTGGATGCCTTGCCCCTCGGTCCTCTCAGCGCTGGTCTAGTGTATGGTGCTGCAGAGCTCGTCGATCCCTGTCGACTGCGCCAGTTAAGTTTTCCTTCTCGTTCGTTGATCTCCTTGATGTGGATTGAAGTCCCGTCAAGGAGATGATCGGCGTTGATGAAGAAGGAGGCAGGTTGGAGGTAATGAAAACTTGAAGGTATATTACAGCGAAATATTTACAGTCATATGTACATCTTGCCGAAGCACGCTCATGATAACACAGACATCCACAGCGTCTTACTCTTCTACTTAACCTTTCTTAAGTTAGGGCCTAGAACACTGTTACTACATACAACGTACTTAGTCTCAATGTTCGACCACCAAGTGGTTACGGCCCAGACAAAAGTTGCATCGTACGGAGTCGTACTGATCTATCAGTCAAGTGATTGCAGCCTCGATTGAAGAGAAACGGATTCCATCCAGTCCTAAGTATCTTGCGGTAACAAAGAGAAAGGGGAGGTGGCCACTGCTGGTCCGCCTCAACATTCTCTCATCCTATCTGTTTCCACTCAGATTAAGTCACTCCCTACTGGGCTGACCTTACTCTCGACAGCAGCGCTTCTACAGTTTAAACAGGCGTTTCGGTACTCTTTCCCATCATGTCTCTCTCTCTCCACACCGATCTATCAGTTAAGTGATTGCGCGCGGAACGTTATTGCCCCCGCAGGTAGCAAGCGGCCTTTGACTTTCTCCGCTTTCCTTATGTTCGGGTCGTGCATCGCTGCGACTTCGAGCCGATCGCCAGGGCAGAGCGTGTCGCCTACTCCCACTGAGCTCGCACCGGGCAGCGGAGGCAGGACGGGGTCGCTTAATCCCATTGTGCGTTTGCCCCCTGGCAGCGGCGACTTGTCTCTAAACCACAAACATTCCAAGCCGGTTGGCAGAGCGGGTTCGTTTCACATTGTGTGTTTGTCCCCGGCAGCGGAGGAGACGGGCGTAGTTTGCATTCCAGAGGATAAGTGGTGTACAGTTACACGGGCATACCGAGAGAGAGTCGAGAAAGAAGCTTTGTATAACGTAGCTTCCCGCGCTGTCGTCCCATGCTCAAAGGAACCAATTTGCGACCTTGCCGAGAGAGATCCGAGAAAGAAGCTTTGAATAACGTAGCTTCTGGTGCTGTCCCATCCGCACGATCAACTTACGAGCGGCAAAACATAACAGTGCCTTTTTGGCGACACGTGGAACCTGCCGATAGAGTGCCTCCGGACTGCCCCGTCACTCGTCTTGGTGATGGCGATGGCGTGTTCTGCGGCTTTTTGAACGGCCTGCCACGTGCTGAACTATTGATTGAGACCATTGTTGTTTAGCCAATTACCGGTCACCTGCGGACAGCGACGTCTACATGGGAAACTCTAAAGGACATCTCGTCAGCACATTTCTTCAGTAGGCAGAACAGCGGTGACGCCGGAACGATGCCTAATCACTGCTTGTTCGTCGTGCAGGTATCGTACATCCAGCATGCCTATAATTATCGATCAGATGACCGCTTTTTGTTAGTGCTGTTCTGCCCGAGCAGTCTTGTTGATTTCTGTTTTCGTATGTTGCATTGCTACGATGACCTTCTCTGGAGTGGGGACGTTGAGCTTAACCCTGGACCTAGGGGGGTTTGATTGATATGTGGGGTTTGACGTCCCAAAACCACTATATGATTACGAGACACGCCGTAGAGGAGGGCTCCGGAAATTTAGACCACCTGGGTTCTTTAACGTGCACCCAAATCTGAGCACTCGGGCCTACAACATTTCCGCCTCCATCGGAAATGCAGCCGCCGCAGCCGGGATTCGAACCCGCGCCCTGCGGTGGGCCTAGGGGGGTGCCTTCAACAAATACATCAAAGGCACAGGGGGCTAATGCCAATATTACGAGTGTCAATCACTGTTCAGACAGTCCCACTCCAGAAACGACTAATCTCCTCGCGCAATTGTTGGCTGGTCAAAAGCAAATTGCTAGTGACATTGCAGATATAAAGGTGTCGTTTAATTATCGCTTTGATGCCCTTGAAGCGCGCTTATCTTCACTGGAATCTTCTACAGCTGCTGTTGACTGCAGTGCAGTGTACGACAAGCTTAACTCTGAAATTGTCTCTCTTAGGCAATCAGTCTGTAAACTCACTTCGAAATCCGACGATTTAGAAAACCGTTCGCGCCGGAACAACATCCTTTTGCATGGTTTACCAGGAACTCACGACGAAAACACAGACTCTTTATTGCATACTGTTTCGCAAATACTAACAGAGCATCTTAAGCTAACATGTCCAGATATTTAGCGCTGTCACCATGTGGGCCGACCACGGTGTGGGAGACCGCGTCCTGTTATACTGAAAATTTTTGACTTCAGGTAAAAAATGCGGGTAATGAAAAAAGTTATGAAACTGAAAGGTTCTGGTTTTCATATCACTGAGGACTTATCACCAAACGTGTACGCCTTACGTAAGAAACTGTGGGACGCTACGGAAAGTTTTCGTGATAAGGAATGCAGAGTTTAACTACGCTACGATCACGCTTATATTGATGATGTACGCTACATGTGGGACACTGATACAGACACGCTTAAGCGCGTCACCAACAAAGTTGCTAAAACACTTTTACTTCTACGGCTGGAGAAAGTAAGTTCTCGTTGACTGCAGCCATGTAACAGCAGTATAAGTTTTTGGTGTTTGAATGCAAGAAGCATTGTGAACAAGTTTATACCTTTACTCGTTCTTGTATCATCATATTCACCCCATGTAATTGCGATAACAGAGACTTGATTACACAGCGACGTGTACAATTCCGTAGCAATACGGAACGACAGATCTTGTGGTAGCAATACGGAACGACCGATCTTGTGGTAAAGGGGGTGGTGTCGCTCTTCTTCTTCGTTCGGACATAAAATTTCCTGTGCTCCCTGATACGCCTAGTGTCGAAGTTACTTGCTGTAAGCTATGTTTAAAAGGGCTGATTGTTGGTGTATGCTATAGAGCACCTGGTTAACCACTGAAAACAGGACTTCGGCACCTCGGAGATTGTGTTCATGGGGGATTTTAATGCTCCGGGTATTGATTGGCGAACTCTGTGTCACCGTCCATGATCTGGCCATTTGTAGAGAACTTTTATCTCTTTAACTATCCCTTAGTCTTACTCAAATCGTGCAAACACCTACCCGAAACACATCTGTCCTTGATCTGGTCTTCTGAAGTTCTTATCTAGTTGAAACTTGTTTTCAGTACAAAGTAATCGATGGCATTTCTGACCACAAAGCTGTGTTAGTTTCAATCTCCTCTCCAGTGACTAAAGTACAGCCCAATATTACTCATTTCCCTGACTTTTCTCGTGCTGATGACACGTCAATAACGGACACCCATGCATTTAATTTTGATTCTTTTCAAGCGCTTGGTGTTCACGAAGACGAACACATTGATAAACTGGTTGAAGAATTTGAGCGCATCGTTGAACTATGCATTAATAATTTTGTCTTACTTCAGTCTAAAAAAGAAATCCCAAAATCCCTTGGATGAATCGCACTCTACTGCATACCTCACGTCGCGTTCGTCGTTTGCGGCGCCAAAAAAAGACGCAATATCCTGACAGTCTCGTTCGATTTAATAATACCGTGCTGCAGCTACGTAGCGAATTGCAAAAAGCTAAAGATTTTTATTTTCAAGTTGAGCTTCCAAGATTACTTCAATCCAACCCACGCAAATTTTGGACGTCCATATCACCAACTAAAACTAATACCATATCGTTTATGCTAGACGGTAAGGCTATTTCAGACTCACTTGAAATAGCTAACGCTTTCAATGTCTACTTTCCGTCTGTATTGACGCATGACAAAAGTTCTCTCCCAGTATTCAGAAGCCCTAATTCTGAGCTCGCTATTGATGAGGTGTTGATTAATGAGAACGGCATCCTTAACATTATACTTAAGTTAGACACAAAAAAGTCACTGGTCCCGACGACATTCTAAACAGCTTTATTGTACGATATTCTCTGTGGTGTGCACGTTATTTGTCAATCATTTTTCGAAAATACATATTTTCAAGCACTGTCCCCCAGTCCTGCAAACTATCCAAAGTCTTGCCCTTGCATAAGTCTAGTAACAAACAACTCCTGTCCAACTACAGACCGATATCACTTACTTCAAATTCCGGTAAACTGCTTGAGCATGTCATTCACAATCATATAACGGAATATCTTGAGTCAAGTAACCTATTCTCGAACATTCAACATGGCTTTCGTCGTAGTTTCAGCACACTAACACAACTGGTCGAATTTGCGCATGACATAACCAGCAATCTTGACATAGGCAATCAGATTGACCCGTTATTCGTAGACTTTTCCAAGGCCTCTGACACCGTTATACACAATAAGCTGCTAAGTAAAATTGATGATATTTTAAACAACCCTCTATTAACCAACTAGGTAGCTAGCTTTCTTAAATCTCGATCTCAATATGTGTCATTCCACTCCACTTCGTTCTCAACTGTCGATGTAACTTCGGGTGTTCCACAGAGATCCATTCAAGGCCTTTATTATTTTTAATATTTAAAAATGACCTTCCGAACAATTTGAAGTCTTAGGTTCATCTTTATGCCGACGACTGCGTCTTATATCAAGTAATTTCTTCTCCTAGCTATCATGCCTTACTTCAGGATTCCTTCACCAGCTTTTGCGCATGGTGCAGGCTTTGGCAGATGCGCATTAACTTTCAAAAAACTGTAGTGGTATCATTCACTAACAGCCGTTCTCTGTCGCTGCATGATTACACTTCCGAGAACACAATAATTCCCCGGGCACAAGAGTATAAATACCTTGGGGTTATCTTATCACACAACTTACATTGGGCACGGCAAATTGATTACATCACATCCAAAGCACTGAAAAAATTAGGTTACCTGCGTCGTACGTTATCTAAATCTCCGAAATGCACCAAGTTACTGTTGTATAAAACGCTCATACGCCCTATACTAGAATATGCTTCATGTGTCTGGAACCCGTATATAACACGCGACGTCAACAAAACTGAATCTGTTCAAAGGAAGGTGGCTCGTTTCATTTGCCATCGCTACGATCATAACTTTTCACCTTAATCAGCAATGACTTCCTTGATACTCCCTCTCCTATCCACCAGACGAGATATCGATTCTTTGAAGCTATCGCATTCATTTCTTCACTCATCTTGTCGACTATCTTCAGATGATTACATTTCATATGACGATACTCTTTCAACTAGACGCTACCACAGCCTCAACTTAAAGCCTTTCTTTACACACACGAACATTTTCAAGAACAGTTTTTTCCTAGAGTTATTGAAATGTGGAATGACTTACCCGGTAGTATTCGTGAATTATCGTTGTCGGAATTTGTAGACGCACTGTTATAATAAATCTTTTTTTTTATGTCAACCTTGTAATCAGTGTATTTCGTTCATGTAAATGTACCCCATTCCTGCAATAACCCTCTATTGGGCTGCAGTATTTGAAAATAAATAAATAATAAAAACACACCACACACACACAGCTGCCCTCAGTACCAGCGCTACCGGCGAATCCGCGGCGGCCTCGGCTGCTGGAGTCGCAACCGCAAAAAAAAAGTAAAAATTCCAACTGAACGCCGAAATGACGTTTCTGGTAGCCGCTCTCAATGAACGCCGTAGCAGACGACATGGGTGTCTCCATTCTCTCTCGCGCATTCTCCAGCATACGGTTGTCAAACACACGACCCGGCGAAAATAGTACAGTGTACTAGAAGGACAAGTGTGCTGTGCGCGGCGCGTTCCTATAAAGATGAGGGGGCCCTCGCAGCGATGAAACAGGTTGAGTACAGCCTGCAAGCGCTAGGTGACGCTGCAAGCCAGAGGAGCGCGTCTGCCAACACATCTTGCACTGTGAGTTTGTGCTGTTAACGCGTGTTACTTCTAACATTGAATAACTATGTTCCTCGCCAGGTTGTGCTGCACGTGAGTGAACAAGTTACGGTGGTGTTTGCGCTTGTCTGCTGGAGAGAGAAAAAATGACTAGGAGACGGCGGAACAAGCGAGACAGCTTCTGCTTTGTGCCGAATTGTAACAGCGGCTACCACTCGTGTAAGGAGGCACACTCCTTATTTCGGGTGCTGTTGAAGCTTGATTGATTGATATTTGGAATTTATTGTCCCGAAATCACCATATGATTATGAGAGACGCCGTTGTGGAGTGCTCCGGAAATTTTGACCACCTTGGTTTCTTTAACGTGCACCCAAATCTGAGCACATGGGACTACAGCATTTACGCCTCTATCGGAAATGCAGCCCCAGCACGGGATTCGATCCCGTGACCGGCGGGTCAGTACCTTAGCCACTAGACCGCCGTGGCGGGGCTGTTGAAGCTGACCGCCAGGAAGAATTGTCGCGGAACATCAAGAGAGGTGATCGAGTCCTCTACGAGAGCAGTGCTGTTGGTGAGCGACACTTCGAAGCAAGGTTCATAGAGCGGACTTTCCAGACGACTATCGACGGTAAGGTCATTGAGATCCCGAGAGACCTACCACTCTTATCAAAAGGTGCCATTCCTACTATTTTCTCTGATGCTCCGAAGTACCTTTCACGATTGCTGCCGAAAAAAACGGAAGGATCGCAACCTTTGTGATAAGGTTCTTCCCTAACCGAAGCAGAGACGTAAGAGCAACACGTAGTCAGAAGTTGAGTCGAACGACGCTGAATAAGGCATTTCAGGCGATGATTTTCCTGAACAGGAATGCCAAAGAATGTCGAATGATGTTGGCCGAGATGGTGCCGCTGATAAAGCTCGTGACCAAGAATTTCAAGGGCTCTCGTTTTCAAAGCTCACCATTCCAAATGAGTGGTCAGAAATTTTTCTGCCGTGTGTTGGGGACTCGCTTCTTTATGTCGAGTTGGAAGCCAACGCTGTTGAACATAGCAAGGTAGCGTTAGAAAAACTTATTCAGATTAATTAAGAAGCAAGTTGCTGAAAGTGCTGCAGCCACCAAATTTCTCATAAGAGGAAAGAAGTGGCGCCAAGAGGACTTCGTAGCTCGATAAAAGGCAGAGTGGCTGATGAATTATGTGCTCACGTTAGCTTTGTGTCCCGGCGTGGGAATGGAGCTCCTTTAGCTGGCAAATGCCCATAGTTTTATGAGGTGTTCTTTTGAAAGAGCTGCACGCTAGTAGTAAATGACCTCAGTGCTCTTGTTCACTTCAAATATTAGATAATGGTGATACCTTCCAGAGAACAAGCGACGCTGCTTTACCGGATAAGACCTGACTCCACATTCTCGCCGGCTTGGTCATTCAAGACTAGCTGGTGAGCGCGTTACCGTTGTGTGCCATTAGTGGTGACATCGTGGTGACATCAAACATTTCGTTTGGCTGTGCCCGCAGTTTGACAGAGAAAGAATAGAGATGGTACGCAGCTTGCAGAAAGATTGTGACAAGCACGGGACATTGGAAAATGTCATTTTCCCTGATAAAACCCGTGGGGACAAGGGGCAGCGTGCGACGGATACTGATGGCTTTCCTGCAAAACTCTCGGCTGAGTGACATTTGGTGACTGGCCCCTATAATTTAAGAGATGCTCAGGTGGAACAACTGCCGGCTTTTTAGGCCAGATTAACCCCGCTTTTGCAACACCACCACCACCACTACCAAACTAGCTTTACAGGAGACGATGCCAGCAGATGTTTACGAAACAAATTTTTCGCAACATACGACGTAACCTTCAGAGGACGAAAGTCAAGCTCAGCAGTGCAAAAATGAGCTTGAGTCCAATCAAAGCAAAAAATGAGCAGTTATCGGAGGAAGCAGCAGCTGAAAGAATCAGGCCTTCGATTGAAGCTTCCCGACCATTTAGTATGCGAAGCGATATAAAAGATATTAAACACACAGGACAGAACACAGACACTCTATGCAAAAAATAGATATTTAAGCTCTATAAGTTGATAAGTTGAAATGCACCCAATCCTATTTGAAAGTGCATTACTACTATATATAATATATATACTTCAAAAAGAAACAAGCTCGGCTGTTGTAAACGACCTCGAGGTTGGTTGTTTTTGTACACGTTCGTTATAGCGAGACAACGGCTAGTGCCTATCCGGAAGGGCTGAATTTCGCCATTAAGTGGCGTTTGTCGCATAAAAAGCCACGACGACAACTCGGAACAGTACACAAATCGGTCACACAGCCCGCTCACAGAGCCGTCACGGCCGCGAGCGTAGCGCTCCTTTAGCCAGCAGCGTCCTCTAATGGCGCGCGGAGCGGTCAACGCTAGAAGAACCCTTTTTTCGGCGCCGCATGGCACACTTCTCCTTGTAATACTATCATGTACTAGAATATGGGGTAGTGTGTTCAGGGAGGAGCCATGGCTGACGCATTTGGTATCGACAGCCACGAGAAGCGCCACCTTAGCATGGGTTGTCACCTCACGCTTTGCCTTTCATGCACTTCTGTGCTTTGATATTAGTAATAGCAGGTCTTTAACGTCCCAAAACGACCATATGATTATGAGAGACGCCGTAGACGAGTGCTCCGAAAATTCCACAACCTGGGGTGCTTTAACGTGCACCAAAATCTAGGTACACGCACCTCACTATTTGCGCCTCCGCGGAAAATGCAGCCGGCACGGCCGGGATTAGATCCCGTGATATGCGCTTGCATACGTAATTGCTGACACGTCCGTGAAAACCTTTCTAATGGGTTTGTCTGTACTGCATTCAAAACAAAACGAAATGTCAAAGCCGCAACACACGTTTCAAATGTAGGTATTAACAGACGATGGCGAAGCAGTCATCCCTGGGTAAACATTTTTTAAAGCTCGGTTGGTGAACGAATAAAAAATTTTGATGATTGAGGTATCGAAGGAGCATCTATAAACTCGAAAGTTTCTTGTTATATTACTGCTATATCGAGTCGTAGTCTCCACACTTCGACAGCTTCGACTTCCTTCCTTACGCGCGCGGCACCGTTCTTGTCGATAGTTGCATCATGCAATTGTAATTGTGTTGCTAAGGTGACAAAACTGCCATTTGATTGAGAGACACGCCGTAGCTGAACACTTGGGAATAGTTTTGACAATCTTGGGTCTTTAAACGATTACGCGCCCGCCGAAATACTGCTGCTGTGGCCAGAATATTGCACTGTACAGTCAAAAGAAAACATCACTTGGCAACACTGTCAGACTGAAGAAGAAACACTTTATTAACGAGCACGCATAGTGCAGTGAGCAGTAACACCGATCAAATACGACGCCGTTCCGTGGAATTATCAGTTCACGATCACTTCATCACGGTGGCATCTTTATGAAAAACGACTGACTTTCGCGTGCATCTTTTTTTTTTCGTTTTGCCTCTGGAGACTGGTTGATACCCTTCACGAAAAAAGACTCCGTGACAGCACGTTAATTGCCGCTCTCTTTTACACGAGATAAAGTGCGATCGAGCTCATATAAATTCAAGGTAAACAAAGCTTGAACAAGCGTTTCAGCGAAGCTGCAGTCCCTGTAGTGTTCGCCCCCTCGCGTTAGTAGCCAACAGGAAGGTCCATCGATGAACCTGAATCAGTGGCCTCATTGTCAAATCAGTGGCCTCATTGTCTCTTTAGTCAAACAAGAAAAACTCATTGGTCAGGCACTACCAGCAATAATGTACGCCGATGATATAGTGCCAATGGCCGACAACAAGGAAGGTTTGCAGAGATTGATGGACAACTGCGGTAATTAGGGAGATAAGTTAGATTTTAGATTCAGTAAGAAAAAATCAGCAGTCATGATTTTTAATGATAATGAAGGTAATGAGCTTAGAATACAGGAGGTCACGCTAGAGATAACAGATAAATACAAATATCTTGGCGTATGGATAGGCAATGGGACCGAGTACCTAACGGAACACGATATATACGTGACGTCTAAAGGTAACAGGAATTCAGCGATTATGAAAAATAGGGCACTGTGAAATTACAATAGGTATGATGTTGTGAGAGAAATATGGAAAGGGGTCATGGTTCCTGGGCTGACGTTCGCAATGTGATCTTGTGCATGAGATCAGAAGTTCAAGCAAGATTAGAAATTAAGCAACGTGGAATAGGTAGGCTTGCATTAGGAGCTCACGGGAATACACAAAATCAGGGAGTACAAGGTGATATGGGATGGACATCATTTGAGGGCAGGGAATCTAGCAGCAAGATAAAATTTGAGAAGCAATTGAGAGAAATGGGGAAGGAGCGTTGAGCTAGGAAGGCTTTAAGCTACTTGTACATGAAGAATGTCGATACAAAATGGAGGAAGCGAACCAGGAAATTGACTGGTAAATATTTAGAAAACAGCAGGTGGTCAAACCAAAAAGAACTATCGGTTAAGAAGAAAGTGAAGAAAATAGAGACTGACATGTGGAGAATTGGCATGATTACGAAGTCCGCACTAGAGACCTATCGAACATTTAAGCAGGAAATTGCCAAGGAAAGGATCTATAATAATGCTCGGGGTAGTTCTTACTGTTTGAGGCCAGGACGGGAGTATTGCGAACCAAGACATATCGGGCCAAATACGAAGGGGTAGACACAGTATGCAGTGCGTGTGAAGAGAAAGAAGAAACTGCCGAACACTTGATAATGTTGTGTAAAGGGCTTCACCCTATAGTTCCGGATGATTGCGCAGAGTTTTTCAAAGCACTGGGGTTAGGGACAGGGAGGGCAAAATAGACTTTAAGCGGGTAGAATTAACTAGAAAGAGGTTATCTGATTGGTGGCTTAAGTCGAGGCACGAGTGAAAATTAAACCTTTCTCTGCAAGGTATGAATTCTCAACCTCAGTATTTAAAGGGGAAAAAAGACAAATCTAGTGGTTAGTTCACTAAGTATTACGGCTAAGTGGCGTTAGCCGCCGCCCGATCTAAAGGGCACAGCCACATCCATCCATCCATGCAGCTGTCTAAACGTGGTTCAATTCTCGGACAGCATGGGCTCAGTTCGGTCTTCTAAGCAGTCTTCGTAGACTGTCTACGTGCTGTGTAAGAATTGGAACACAGCCACTGTAAAAACAGCGCAAACGCTATTTTCACCCAAGTTGGTTTGGATCCTTACAAAGCTATGGCTTTTGGTGAACGTTGGTCAGGCAACCTGAGGGTTTCTGCAGCGTTAAATCTGGTTAATACACTGTACTCTGGTTCTCTGGGCATATTTTTCTTGCGTGTGGCGTGCTGTGGCTTTTGGGTAACAGGGGGTCAGGCAACCTCAGGTTCTCTCGGCGTGTGGCGTGTGCAACGTTACCAGATCCTGCCGTGATCACGAGCTGTACACATCTGTGTTGTGCTGGACGTGTGTTGACTGCGGCGTCCTCACACGAGCACTGCGGTTGTGCTTGACGAACACGGATGGTTTTTGCAGCGCTTGAACTTGCACTATAGTCCCTTGCACTAAAGACCTTACTTGCACTGTCACTGCGTGCTTCAGCGTTAATTTTGTGATTGCTAATATTTTATTTTTTTGTGTGTGAGGTAGCAGTGTTCGTTGTACAAATTTTACTGAGCGTGAAAGTATGTTTTTCACTGTGCTTGATTGGCAACTTGCTTTGACTGTTTTGCCGCTTGCTCATTGAATGTATCAATTAATGAGTGGCATTACTGCTGTTTTATCGGTCAGCGAAGCCGATTTTCTCTGTCGGTTAAGCCATGCAAGTATAATGTAAATGCAAGACGATAAGAGGTAGCAGCGTCAGGACAGAAGCAGCAAGAGCTGGTCGAATATACGGGCGTCGTCGCAGCAGCAACCAGGCATTCCCAGCTCGCGCCTCGCGCGAACGTGTCGATGTCGCTTGGGTAGTGGGCATTCCTCTTCACTACATATCCTCCCCGTCAGAAAAAGAGCCATCCTGGCGACTCACGAAGATCAGAGTACGAGCGGATCGTAATATTGACGCAAGGCGAACGCAGTATTCAAACTACGCGCGCTAGTTCGTGCGCCCCCCCAAAGAGATCAGCGGCTTGATGATCAAACAAGAAAAGGCCGTGACGGCGCGCGCTTCCTCAGCACGGGATTTTGATGAAAAAGAAGTGGACCACCGCTCGAGGGTTTTTTTCTCTCTCGGAGATTGATCCCTTTTTGCTGATCGCCTGTTACAGACGCCGCTACTTTTCGGGCACAAGTTCGCCCCAATAAACAGTTATTCGTACACCATTTGGATTGTACGTAACAATTCTGGTGGAAGTGCTGGGTAATGATCCCAAACCCAGTTGGACTTCGAGGAAGCAGCCCGGAACCACGAGCAGTCGAACGAACTGAGCTCACGCCAGTTCATCAGCGCTCCAGCCGTCGTCTACGTGGTGAGCCGCCGGAATTTCCCCTGCCACTAGAGCCCAGAGTGTCTCCAGCTGTCTCCGGTGAGAGTACCGAAATGTCGTCTCCAACCGCTGCCGCACACGCCGTTTCGTCTCCAGTCGCTGCCACGCACGTCGTTGTCGATGAGCCACGGACGCCGGACCCTTTTCATGGCGATCCTCATGAAGACGCCGAGGATTGGCTGGAGGGTTTTGAGCGCGTCGCCAACTGCAACGGATGGCCCGAAAAACGGAAGCTCCGCCGAGTTTATTTCGCATTGCAGGACAGCGCACGAACGTGGTTTGAAAACCATGAAGGTACCATTCGATCGTGGGATGATTTCCGACGGGAGCTACTGGCCACATACCCGAGTACAGACCGCAAGGAAAGAGCTGAAGCTGCCTTGCAGGCAAGAAACCAGCGCAACAATGAAAGCGTCGCAATGTATGTGGAAGACATGTGCCGGTTATTCCGCCGGTCTGATCAAAATATGAGCGAGGACAAGAAACTTCGGCACCTGATGCGTGGGGTGAAGCAGGAGATTTTTGCCAGTTTGCTCCGATGTCCCCCGCGGAACGTCGCTGAATTTCGCACCGAGGCGACAGCGGTTGAAAAGACTCTCCAACAGCGAGCGAGGCACTACAACCGAGATGTTAACGTCGCATCCGTAGACGCGGTGTCAGCAGTCTTCGGGAATGGCATCGACGTATTACGAGAGCTCATTCGATCGGTGGTTCGAGAAGAGCTCCAGAAGCTAAACGGCAACCTCTCAACGGTCTCGTCTTTAGGGGAAGTTGTTCGGGAGGAGGTGAGACAGGCAGTCCATGAGCAGCAGCCACAAGCCCAGCCTGTTCAAGCGTCGGTTCCGATGCAGCCTGCTGTCTCGTACGCCGAGGTACTGAGAAACACCCCTGTACCTCATTTCGTCGCCCCTGGACCTCCTTTCACCGCCCCTGGACCTTATTTCGCCGCAGCAAGCACGCATCTGCCGAAACCTCGATTTACGCCGTCCCCAGCCGAGACTAGGATTCGAAAAGCTGATATATGGCGCACTCCTGATCGAATTCCGCTTTGTTATCACTGCGGCGAAGCTGGTCATCTTTACCGGATGTGTGCATATCGCCGAGCTGGACTTCGGGGTTTTCCCGTAAACGCTGCCTGTCCACGGAATGGGGAGCGACCTTTTGAAATCGAGAAGTACTTGTCAACGCGTCAAGGGGCTCACTCCTCGCAGCAGCATCAGTCTCGGTCGACAGCGCCACTGAGGTATCGGTCACCAAGTCCGCGCCCATCTTCAAACTCTCCGAGGCGACTTCCCCAAAGCCCGTTTTGTGAAAACTAGAATCGGCGACCTGGGGAGGTAAGGCCGCTGCCGACGCAAGAAAACAACCTCCAGTGCCGATTTCAAAATTTGATGACGGACACGAGACTACGTGCGAAAATGGTAACGTCGCTTCTGATTTGTCGGTAATTATAGACGGCTACGAAACGAATGCTTTAGTAGACACAGGCGCAGACTATTCCGTCATGAGCAGGGGACTTGCCAGAACGCTGAAAAAAGTGCTGACCCCTTGGATAGGACCACAAGTGCGAACCGCCGGGGGACACCTTATTGATCCGGCAGGCATGTGTACCTCTAGAGTTGGGATACGTGGCTTCACCTACGTCGCCAGCTTCATTGTCCTGTCGGAGTGTTCAAGAAATGTAATTATCGGAATGGACTTTTTGCAGGCCAATGGCGCAGTGATAAACTTGCAGGAAACGTGCGTCTCGTTCTCGACGAAACACGCCATCGCGACTTTCGAGAGTGAAAAACGATTCGATGCGCTCCAGATTGCAGGTGATGATGTAACAGTACCTGCAAGATCCATCATCGTTGTCACCGTAAAAAGCAATGTGTACAACGACTATGAAGGAATGGCAGAAAGCAATACTGGGCTATTACTCGAGAAAGGGATCTGTGCAGCAAGAGGTATTGCACGACTGCGTGATGGGTGTACGAGTGTCTTCCTGACAAATTTCCGAAATGAGGTGCAGCACCTTGCGAAAGGAACTGTGGTTGGTCACTTGCATGATTACGTTCCGATTACGGATTTGAATTCTTCCGAGACTGCACCACTGCACCCTGACGGTATAGATTCCATACTCGCATCTATCCACATCGAAGCAGCCCTATCACCGAATCAGAAACAAAAAATCGAGAGCCTTATACGGGAGTACGCCTCATGTTTTTCCACGTCATCGAAAGTGCAAAGAACATCTATCATCAAACACCGCATCATAGTCGATCAATCTGTTGGACCTATTTGCCACCACCCGTACCGAGTGTCACCAAAAGAGAGAGAAGTCATCAGAGGCCAAGTTGAAGAAATGCTCAGGGACGACGTAATTCAACCGTCGGCCAGCCCATGGGCCTCACCTGTAGTACTGGTAAAGAAAAAGGACCAGACCTTGCGCTTCTGCGTTGACTACCGAAAATTGAACGTCGTCACAAAGCGGGATCTATCCCCTTCCAAGGATCGATGACACCCTTGACAGACTACGAGACACGAAATTCTTCTCCTATCTAGACCTCAAGAGCGGATACTGGCAGATAGAGGTGGATGAACGAGATCGCGAGAAAACTGCTTTCGTGACCCCAGATGGGTTATACGAGTTCAAGGTACTCCCATTTGGCCTGTGTTCCGCACCCGCCACATTTCAGCGGATGATGGACACTGTGCTGTCCGGGTTAAAATGGCAGTCCTGCCTTGTTTATCTCGATGACGTCGTGATCTTTTCGGCCACCTTCGATCAGCATGTGGAACGACTACGTACTGTGCTCGAAGCGATTAGTTCAGCAGGGCTGACGATAAAACCCCAAAAGTGCCATTTTGGTTTTCGTGAACTGCTTTTCCTCGGTCATGTGGTTAGCTCTGAAGGCATTCGACCTGACCCCGAAAAGACAGCAGCTGTAGAAACGTTTCCTAGACCGACAGATAAAAGGGCTGTGAGACGATTCTTAGGACTTTGTGTCTATTACAGAAGATTCGTTAAAGATTTTTCGAAGATTGCGGAGCCACTAACCCGACTGACGAAAGAAGACATGCCTTTCACCTGGACAAGCGAGCAAGAAGAGGCGTTCAATGAGCTACGACAGCGACTCCTACACCACCCTGTCCTGGCAAATTTCTACGAAGAAGCCGAAACAGAGATTCACACGTACGCAAGCAATTTGGGACTAGGCGCCGTCCTTGTGCAGCTGCAAAACGGAGAGGAAAGAGTGGTCGCATATGCTAGTCGCACTCTTTCGAGAGCTGAAATAAATTATTCGGCGACGGAAAAAGAATGTCTGGTGGTAATATGGGCCATACAGAAATTCCGACCGTACTTATATGGTAGACCATTTCGAGCAGTGAGCGACCATCACTCGTTGTGCTGGATCGCAGGCCTAAAGGACCCTTCTGGGCGACTTGCTAGATGGAGCCTCAAGTTGCAGGAATACGACATAACAGTCGTATACAAGTCGGGTCGCAAGCACAGCGATGCTGATTGCCTATCACGCGCACCAATGGAATCTGCACCTGAGGAAGATGGAGACGACTTTCCATTTCTTGGGGCCGTGAGCACCGCAGACATGACTGAATATCAGCGATCTGACGCGGAGTTGCTTAAACTGATCAAGCATCTGGAAGGGCAACCCGTGCGTGTTCCTCGAGTTTTCGTCCGGGGATTGTCCTCGTACCTCATGAGAAACAACGTTTTATACAAAAGAAACTTCGAGCACAGCAAGGAGAAATTCCTACTCGTCGTTCCTTCGGCCTTGCGACCCGAAATACTGGAAGCCTGCCACGACGACCCAGCAGCAGGACACCTCGGAGTGAGTAGAACATTGGCTCGCATCCGCACAAAATACTACTGGCCATAGTTACTGGATGCTGTACAGCATTATGTAAGGACATGTAGAGATTGCCAGAGACGCAAAACGCCTCCATTGAAACCTGCAGGATTTCTCCAACCAATTGAACCACCTGAGTCTCCGTTCGAACAAGTAGGAGTGGATCTACTTGGTCCATTTCCCACGTCATCAATGGGCAACCGATGGATAGTAGTGGCGACAGACTACTTAACCCGGTATGCCGAGACAGCCTCTCTCACCAGGGGCACGGCTATAGAAGTAGCTGAATTTTTCGTCACTAACATTGTACTACGGCATGGTGCCCCAAAGGTGGTTATCACGGATCGAGGAACTGCATTCACAGCCAATCTGACGCAGTCCATTATGAAACTTACCCACACAAGTCATAGGAAAACAACGGCTTACCACCCCCAAACTAATGGGCTAACCGAGCGACTCAACAGAACTCTAACCGATATGTTGTCCATTTACGTTGACTTGGAGCACCGTGCGTGGGACAAGATACTGCCATACGCCACTTTCGCTTACAATACTGCTGTGCAGGAGACTACTAAAGTGACGCCATTCCAGCTAGTCTATGGTCGAGTAGTTACCACACCATTAGATGCAATGCAGCCTGTAGGCGACAATACAGAGCACTAGCCTGACATCAGCGAATTCATTCAGCGAGCCGAAGAAGCACGGCAAATGGCGCGACATCGCATAAAACAACAACAACGCGTGGATGCAAACCGTTACAACCTTCGTCGGAGAGGAGTCGACTACGCACCAGGCGACCTAGTTTGGATTTGGACTCCTGTGCGGACGCCTGGCCTTTCCGAAAAGCTCATGCGCCGCTATTTCGGCCCTTACCGAGTCCTTCGTCGCGTCAGCTCCTTGAACTACGAGGTGTCACCGGAAGGACAAGTGAGCTCATCAAGATGCCGAAGGAGCACAGAAATCGTGCATGTAGTCAGAATGAAGCCATACTATGACAGGCAATGAACATCGAATTATACACACCCGATTATGAGGAATACCTATTTCTCCATTGGAAATCACGCATTCAGACTATCTCAGCAACACTGCTTTTACGCATCGGGACGATGCGTTTTCGGAGGAGGGATAATGACGCAAGGCGAACGCAGTATTCAAACTCCGCGCGCTAGTTCGTGCGCCCCCCCAAGAGATCAGCGGCTTGATGATCAAACAAGAAAAGGCCGTGACGGCGCGCGCTTCCTCAGCACGGGATTTTGATGAAAAAGAAGTGGACCACCGCTCGAGGGTTTTTTCTCTCTCGGAGAGTGATCCCTTTTTGCTGATCGCCTGTTACAGACGCCGCTACTTTTCGGGCACAAGTTCGCCCCAATAAACAGTTATTCGTACACCATTTGGATTGTACGTAACAATATTGTTTCAACCGCTGTACGTGAACAGTTTCACGACCCCGAAAGCGCTGGTCTGTGGATGGCCTCACGGGTTCGATGGTGTAATAACAGATGAAGTCTGCGAGACAACGCAGTAGGGTCCCTGGTATTTTGAAACAAGTTTCGAAGAAAGACCTGTAGGGACAGCTGGAACCCAAAGCCACACAAGGGTGTCCGGAACGAAGTTAGGGTACGGGTGATTATCGTAACGCCGAGATTTTTGTCTCCATTGGTCGATGATTCTGAACGACTGGGCGAGCTTACGGCATTCCTCGGCGTGGCGGGTAGCTTCAGAGATGGGCGTAGACTCGGAGGAATCGGGGTGGTAGGGCAGAATGGTATCTAGTGTGGTGGAAGGGTCTCGGCCATATAACAGGAAAAATGGCGAAAAGCCCGTTGTCGCCTGTGGAGCAGTGTTGTAGGCGTATGTCACAAAAGGCAGATTGAGGTCCCAATCAGAGTGGTCTGAGGCAACATACTTAGATATCATGTCGCCAAAGGTACGGTTGAATCTTTCCGTCAAGCCATTCGTTTGGGGATTGTAGGCGGTGGTAGTCCGGTGAATGATATGGCATTCGTCAAGGAGTGCGTTGACGACTTCAGAGAGGAACACGCGTCCTCTGTCGCTGAGAAGTTCACGCTGTGCGCCATGACGGAGAATGAAGTTCCGCAGGAGGAAATATTATACGTCACGTGCTGTGGCAGCAGGCAAAGTGGCTGTTTCTGCGTATCGCGTCAAGTAGTCAACAGCGACAACAATCCAACGGTTTCCGGAAGCCGTGAATGAAAGAGGTCCGTACAGATCGATTCCAATACGGTCGAAAGGCCTGGCTGGGCAAGGGATTGGCTGGATCGGACCAGAGGTGTGATGAGGCAGAGCTTTCCGTCGTTGGCATTGCGGGCATGACTGAATGTACTTGCACAGAAAAGTGTACATGCCTCGCCAATAAAACCGGGAGGAAAGCCGAGCGTATGTTTTCAAGATGCCCGCATGTGCGTACTGAGGGTCAGTGTGGAAAGCTGAACATATTGCAGCACGAAGATGGCGAGGTATGACCAGTAACCACTTTCGGCCGTCAGACTTGTAATTCCCGCGGTAAAGGAGGTTATCGCGGACCTCAAAGTGAACCGCTTGACGGCGCAATGTTCGAGAAGATGGAGAAGTCGATGGGTCTGATAAGAATCGCCGAAGAGCGTTGATCCAGTCATCCTTACGTTGCTCAGACGCCATGTCGCAGTTTGCTGGAAACGCAACCGTTTCGTCCACGGCAGATAGACATGCAGAGCTTTCCGATGATACAGGTGAATGCGATAGCGCGTCGGCATGAGTGTGACGTCGGCCAGACTTGTAGACAACGCGCATGTCAAACTCTCGCAACCGCAAAGCCCAGCGAGCTAAACGGCCGGAGGGGTCCTTCAACGTGAATAACCAACAAAGTGCATGGTGATCGGTGACTGCGTCGAAAGGGTTACAATTAAGTATGGTCTAAATTTACCTAGAGCCCAAATAATTGCCAGACACTCCTTCTCTGTTACAGAATAATTCTTCTCCGCTTTGTTGAGGGTACAGCTCGCGTAAGGGACTACGTACTCCTGGAATCCCAATTTGCGCTGCGCGAGAACGGCGCCGAGTCCAACACCGCTTGCATCAGTGTGCACCTCAATCGGAGCAGTCGGGTCGAAGTGACGCAATATTGGCGGTGAGGTTAACAGGTGGCGCAACTTTTTGAAGGCATCATCACAGGCGGGTGACCAAGTGTAACTTTTCGAGTCATTCCGTAAAAGTTCAGTCAAGGGGGCGGTGATCATCGCAAAATTACGAATAAAGTGGCGGAAATATGAGCAGAGGCCAAGGAAGCTTCGCAGATCCTTCAGAGATGAGGGTTTAGGGAACTCTGCAACTGCCTGAAGCTTGGCGGCGTCAGGAAGAATACTACCTTTAGAGACAACATGGCCGAGGATCGTGAGCTGACTTGCACCAAAGCGGCATTTTTTCAGGTTGAGCTGAAGGCCGGCGTTAGTTAGGCACTGTAGTACTTCATCTAGCCTGCAGAGATGCGTGGGAAAATCTGGCGAAAATATAACCACGTCATCTAA
This sequence comes from Rhipicephalus microplus, assembly GCF_043290135.1. NCBI lineage: Eukaryota > Metazoa > Arthropoda > Arachnida > Ixodida > Ixodidae > Rhipicephalus > Rhipicephalus microplus. The sequence goes on along the minus strand of NC_134700.1, from coordinate 25,131,925 downwards.
GTAGCACAGGCATGTTTTCCACTTCAGGCCACGCAAAAGATTGTCCATCATCCGCTCGAATGTTGCGGGCGCATTGCAAAGACCGAAAGGCATGACGCGGAGTTCGTAAAGGCCATCAGGTGTGACAAGGGCCGTTTTAGGCTGATCTTCAGGCGCCATAGGGACTTGCCAGTAGCCGCTCCGTAAGTCAATAGAAGAGAAGTACTCCGCACCTTGGAGGCTGTCAAGGGCATCTTCGATTCTCGGTAAGGGGTAAACGTCCTTTCGAGTTATTTTGTTAAGACGACGGTAGTCAACACAGAAGCGAATTGACCCGTCCTTTTTCTTAACGAGAACGACTGGAGATGCCCAGGGGCTATTCGAAGGCTGGATGACGCCATGCTTGAGCATGTCAGCTACTTGGTCATTGATAACCTTGCGCTCTGTCGTGGACACGCGATAGGGTCTTTGACGCAGTGGTGCATTGGTGCCCGTGTCGATGCGGTGACACACAGCCGATGTGCGGCCGAGGAGACTATGCTGGCAGTCAAAGGAAGAACGGAACTTGTTCAGAAGTCGTAGAAGCTGAGCACGTTGCGAAACGGTTAACGTGTCGGCGATGGAGCTGCTCAGTATGTCAGGTCTAGTGTTCTGCGGCGAAGAGGCACACGTTAATCCAGCGACTTCATGTTTGGCGAAAGAACCAGTTGGCATGTCAATAATTGCAGATGGGTCGAGACTGTAAACACGCCCGACGCACTCGCCCTGAAGTAGTGTTACAGGAGATGACAGCATATTCGAGATGAGCATTCTGCTGACACCGTCATGAAGTTCCAAAAGGGCATGAGGTAGCGGCGAACATCTGCGACGAACGAAAACGGCAGATGGTGTGAAAAGGGCACTTGACTCGGCGAGCACGTTGCAAGACACCATGGCAAGGGCGAAAGAGTGCGGCGGTATCGTAACGTCTTCTGCAACAAATAGTTTGTCCCCGGTTTCGACAGCGTCGTGTAAAGTAGCGTCGCTAAACACTTCAAATGCCACCTCAGCGCGCGAACAGTCGATGACGGCCTTATTAGCGGAGAGAAAGTCCCAGCCCGAAATGAGGTCATGGGAGCAGGAATCTAACACTAGTAACTCGACGACATAGATAAGGCCGTCAATCGCAATGTGAGCAGTACAGGCAGCGGCCGGCGTGACGTGCTCTGCGCTTGCTGTACGAAGCGATATACTTGCTTGTGGCGTCATAACTTTTTTTGAGCAAGCGGCAGAGTCTGGCACTGATCACTGAAACTGCGGCACCAGTGTCGACGAGAGCGAGTGCAGCGACGCCGTCCACATATACGTCCAGTACATTCGTAAGTGAAGAGAGAGGCCTTGGTCTTTTCGCGGGTGTTGCAGTTCCTGCCTCTGGAACTGCGGCAATCGCTTTTCCCGCTCCGGCGATGAAGGACGACGACGCATCGGCGATGGCGAGCGGCGTCGAGGGGAGGGCGAGCGACGGTTAACAGGTGGGTGGTGGTCGGCGTACGATGACATCTGGTCGGGATGCTGAGAGCCTCCGAACGAAGGGCGCTGTGGCACATAAGAGACAGGTTCGAAGCTCTGGTGGTAGTTCTGCTGATAGGCAGGGACACGCCGGCGGCAGTATCGCGCTATGTGGCCAGGCAACCCACAGGCAAAGCATATCGGCCGATTGTCGGGTGTACGCTATTGTCCACTACTCTGAAGGAACCTTGGCTGAGTGAACCGAGGAGTGGGCACAGCTGATGGTAGTGACCTAAATGCCTGGAGAGGTGGCCTTGCGGCAACCTCAGCATAGCTTAGAGGTGCATTCACCTCGGCACAGGCCACAGGGGTCGACAACGGCAAGTGTCACGGGCAGGTGGCAGAGCAGCGCAAACTTGCTCCTGGATGACCTCACGAATGTTCGCTGGCACATGTGATGGTGGTTGGCCGGCTGTTGATAGCAGCGACCGCTGACGAGCGACCTCAGCGCGAACAAACTCCTTGATCTGCGATAGCAGCGAGTGATGGTCAGAGGTGGTTGTCAAGCTTGAGAAGGTGTCATCCGGGACGTTAGGGTGTCGCGTGAGAAGACGCTGTCGTCGGAGTTCGTCATAAGTCTGACACAGCTCGATGAGCTCCGAGACACTGGCCGGGTTTTTCGAGAGGAGCATTTGAAAGGCGTCGTCGGAAATGCCTTTCATAATGTGTCGTACCTCGTCAGTTTCCAGCATCGTCAGGTCAACACGCCGGCAAAGATCGAGGATGTCCTCGATGTAGCTGGTGAATGTCTCACCAGTTTGTTGGGACCGGCTTCGTAGGCGTTGTTCTGCGCGAAGTTTGCGCACTCCAGGGCGTCCAAAAACAGCTGTGATTCAGGTCTTGAAGGTCGTCCAAGTAGGAATGTCCGTCTCGTGGTTTCTGTACCACAGCTTGGCGACATCCATTAAATAAAACATCACGGTACCCAGTTTCATGGCATCATCCCATTTGTTGGTAGCGCTGGCTCGTTCGTAGGATTCCAGCCAATCCTCAACGTCTTTCTCGTCTGTGCCGCTGACGATGTCGGGTTCACGCAGAAGCTGGGCACCGGGACAGCCCCTGGGTGGTGAAGCCCGGGGGGGAGTGAAGACAGCGTCGTCAGGCAATGCGGACGGCAGCTTTCAGCTACGCAATTCCAGGGTCGGGGTAAACCGCAGCAGCCTCCACCAAAATATAATGTAAATGCAAGACGGTAAGAGGTGGCAGCGTCAGGACAGAAGCAGCAAGAGCTGGCCGAATATACGGGCATCGTCGAAGCAGCAACCAGGCAGTCCCAGCTCGCGCCTCGCGCGAACGTGTTGATGTCGCTTGGGTAGTGGGCATTCCTCTTCTCTACACAAGTGTTACACTATGTAATTTGCATGATCGAGCACAAATGCAGAAGTGAGTCGTTCATGGATGAGAAACACGAATCAAATTTAAAGAGCCTGTATGGCAATACTCAAGCCCCATACAGCTGCACGATCGATAGTTGTACATAAACAAGTGTTCGACGCCTGGGTATGTAGTACGTGTGGTTTGCACCCCGTAGGTTTTCATGCTCACGTTTGCCTCATTTTCTGGCGTGAAATGGCGCCCTAGTAAGTAAATAAAAAACTAGTATCAATCCCTTTTGAAGATTAAAAAACAAATAGCCACATGTTTTCTTTTTTTCGGTAATTATAAAGCTAGCGAACTTCTAGGGGAAAAAAACTACATCCATGTAGGAGAACCGCGAAAAAAACACTGAAAAAGTGGTGACTTCATTTAATGTATATAAATGTTGTAAAATAACATAATTAACCGTTTCAGACTTACGTGTATCATTGAAGGAAGGTGACTGTGGTGTATTTAGAAACGAACGAATGTTGTACGCACAGATGTATGTTCAACAGTACCATGTGTTTTATATTCGCACAATGTTTCATTAGCACAATGATGCCAGCAGCAACATGAGTGCTGGCAACATCAGACGTGGTAAGCTTATATGTTGCGCTTGGGTTCTCAAGAATGGTAGCCCCGAACACTGCTACATAAATCTACCAAAGTGTATGGCGCTTAACGACAATTGACGTGAACTGGTCGTGACAGCTGGATGATAGGAGTGCATCTGTAATTTTTATAAAATTCTGTAGTTAGCACATCTACTGCAGTTGACATTGTGCCTGAGTGGTGTCTACTTCCACAGCAGTGTCGAGACCTGGTGTGGCTCTGTAGTAAAATACTTGAATGCCACGCAGAATGTTTGGTTTTAATTCCTGCAAGACCCCGATATACATTTATAAGGTCAACACTGACTTTTTTCTGGATGTTGTCGTGTTAAAATTACCAATATTCATTGTTGCCATTCTTGAGTAGACAAACTGTCAATCACCTGGACACATAACCGCATACCTGCCAGATGTGTGCCACTCATCTGGAAGAAAGGGTTTGACAACATACGCAACAAAATTGCGGCATTATTCATGACCTGACGGGCAATCGTATTCGTCAAATATTCTTACCCTCCCATACTAATTTGTTTTACCCAAAGCTAAGGGTGTGATCACGAGAGTGACCAGACGTAGGCGGCTAGATAGATAGACCATTGAAGTCAATTTCTCCTTCTTAGTCAATTGAACCCTGCACGGTGGAAAATTTTTGTTATGACTGTGATGTAGCTAAACACCCAATTTCTCATTTTCTTTAATGAAGTTATTTTTTTCAGCATTTTATGAGCAGGCCAAGCTGTATGTGCAGACTCTTACAACTAAAGCATCTTGTGAAAATAGTCCACTTGTCTGCATCCACTGTTGCTCACGATCCCATCTCCCCTTCCCCTCCCCGCCTACACATTTTAGATGCCAGACATACAACTGGCATATGACTGTTTTTTCAGCAGCAGCTTGCTACAACAACAGCGCTAAGAAAAAAGACATACACTCCAGTGTTTTCAGTTTTACAACTTAAAGTGGCATACTACAGAAGAATGCCCACCAAGCCTTAGTGCTGCATGCTCAGTTAATTTTTACTTCTCATGAGAATACTAAATACATGAAATAATGTATAATAACCATTCACTTCTGAAAGCTGTGTTGTAACATGCAGTGGCCTACAAGTGAAGGATGTGCTTTAATTTTATTGTGATTTACATATCTGCAGATAGCAGCAGCAGGTGCGCTGTCATTCACTGAAAGGCTAATGCACCTTTTCTCAAATAGATTTATTATTGTCCTCTCCTTGAAGAGTTCCCAGTGCACCTGAATAGCACTGGGCTTCGTGAACCACAATCATGTATAGCTGTTTCCAATCCTGCCTTCTTTTACAGCTTGGAAAACTGAGAGCAAGACCAAAATTGCGCTCCACTCATTACCTTATTGTTTTGCCGCTTCACTGTTTTAGTTTATTAAATACAAGGCATTTCTTAGTAAACGTCGGAGAATTTGATCATTCCTATCTATTTAGCCTCCTAGGACCCTTAGCTCTCCTGGGCGTTTTGATAATGGTATCAATACCAAAAGTGGTATGGTGTAACATGACTGTATGATGAGCATAAGTGACTAGTCGTAACACGAAAATCATTACATGCATGCCAATAATGCCCTGATTTATTTCCATGGTCTTGCTGCTCTTGCACTGGTTTAGTCTACAGGACATACTGCAAAACTGGTATGGTATGACATGACTGCACGGCGAACATAAGCAACTGACCCTAACGACGAAATCATGACATGCATGCCATGTAAACCACGACTACACGGTACGCTCGTAGTGCTCTTTGGTTGTTTTGCTAGCTTCATATGCACCAAATTTTGTGTTACGAGACATCAATACATGATGAAGGTATATGACTGGTGCGAACATGACAAACATGACATCATACCATGCTCATGATGCAATTGTGACCGTTTCGCTAGCTTCACATATAACAAATTTGGTAATTATGTGTCATGAATGGACAATGAAGGTAAATGACACGTGCAAACATGCTAATCATGATATGCATGTAATGTAAAACACCTCTTTATGCTATGCTCATAGCGCGCTCGCAGCCGTTTCGCTAGCTTCACAAATACCAAATTTGGTATCACAGGACGTCAATAAACGATGAAGGTAAATGACATGTCCAAACATAATAATCGTGACATGGAAGTCGTGTTCGATATAATTTACGTCCACTTTGTAACGTTTTTCTGAATTTAAGCAACGTATCAACCTTTCTAATTCGTGTTCGCACATCATGGATTCCCTCTGTGCGTGGGATCTGCCAATCGTTTTACATTAACAGACTCATTAGCCTATTTCTCATTTTCTGCATTCAAACTTTAACATCTTAGACCCTCGGTGCATTATCTGGAATTGAACATGTGTGCCTGGAAGCCACATACAATGTGGGTTTTAATAGGCCTGGCCTACCTTCGATGCGTCTTTATCCACTATTTTTTTGCTATGTTTCCAAATTACAGATGCACCTTCACTTTATCGTCTTCTTGCTAAATGAGCTCGTATAAAAATAACTTTTTTATTTCATTCACAGTATGTACTAAAATGTTTGTATTCTCCATTTCATATTTTTTAACTTTATAATAAGATGTGACAGTATTGTGTGCCCTACAATAAAGTGAAATTCGTACCCTGGTTTCCTTTATCTCTCAATTGATGCCAGCGATGCATGCATAGTCCCTGTGCAGGTCTAGCCTCGCAGTACTAAACACACACATAGAAACTCTTCTCCAAGGCAGAGGTACGTGTAGGAGGGAGCAGAGATTAAGTGACAAATCGCTAATGGGGTTTTATTGTGGGGCCACCTCGCTGAGCCTCTATTCCCATTTAGCCTCTGCCACTTTTGAACTACAATTACGTTCTTAATAACTCGATAAAGCAGAGTTATGTGTTTGTGTCAGCATGGAAGCATATAAAAGCAGCAGAGACCAAGATGATAAGCGATATTGCACCTCCACAGTCCTCAATATAATTGCTTCTTTTTGTGTCCAATTTCTCAAGACATTATTTAGGATGCGGCTATGTCAGGCAATCTTATAATCAAAAATAGTTCCAAAATGTTCTATGTCAAGTTAGTGCTGTGTTTTCCAGGGCACAGTAATTTTGCTCGTGTGTAGGCTGCATTCGCATAGGACGGGATATAGTTGTGTATTGCTTGATGGGGAAAAAATTTATTAGCGCCATAAAGGAAAGGTGAGTGAAAATGACAGAAACAACATATGTGTCTTTTGGCTTCTCTAAATTTCATCTACAGCGCTGTTTGATACCCTCCCAAGAAAACCATATTCAGTAGTGCGCCTGCAGTGTGGGCTGTCATGCACAGTTTGAACAAGTGCTCCGAAAAATCTGGAGCAGTCATTCACGCGTAAACGAAGTCTGAACAACTATAGCTTCAAGGCGTACATGTGCTAATTTGCTGCATAATATATAATGAATTGCTGTAGAGCCTACGCGAAAGCCACAACTGTAGTTTATAACAACAACCGAGTTCATTGTATAATTTTTATTATTGCTTTTGCTGCAAGTGCTGAGCACGCTCATTTTTAGGCCTTTGGCTGTCATGACCGTACCAGAATCTTTGAAAAACTTCTACTAAATTGTTTTAGACTGTTTGCACCCACGGCACGAGTAGTTTAAACCGAAGCCTCCGCGATAACGACGCGTATTCTAAGGAGTCCAAAACAGTCAACTCGGTGCATGGAGTGGGGATTGTCATCACTTAATAAACATCGTGAGTGGACGTGTTGGCGGGCTAGTTTTTATCATACTTATATTCGTAATAGCTCGAAGTAACCACATCACATCAAAACGAATTTGGTCTCTCAAGATAACGCTCACTATGCTCTACTGGCTGGAGTCAAAATTACGCTGATTTGACCCGAGGTGAAAACGATTGAAACGAAAGTATGTGCGTTACTTAGCCCTAAGTTTAATTGCCATGTTTCAATTCAGATTGAGTGCTGTACAACTATACCAGTATAAAAGCGCATGAAAATATCCCTTTTATGCGCATGAGGGGATAATACTTATTAGCATGCTTGTCAAGAGCCACATCACAGAGGTCCGACAACGATATATATATAGTTAACTTTCGACAAGCCCACCTTCGTAACAATGCTCATGTATGCAGTTGGTTAAGAATTTTGCATCAGCCGCAGTCGCAACACAACTCGCGATTCCATAGGTTCTCTTCCACAACATGCTTAATTTCCAAGACCAAAAATGAAAGATATTCGCCTAAGCTGTTTTAAACTGAGTGCTAGTATGCACTCGTTCATATTTGCATTAACTTTTGCGTAACCTGTTCAAGCAACGCGTCATTTACATGCAGCATTCACGCGAAAATTATTTTCTCTCGCATTTATTCAGGAATTCAGGTGCCGCAATGTTTCACACTAAATTTTTAATGCTCGTGTGCTGGCACAGATTAACATGATTATTCGTCATTGTGCATAATTTTTGTTCACTAGTGCAGTGGTGTATGTACTTATTATTTTAATTATTGGGTATATATAAACTGTATAAGTTTAACATATGTGTGTATCAGTTTGATTTATCAGAGTATTCTTTTATTTCCACATAGACTTATCAAGTTTTTTTGCATATATGCGCACTTTTTTTCCTGCACATAAATGTTACCCGTTATGCTCTAAATAGTTCTTAAAAACGTTATCTACTCACTGTCTAGCCGACCAATGAGCCCTGCTCGCTTATAGGTTTACATATAAATTAATAAAACGGCAGTCATTATTTAGGCGCTGGATGTAGTATAAAGGTGCGCGCAACGCATGCAAAATATCTCTAAATTCAAATTCAAAATAAACTTTCCTTATCGAGGTAGAAAACGGGGCTGGAGCTACAGATGCTGTCGCAATCATAGAATACGACCGTTATCTTTAAACACATACATATCTACCCATTGGGAAGGGCCGATGGTATGTGCGCCTAAAAACAACGTAGCATTTGTTTGGCTTCACTGCAGGACAAAAATGCTACACGGTGAAGCATGTTTTCTTAGCGGTAGAGCTTGTTTGTTGTCAGCATATCGAGAGGGGCACTCCCTGATGTATACAACTTGTAAGAGCTTCTTGCGCAAGCTCCCACTAAGTTTGAACAGCGCGATTGAATGCGGACAGAAGAGAACACGGACATACATGTGCACCCTCACCGAATAAACATCCTTGGTGCACGATCATTGATCGAAGCTGTGCCTGTCAAAAATCTAGCTATATATGTAACGGAAGCTATTGGGCATTTTGGGTTGCTCTTGCCAAGCAAAATAATACGAATTAATACCTCTTGCGTATCAAATTAGTATTTAAATGTAGTTTTACAAGCGTGAATGCACACACAAATGCACGGATTGTAACATGACAATTCAGGGCTAAGTAACGCACATGTTTTCGTTTCCACTGCTTTCAACTCTGGTCACAACAGCGCAAGCTTTACTCGAACGAGTAGATCATTGTCAGCATTATCTCTAGAGACCAGGTTTGTGACGACATGACGTGATTATTTCAACCTATCACGCATAAAAGTATGATAAACAAAGTAGCTAGCCTTCCAACGCACTTCAGCTCATGCACTTTGCATCCAGTACGTATAGTTCGATGTACAACATCATTCGTCAGGCATTCAGAACCGCTTCTCATCTTACAATCTAAGTCGTGCAGTACTATTGTGTTCATGACGGCATGATGTTCGGCCATCAGTTGTTTATAGAAGAAACTCTTAAATGGAGTTAACTCGTGCCCGGAAAACCAAGTTCACTCGATCACACGTACACTCGCAGCAGTTCACGGCCACCAATAATCTAACCATCGGTGGAAGTAGCGTTATCGCAGAGGCTCGCGTTGGGAGTACAGTAATAAAAACCGTCTTAGTAACCTCTAGTACGTGTCATGCACGCAAATAGTCTAAAACAATCTAGAAGTTTCTGAAACATTCTGAAACAAAAATTTTTCCTTGGACCAACATGATCATACAAAAAAAAAAAGAAATGAGCCAGAGTGGAATAATACCGCTATGATGTATACAACCAAACCTCTTTCCATGACTCACTCAGAACTTTTATATACACGCCAAAAAATTTAACCATAAAAATTAAATCGTAAATTAAACTCGGCTGTTATAACTATACAGTTGTGATAGTAGCGTTAGTTTCACAACATCATGCTGTTAATTATCGCCTGTACACATTTCTTGCACGACTTGTTTCATTTGCAGTACAAGTATCTCTTGCAGCAATTATACATGTTTGGGTGCAAAGTGTATCTTGGAACCCAAGATGAACTAAGCAGTTTATGGTGCTGCAATTAATACAAAAAACTTAGTTCCCTGATTCATAAACTGCCATGACTTTTTTGTTGGGCAGTGACGATGCACATGTATGTGCACAGCACACCCTTTAAAAGATATGTGACCATATAATCTGCAGTACTAACTAAACGGTACTAACTCTGCAGTTTCTTGTAAATCTGATTCTTTGAGAAAGCCGTATTCAAAGGTTTTTGCCAATCAAATACCTAGCATTTGAAAGACATTTCCTTTCTGTCCTGCTTTAGAATTGCTGGCATATGCTTTTATAACTTTTTGGCAAAAGTGGCATACTTGTTACATACCAGATGTAATTGGCTCTGAAAGGAATGGCTTACACAATTTTTGTGAAGCATTCGTTTGGAATGTGCTTTGTGGCACTGTGTATGCAGGTGTAGTATTGAATACTTTTTTTAGAAGGGAATAACAGCGCTGTCGATGAAATAAAGAGAAGGGAATGGACAAACATGCTCTGTCTGTATATTTCACCGAAACTTTTTTTATATATAGTGCTGAACAATGTCGTCCTCATAAAGTTTTGGCTAAATCAAGTCTATGCGAATTCAGCCTAATTATTGAGAAACTTGATTATTGTGACCCAGCAAACATTGCCCTAACTTGACGCAGCATATTCTGTCTCTATTATGAGTCATAAGATTGCTCGGCATAGACACATATTAAAAAATGATTGGTATATAAATCATGACAAAGGGAAATTCATGGCAAAAATCATGAAATTGAGGATAGCATAGGTGCAACATCGCTTGTAACCTTTGTCTCAAGTTTTATTTCTTTCCCTGTTGAAACAACCCCATATACTCTGTTAATTCTTTGTTCAAAATAGCCCTATTGGTAATTAGTTACCCAATGCCTACTCGTTCCTGGGACGTACTTATACTGTAAAAAAGAAAATGTTTTTCTTTGCTGTTTTTCATAGATGACCACAGCAGTACAGGAACAATGCATATACCCCTAGCATCAACAAAGCCATAGAGGAATTGAGGGTATGAATATCGCTTTATTTTAAATGCACTAGATCAATTGTGATATCCTATCACATATGAGTGCTAGGTCTTCGGAATCCTTTGTCCTTTCTTCTTCAGCTTTAGAACTGCTGGCATGCTTTTAACTTCCTGCAAGAGTGGTATACTCGATTTCTGTTTTTTGTTATTGAACCTATGCATACCAAAGTAGAGCACTTGCTCATATACTAGACTCTGAAATTAATAACTCCCTCATTTATTGTTTGGAGCACTTTTTCACAATGTGCTTAGTAGCACACACTGAGGGTGTACTATTGAATAAGTCTATTTTAGGTGATAATCGTGCAGCACTGTGGATAAGTTAGAGAGAAAGCAACAGACACAACTTGGGTCTGCCATTTTCACCTTATCTTTGAATTATGATGCTGTTTGATTTCTTTCTCATGAAAAAACTGCATGGCGAAAATTCAGTCTTGGCAAATGCAGCACAGTCCCATATTTAAGCAGGCTACTGTACAAAAAATTTTATTAGAGCAGGCAGGCCTGCGAAAAAAAAAGAGCTTGATTGAAGCTGCAGACGCAGGTTGTTTTTTCCCCATTGTGTATCAGAAGATGCTCAGCATAGACACACAATAAAAATTACTGGAGAAATTAGTCATACCAATAAAAATAACTATACTCAGCAGGGCATTAATGCAGTATTGTGTGTTACTTTGGAAACGGTTTTTGTTTGTTTCTTTGTTAATGCAACCACATAATTCTGGTGAACATGGAAAAATCTCCGCTAGGAATTTGTCACCTGAGTTGTAATCTCCACAGGGCTTGCTTCATCGTACATTTACCATGCAGCAGAAAGTTTATTTTTATTTGCTGCATTGTATATAACATGGCTAGAACTGTACATGGACTGCGCTTGCACGTGTGGCATCAACAAACCCCAGAAACAGACTTATGAAACAAACCTATGAATTTAATCATAAGTCTGTTTCTTGTTATGAAACAAGAAACAGACTTATGAAGATCAGTTTATTTTGAGGCACACAAGAATGTCCCAATCTACTTTGATGCTGACAGGTAAAAGATTGTGGAAACTAAATTTTTCATACATACTGTGAACAAATTAGAAATTCTTCGTTGTTGCAAATTCGTTCAGCAAGAAGGCAAAAGCCAGTAATTTGTGCAACATAGTAGTCATATGAAATAAGACACACTGATTACGGGCTCAATACAAGCCAGTTTATGGATGTTTCCCAAGGACACATGCTTTCTTAGCCCCTTTGCTATAGCAAGCATGCAGTTCTAAACAAGCCACCCAACATGGGAGGCTTTAAATAAATGAGACTTTTTTGGTTGCATTGAAATTCGCAGGACAATAAATCTATCTGTGATAAAATACAGTGTACACCATGGTATAAATGACAATGCATCTTCTCTTGCTCCCTGAAGCAAGGTGAAGCATGATAAAAATAAGGCACATTTTTCCTTTAAAGTTGAATACAAGTGGTAATCAAGCTTTCAGAATTGAGACGTTGTAAGGAACCGATTTCTTATATAAGCAAATAGTATGTACCGGCGCAAAGTGGCGCCAGCTATGTGCCAGCGTGAAAAAATACGACGTTCGTGTGGCTCGTGCTTGCTGAGTTTCTGCCTGAACTAGCTTGTTATGGCCAACGCTTCGTCAATAATAATAACAACTGTGGCATTCTCACTTGTTGCATTATGAGGTGTTGTACAGAAGTGACTGTCGTGGATGGGATCAAAGTCCCGAACTTCGGGTCGGCAGGTGAGCATCTTAGCCCCTGATTTAAGTGGACGCAACTTTAAGCAGTCGTACAACTCTGGGGTAGAAAAATTGACTGCTTCACAGAATGCCTGGGTTCACTTTTGACTTTAATTGTGATTTTTATTTTGTATGGTCTATAAATATTTTACTCACCAGTATTGTCCCTGAAATGGGCAGTGTATTTTTTTTTGACGTAAGCTTTTTTAAAGTTATTATGGTGAGATTTCCAATGTCTGTTTTAGCCATACTTGAGAAGGCAAAGCCTTACTGTGGGCTCTTAACCTGTGGAACATGCCCACATTTTATGGATATGCACCAGATGTGTATGGGGAAGGGTTTCATCATTTACCTGACAGATATTTCATGTCATTCAAGTCCTGATAGGTCAGTCATGTTTGTCATACACTCATACTTTTATATGCCAGTTTTGGTATTTACTAGTAAAAGAGGTGATCAAGCGAGCATCCAGACGTAGGCAGCTAGCTAGATGGATAGGTAAAAACGATAAAATACTTTTATTTCGCTAAAATGCTTTGATGTTTGGATGGGGCACACTTATCAAGACCAAATTGGAAGATCACTTGGAACATAGTAAAAGATCGTGCATGTGACAACCTTTTTCATATTTTAAGAGTAGAGCTGTTTAAGCAGAGCATTGGTTTGCGATGGGAGAACAGAATTAACTATCATCATGAACGGGCACATGCTCTCTTTGGCCTCTTGTTCATCTTTGTCCTGCTGTGTTTCACTCCCAGTTCACATGCACCGATACGTCCGGCATGGGATGCATTAATACTGATGAACTAGAGAATGAGTAGAGAAAAAACTAAATGTTGAAAAAAAATCTCAACGAGAAGGCATTCGAGTCTATGTACTGAATATCTAAAAACAACCACTCGGCCATACAGGCAGCAGAATTTATCATAGCTTTTTACAGTATAGTGTGGAAGAGAGTTGGAAAGATAAGCGAGCGTGAGGAACAGGGAAAAAAAGGTAAAAAAAGAGCAAGGTGTCGCATAGAAAAATGACGAAGAAACAGAATAAAAAAGTGAGGAAAAAAGGTGAAAAACGGCAATGGAATGTAATATAAATAGACAATAAGATAAATTGTAAAAAAGAAGACAGAAATAACAGATAAAAAATAAGAGGAAGAAATAAACTAATAACACAAAACAATGAGGGTTGTTCAGTATAACTTCCTTGAGGCTTGGCACCACTATTTCAAATCTGCCTCAAACTTTTTTCTCCCATTGTTATAACGTGAGAAGAACATTCTGCACTGGTTTCAGATTGAATCGGATGCCTTAAACAAGTGTCTTTCCGACCTTTCTTGAGTGACCAAGCCTGCACAAAAGACTCTGAAGTCGATACTTTTACCCTAATTAAAGTCAGTTCTCTAGTTGGGGCTGACTGATGAGGCCCTGTGATCGACTATGAGAATCGTCTCCGCAGAAGAATTAATACAGAATTTTTTTCTTTTGTTGTTGCTAAATTTCACAAGGTATCAAGCGAACATGTTCAGAACTTCAGCAGCTGTTTTGTAGTTTACAAGAAAGTTGTGTCACTTTGCTAAATGACACTCGCACTTATTTCTTGTCTCTTGCCCTCGATAGCAGGTTCAGGTAAATTACACAGATGTAACTAGTCTCAAGCTCGTGTTCCACAAGCACCCCGTGCAGGCAGAACATAACTGAGTAAACGTTTTTTTATTTCATAACGAGCACACATATTTCAGCTATTCTGAATGTCGGTATCGTCATCTTTCTCAAATTTTGATGACAAATTTCTTTTTAAAATCTTCCATATATAAGATGCGGTAAAAATGACTTCTAAACTACATTATTTGACGTTTGTTATCCCCTCTACCGCTTCAAATTTCTGCACTGTGCTAGTCTTTCAGGACTAAAATATGTGATTGTTGTCCACCAGATCAGGGGAGTTTGATACCTTTGGTGTTCTTATAATGATGTGCTTTCTTATAAGGATAGTTGCGAGACGCAGTGGTGTGTATTTGTTCTTCTTGCATCCTAGTTTTTTCACTGTGTTGATTTTTTTGTCAGGGGGCATAGCTCAATGTTAGAGCATTCGACTGTGTTGATTTCAACATGCATACAATGCATCTGCGCAGATATTTGAAAATAATCACCACAACAGATGAAGCGACACCAGAGACACGAAAGCGAACACAGGCTTTCAACTGAAATTTTATACATCATACAATATATAAACCCACCCAAAATTATAACATGCGCATGGTAGGAAAAAACAAATTAAGTGACGAGGCAGTGAAACAAACTGTAAAAAAAACTAAGGCAAAATAGCACATGATGATGAATACTGGTAAGCCAGTTCTTTAACAGATCGTAACATAGAAGGTTTAATGGCACCAGCTTCCTTTAGCTGTTCATGCATGTTCATGCAGCCTCAATGATAACCCTGATGCTATCATAAAGGTGAGTTGCAAGAGCTTGTGTTTTCTCGAACAGAGGCTGGCAACCACATTCTCAACAATCAGAAGCCAAAGAACCATCTCTATAGTTTTTACTTTTTGACAATGTTCCTGCAACCCTATATTTAGGCGCCCGTCTCTTTGACTCGCATAACTGTGTGCACAGAACCAAGGTATGGTGTAATCAATGCCTACTGCACAGTCAACAAAGTTTTGCAGTGCATAGCTTGGCTATGGTTCAAAGGTTTTCCAACAACACTAGTTCAAGCACATAACTGAGATTGCTTATTCAGTGCGTTGGTCAAACAGGAAAGTTTCTAACCGAATGGTTACAGAAAAAATTTGCAAATGTAAAATACACAGGTAGAAACGTTTGTTTGGCTTGTCATAATTAGAAAACGATTGCCAGCATCTGTCTGAGAAAACACAAGTTCTTACCACTCATTCTCATGATGGCACCTGTGCCCCGCCGCAGTGGTCTAGTGGCTAAAGTATTTGGCTGATGGCCCGCAGGTCGCGGGATCTAATCCCGGCTGCGGCGGCTGAATTGCCGATAGAGGCGGAAATGTTGTAGGCCCGTGTGCTCAGATTTGGGTGCACGTTAAAGAACCCCAGGTGGTCAAAATTTCCGGAGCCCTCCACTACGGCATCTCTCATAATCACATGGTGGTTTCGGGACGTTGAACCCCGCAAATCAATCAATCATCACGATGGCACCCAAAACCTTCGATACTTTTGACTGCAAAAAACTGGCTTACCTGGACTCATTGGCTAGTTATATGTCACCGCTTTTCGTTTTTTTTTGTATGTGGTCTCGGTGATTTTATGCTTCACTTCGTTTTTTTTTGTTTTCAGCATAAGCATGTTGTTTTAATCTCGGATGTAAGACAACATCATTGCGAATTGTCAAAAATTTTAATGGAATGTCGGCGGTAATCTTCGTCTCAATTGTGTTGCTGTGTTTAGCGCTGAGCAGTTTGAAGTATGGAATACTAACTAGTCCGCTGTCGCGGGTTGCGCAGCAACCGCGCGTTGATAGCCGCACGCTCACAGTCGAAAGTTTGTTTTTATCTCTCGCACAGCCATAGAAGCGAATAAAGAGGCTTGATTGAGCATGCGGGTTTCACATGAGCACTTTCTATCGAAAGTGAATTTCTGGACCCTGATTGACTCATCTCCGGATCTAACGCAATAAAAAAACTTGGACTGGTTGGCCATAGAAATTACATCGTGTGATGCTTTTACTTTGAAAACATGGTGGTTGGCAGCTTTTCTGATTGATGTAGTGGTTGAAGTACCAAGCATTTCACAGCTCAGCTAATACTAGTTCGATGCTACTACGCCTGTAAAATGAAGTATTTGACGAACAAGCGCAAGAACCAGAGCAGGTTGCTGAACGGCCGCGCAAACCGCAAAACTACAAGCGCGCCCAGCAAAGCTCGCAACACGTACGGACTAACACAACGTCACCACCACACACACAACAGAAATAAATATTACGGATGTCAAAGAGCACTGAAACAGGTTGACGAGTCCTAGACATCGTGGCCACAGAACACCTATACACTACCATTTGTCTTGGCCTTCACGCAAGCTCAGGTGAACCACAAAATTCAGCTGTTCCAAACGCAAACACAATCTAACTATTCACGTTCACAAAGCACATTGCAACGACAAACACAATCAAAGTGTGCGCCAATGACGTGAACACCGAGCTGATCACAAGCACGCAAAAAATACGCCTGATGTGCCTTTATTACAGTGTACTAGTACACTCTACCTTCATCATAAGAAAAGCTTCCATAGGTTGCCTTGGCGTTGTAATCTTTGACGAAAAGCCGCAATGTTCCAAAATCCGGCTATATTCAAGCCAAGTTGGGTGAAAATAGCGTTTTCGTTATTTTGACCACGTGAATATAGCATTCTCACCAGGTCGCAGCAGCGGCGGCCGTAGTCATAGAGTTTCTTAATATACACTATAGGGAACTCTGGCACTAGTGTCAGTGGGAGCTGCCACACACGGCGCTTGAGCGTGCATGGGAATGATGGGTAGTACACACATTTGTCTAATTTTTGTACTTCTGGCCTGCTTCTGGCTCCATGTGTGTTTGTGTGGCTTGGAGCTGTTTTTTCACGAAAACATAAATGAGCAAATGTTCACCGTTTGCGTTTCACAGCCTTATTCTTTCAGGCTTACCATTTCGAATCAAGTCACTAAGTTCAAAAGGGTTCGTTCTTTCACAACGAAACTGTAACCAGCAATAAACGAAGCCGCAAGTACGATTCTTTACTTCTTTTATGCATGCTTCAGGAGGCCGAGCCAGGGAGCCCAGCTGAAGAAACGCCGGTACCTCTTAGTCAAGAACTCTATGCGAAAGGGGTTATCTCAAACATATGAAACAGTGCCCCGCCGTGATGGTCTAGTGGCCAAGGTACTCGTCTGCTGAACCGCAGGTCACGGGATCGAATCTCAGCTGCGGCGGCTGCATTTTGAATTTAGGCGGAAATGTAGGCTCAGATTTGGGTGCACGTTAAAAAACCCCAGGTGGTAGAAATTTCCGGAGCCTTCCACTACGGCGTCTCTCATAATCATATAATCATATGGTGGTTTTGAGACGTTAAACCCCACATATCAATCAAACATATGAACGAGTGCCAGTTGTATAGTATACTTAGACCGTCTGCTACTCTGCGTAAAATAACTGCAACCGGTTTTCATTTTGTATCGACAGCTGAAATTGTACTGCTTTCCTAATATTATATTAACGTAACGCCGTGGCAAGCATGAAAAGTTATGACGATGTTTAGTATTATAGGTATAGTTCTTTTATTAATTTAGTAAATGTCAAAAGTGTAGGAAGGCATTGGTGCATTTTGTTTTAAGAAATATAGCTTGTATATGTACACAGTAAACATACACACACACGTATATATATATATATATATATATATATATATATATATATATATATATATATATATATATATATATATATATATATATATATATATATATATATATATATATATATATATATTGTGAAGAAGAAGATGTGCCAGCAGCAAGCAGCATCGCCAAGGCCCGGCTCTCTCGGCTCGTGCTTCGGTTCGTTGCTGTGCCGATCGCTGGACGGTTGTTCACGCTGTCTCATCGCTGTCTTTAACGACTCATAAACCTCCTCACATTTGGTGGAAGGTGCTGTTCATCCCCGTCGCTACACCCTGGAGCTGCGAAGCCGCACGCTACCACCTGTCATGACTGCCAACGCCACTACATCGACGCCTCCGCTCCAGTTCAACTGCCCTGGCCATCCCATACCAAACTCCGGGACTCTCATCAAAACTTGTCCCCCGGTACGAGGGGCCTTACACCGTTTTAGAGAAAACCTCTCCGGTTAATTACCTAATTGAGCCAGTTTCTCGATCGGATGACATGCGCCGGCGTGCACGTGACATCGTCCATGTTTCCCGCCTAAAACCGTATCATGAGCCTCTCCATGAAACTTCTTAGGTCGCCAGGATGGCTCTTTTTTCAGCGGGGGCGATTGTGAAGAAGAAGATGTGCCAGCAGCAAGCAGCATCGCCAAGGCCCGGCTCTCTCGGCTCGTGCTTCGGTTCGTTGCTGTGCCGATCGCTGGACGGTTGTTCACGCTGTCTCATCGCTGTCTTTAACGACTCATAAACCTCCTCACAATATATATATATATATATACAAGTGGACTATACATGTATATGTACAAGATGACGAGGTGGCCTGGAGTTGCAGCTCCTCGCGGATCACGGACCATATCAGCGCACGGAGCTCACCGTCATGCGTCGGCCTGATATCTGCTGTTTCAGGTTGTAAACGTATCAGTTGAAGGTCATCGAGTCGCTGGCACGTACTGATGATATCGGCGACCGTGGTCGGGTTCTTTGCCGCCAGAGCGTTAAATGCGACGGCGCCAAACGCGGTCATGCTCCGCCATCGAGCTGTCGACGCGACGGCATAGGGTGAAGACATCTTCAATGTACGAAGTATAGAACTCGCCGGAGTGCTCGACACGTTCAGCAAGCTTTCGTTTGGCGATGTCTGCACGTACAGAAGGGTTGGAAAATATCTGACGGAGCTGCTGCCTAAAGGTAGGCCAGTCTGCGAAATCCAGCTGATGGTTGAGAAACCACGTCTTAGCGACACCTGTCAGAGAAAACGGTACGCGGGACAGCTTCACAGAATCATGCCAATAATTAAGCGCACTCAAACGGTCGTACTCATACAACCAGTCTTCAACGTCTTCACCGCGAAGGCCGGCGAACATCGGTGGATCTTTTTGAAGGGCGGAGACAGGCCAAGAAGGCATGCCCAGGGGTGCAGGCGCGGTGGATGGAGCCGTGTTGTTGTGATCGTCTTGCGACATGACCGCAGGCTGACTGCGCAGACGGCGATCCGACCAAAGCTTCAGGGATGGTTCGTAGTCGAAGATAACGAAAAAGCGCTGCATGGAGAGGACCAGGGGACCGGAAAGCACTCTCCACCACTTGTAAGGCAACGTTTTTGCTTGCTTGCTTGCTTGTTCCTTTCTTTTGTGGCTCTCACCCACTAAGAGAATTGGCCAAGAAGCCGGTGGTTAATGCAAGTCTATACCTTTAGGTTTTCTAGACTAGGGGAATATGATTACTGTGTTTTAACTGTGAAATTAATTTGGCGCTATGTAAAAAAAGGAAAAAATGGGGGGGGGGAGGCAAATAACAGAATTTGTTGAATATCTGAGGTGGAATCGTTATATCAAATTCTCCTGAAAGTTGAATCATTGCAGTGTATCAGCTAAATAATAAGTGGTAGTGTGGCTAGTAAAATTTGAGAGCTGATCGCTGACTCAGCAAGGTGAACCTCTTGTGTTATATATGAATTTGCAGAGAGCCCCGCAGATGTTCCTGTCGCTGTGTCCTAATGAAGTGGCCCCAAAAGACAAAATATTGGGAGTATTAAGTGATATTCCTAGTTTTCTGAATAAAATTTCGAAGCAGTTTTTTTTTATTTTTGAAACGGTGACATGTGATAAGAAAATGGTTGATATGTTCAGGTTTGTTACAGCTTGAGCACAGAGGGTATGGCACCAGACCAGACCTGTTTAAGCAGAAATTAAGAGGTGGTACACGGCAACGCATTTTGTTATCAAGACTTCCCATTTACGCATGGGACACCATTTATTATACCATGTGAAGTGCAGGTGCGAGATATCTGGATTCGGTATCATGATTTTTGATGAGTCTTCAAGAAGGGAAAGTTTTCTAAACCTCGCCGCTGTTACATAAGCTGTAGGAGGCATGATTGGCACAATCGGAAGATCAAGAGATGTTCGCGCAAGTGTGTCAGCCATCTCGTTTATAAATATACTACGATGGCCTGGCACCCAAATCATTCGCACTAGACGAATGTTTGCTGGGATTAATGACTTAAAAGTGTCTAGTATTGCTGATGTCGACGACGGTGGTAAAAATGAACACACGGAATACGAGTCAGACACTATCACAGCTGTCGAATGAGTCGCAGGAAGTTTACGAATAGCTAGTATAACGGCCATTAATTCCGCTTCAAATATTGGTGTATAATCTGGGAGGCGTAATGGAAATGACCAGAATAATTAGAGAGAGAAAACGAAAAGCTGTCTTTGGCTGCAAGATACTTTTACTTGCCGAGCCTCTACCCCACAACACAGGGAAGACTGATGATGATGAGTATGTACATATAAGATGACGCGAAGGAATAATGCTCACAATTTGTATATATATATATATATATATATATATATATATATATATATATATATATATATATATATATATATATATATATATATATATATATATATACATCGCTCCTTATCCGACTTGAACTAGTTTTGAGACCACATACTGTCCAATAGGTGAAATCTACAGTGCGCATTGTAGTGACATGCTATGTTCAGCTTCGCAAACTGCAAACTATTGGCACACGGATACCCATGGCAGATTTCTTTTTTTAGGGGGTTGGGTGTGCAGCAGAACCCCTAACTTTGGCAATTGTTTGTCGCTGTGAATGCCTGTATATATTTTAGTATACCCTATAAATTTAAATTGCAAAAACATTTCCTAGTGTAGGGGGGTTCAGATTCCCTCCGTCTCCCCTCGTTATATTATGGCTTTCTGGTTCTGCGTCCTTCTGCCACAGTACTTGTTTTTTTTAATCTCACAGCTTTCTGAGCACAGCTAGCTTCCAATAAATCAGCTCAGTTATTCAGATGGACGCGTAAAGTAGGTATGCGCCACAGAGTTTGCGAGATGTTAGATGGCGGTACTAGGAGTTTTCACAAAATGGACGCACGGATGCATGCAAGGGTGGACGGATGTATGGACACGCCGACGCGTAAAGCGGGTATGTGTCACAGGGGATGCGAGATGGCGGTACTTCGAGTGTTCACTAGATGGACGCACGGACGGACGCATGGACGGACGCACAGACAGACTAGCAGATGGACGGATGGATAATGAACGCGTAAAGCAGCTATGTTCCACAGAGATCAAATTAAATCAAATCAGTTTTATTTACATCTCGAAGATGTGCGTAAGCTTAGCCGAAAAGCGAAACGATTTCTTGAGGAAAGCTCAAGCCCCAATATATAACGCCTACAGTAGAGACACTCAAAGATATGATAATGCTATCAAAAAGAACTAGCGTGTTACATACATGAAGAAAAAAAATACTAATACAAATACTACCATGAAACATTCCATCGCGTCACAAGAGAAAAAAAAGAAAAAGGAGTAAAAATGTTTAGTGTAGCACTTAGAATCTTCTTTCTACAATATTTATGAAGACAATTATACAGGGTATGTGTAGAATATCGTGCCTACATTCAATCACACTGATAGTCATTCGTTAGAGATAATTTGACCCAATAATTATTTCAAAACTATAGGCAACCATCAAACAAACAAAAATAAAGTAAATATATCTCTCTTCGTACAGTACAGCAAATGTGTGTGTGTGTGTGTGTGTGTGTGTGTTTTACGGGGATTTGTTACAGAAAGGGTTTTTCGTTATGACGTATACTACATTTCTCTACTTCTAATTCACTTCTGAGGAGTGTATTCAGCAAGTGAGGCAAACAATACTGTAACATCTGTCGTCCGTATAATTTCGGCAAAAGGGGATTTTCCAGAAGTCTAGTTTGCGGAGAGAATAGGAAGGAGCATTTCCTCTTACTTCAGCAAGATTTAAAAGGTCATGCTGATTTTTATAAACAGACTTTTTATACCTGATAGCTAGTTTGCAATAATAAAATTTAAGGGTACGACGTTAAAACGATGAAACAATTTTTTCGTATGCGCACAATATACAACGTTAGCTTTGGATCAATGAGCCCTTTTTTGTAACATATATACTTTATGGTTATTTCTATGTGTGAAAATTCTCCACACTAAAAAACAATTATTTATGTAAGATAAACAAAGCGTGTTGTAGAGCATGAGTTTTATCGATACAGGAAGAATATGTCGAAATTTTGTTATTGCACCCACACTCTTAGCTACGTGAGATTGAACGTGGTCAAAATGATCGTCCCTGGGCATATTTTTTTGGAACAGCACGCGAAAAATTTTTATTGAGTTCACAAATTCTATAGGTGCTGTGCCTAAAAATAAGGAACTATCAATGGGAACTGAAAGCTGACGCGGATGTATAAGAACGGCCTTTGTTTTCTGATCATTGATCAACAGCGAGCTTTCTTTACTGCACTTTAGTATGTATTCAAGGGCGTTATTTATTTCAGCTGTTAAACATTGCAAATTTTTTCCAAGGAAACATTGGCTGGTGTCATTAGCGTAAATTACATAGGTTGGTGTTTTGTTGATAGTGATTAAGTCGTGTATGTAAAGAATAAAGAATAAAGGACCCAATTTGCTTACTTACGGAACGCCAGTGACTACCTGTTGTAACAATGAAACTGCCGTTCCTAAGCTGACACATTGAAACCTATGCTTCAAGAAGGATTTTATCAAAAGCAGTGGCGTGCCGCGTATACCATATAGTTGTAGTTTTTCTAACAAGGTTGCACACTGAATCTGGTCAAACGCCTTTGAAAAATCTATGTATATGCCTACACATATCTGTTTTAATTCAAAAGCCTTAAGAATAATTTTCTTCTGGGTCAGTAGTGCAGATTTAGTTGATTTGCCGTGTAGAAAGCCATACTGAGATTCATTATGAAATTGAAAGCGTGACTAAATTTTGTTACTCATGTATAAATAATCCTTCAAAGTCCTTTGGAAACATTGGCAATATAGAAATTGGATTATAATTTGAGAACTCATTTTCGCCGCCCTTTTTGTGCAGGACTCTAACTATAAAGATCTGCATCATTTTCGGAATACAGCCCGTTACTTTTGCAAGGTTGTATATGTGGCCAAGAAATAGAGCAATGATGTCAGGCATGAACTTTACCGGCTCGATCTGTATATCGTCAATATCCCTAGCTCTGCTGTTTTCGAGAGATGCTTTAATACCTCCCACCTCGTGTTCATCCATTCGCTCTAAATAAATACTGTGCCTAATTTCCCTAATACTATATGTTGCAAAAAGAATGCACTGTCCATTATAACTTCATCCCGAAAAGCTTATTGAATGCTTCAGCAAAATCTTTTCCGCATATGCGCTCACTGTTCATAACGAGATCACCGACAGTCGATGGCAGTTGGGTGCGGTTTACAGTTTATTTAGTTTTTTCCATACATCTCCTGTTTGATTACAGTATTTTCTGTGGACCTGGTCATGCAGATATTTGTTATTTTCACTTCTAAAAAAAGAGGTTAGCTTATTTCTATACTGCTTAAAGATTTCAAAGTCAGTATCCAGTCTGCTCTTAAGAAACTTTTTGAACAATCTCGAGTTTTGTTTGTTTTGTTTTAAGCATTCACGGTTTATCCACGGTTTACGACACTTACATGTTTTATACTCTGCGAGATGCGAGATGCTGGTACTTAGAGTGTTCATTAGATGGAGGCATGAATGGACGCATGGACGGACGGACGGATAGACGGACGCGTAAGGCGGATATGTGCCACAGGGTATGCGAGTTGCGAGATGGTGTTACTCCAAGTGTTCACTGGATGGAGGCACAGATTGACTACCGGACGGGCGGACGGACAGACTAGCCGACCGCGGACGGATAGACGGACCCGTAAAGCGGGTATGTGCCAGAAGGATGCGAGATATCGGCACTGGGAGTGTTCACTAGATGGACGCACGGACGGATGCATTGACGGACCGAGAGGCAGATTAGCAGACGGACAGATGGATAGACAGACGCGTGAAGCTGGTATGTGTCATAAGGTATGCGAGATCGAAGGACGGACAGGTGGACGCGTAAGCGCGTATGTGCCAGAGGAGATGTGAGATGGCAGTACTTGGAGTGTTAACTAGATGGACGCGCGGACGAACGCATTGACGGACAAACAGGCATACTAGCAGACGGACGTTGAAACGGACGGACGAATGAATGAATGGACAGGCAGACTATCAGACAGACGTTTGCATTGATGGACACGTAAAGCAGGTATGTGCCTCAGGGTATGCGAGATTCGAGATGCCAGTACTTGCAGTGTTCACTAGATGGACGCATCGACGGACACACAGTCAGGCTAGTAGACGGCCGGATGAATAGACGGACGCGTACAGCGGGTATGTGCCACAGGGAATGTGAGATACGAGATGGCTGTACTACAAGTGTTCACTGAATGGACGCATGAATTGACGCATGGATGGACGCACAGACAGATTAGCAGATGGAAGAACGGATAGACGGACGCGTGAAACAGGTATGTGCAACAGGGTATGCGAGACGCGAGATGCCGGTACTTGGAGTGTTCACTAGATAGACGCAAGGTTGAATGGACAGGCAGACTAGCCGACGGACAAATGGATCGGCGGACGCGTAAAACAGGTACGTTCCACAGGGGATGCGAGATGCGGGCTGGCGGTACTTAGAGTGCTCCCTAGATGGACGCATCGACGGGCGCATGGAAGGACACACAGACAGAATAGCGGACGGACGTGTAAAATGAGTAAACAGACAGACGCGTAAAATGAGTATGTGTCACAGGGCATGCGAGCAGCGAGATGGCGTTTCTTGAAGTGTGCACTAGATGGAGGCACAGATGGACGCACGGACGGACGGACAGACTAGATGACAGATGGACGGCTAGATGGACGTGTAAAGCAGGTATGTGCCACAGGGCATGGGAGATGCGTGATAGGGGTACTTGGAGTGTTCACTAGATGGACGCACGGTGGAACGAATGGATGGACAGGATGACAGACTGGCAGACGGACGGAGGGATAGATGGACGCGTAAAGCTGCTGGGTATACGAGATGCGAGAAGGCAGTACTTGGAGTGTTCACTAGGCGGACGCACGGATCAATGCATGGATGGGCGGACAGACTGACTAGCAGACGGATGGATGGATAGGTGGACGCGTAAACGGGTATGTGGCAAGGGGATGCGAGATGCGTGATGGTGGTACTTGGAGTGTTCCCTAGATGGACGCACAGATGATGCATGGACGAACGCACAGGCAAATTAGCAGATGGACAGATGGATAGAACGACGCGTAAAGCGGGTATGTGCAACAGGGTATGTCAGATGTGAGATGGCGGTACTTAGAGTGTTCGCTAGATAGACTCATGGACGGACAGACAGTCTAGCAGACGGACGGATGGATAGACGGACCCATAAAGCGAGCATGTGCCACAGGGTATGCGAGATGCGAGATGGCTGTACTTCAAGTGTTCACACGATGGGCGCACGGATTGCCGCATGGACGGACGCACACATAGACTAGCAGACGGATGGAGGAATACACGGACGCGTAAAACAGGTATGTGCCACAGCGTATGCAAAATGCGAGATGCCTGTACTTAGAGTGTTCACTAGATCAACGCATGGATGGATGGATAGGTAGACGGACGAATGGATAGACGGACGTGTAAATCGGGTATGTGCCATAGGGGATGCGACATGCGGGTTGGCGGTATTTGGATTGTTCACTAGATGGAGGCACGGACGGACGCAGGGACGGATGGAAAGATAGACTATCAGACGGCCAAATAGATAGACAGACGCGTAAAGCGGGTATGTGCCACATGGTAGGGGAGGTGCGAAATGGTGGTACTTGGAGTGTTCACTAGATAGACGCATGGACGAACGGACAGACGGACGCGTAAAGCGGGTTTGTGCCAGAGGGGATGCAAGATGGTGGTACTTGGAGTGCGCAATAGATGTACGCATAGACGGGTGCATTCACGGACATACAGGCAGACTAGCAGACGGACGGACAAATAGACGGACGTGAAATCTACGTATTTGCCACAGGGTATGCAAGATGGTGGTACTTCGAGGGTACACTAGATAAACGCACGGATGGACGCATGGACGCACGCACAGACAGACTAGCAGACGGATGGACAAATAGACAGACGCGTATTGCGTTCATGTGCTATAGGGTATGCGAAATGGTGGTACTTGGAGTGTTCACTAAATGGACGCACGGACAGACGCATGGACGGACAGACAGACATACAGATTAGCAGACGGACGGACGGATAGGCGGACGCATAAAGTGAGTATGTGCCACAAGGGATGCGAGATGGCGGCACTTGGAGATGGACACACGGACACACGCAGGAACCGACGGACAGGCAGACTAGTGCCACAGGGTATGTGAGAGGCGTGATGGTGGTACTTGGAGTGTTGACTAGATGGACGCATGGATGAACGCATGGACGCACGGACAGACAAACTAGCTGACGGACGGACGAATAGGCGGACGCGTAAAGCGGGTATGTGCGAAGGGGATGCGAGATGCGGGTTTGCGGTACTTGGTGTGCTCACTTGATGGACGCATGGACGGACGCGTGGATGGACACACAGACAGACTAGCCGACGGACGCATGGTTAGACGGACGCGTACAGCGAGTATGTGTCACAGTGCATGCGAGTAGCGAGATGGTGTCACTTGAAGTGTTCACTAGATGGAGGCACAGATGGACGCATGGACGGACAAACAGACTAGATGGCGGATGGATGGCTAGATGGACGTGTAAAGCGGGAGGAAGGAGGAGGAAGAAAGTTTAGGTGAAAAGACAGGGAGGTTAGCCAGTTCTTAGACCAGCCGGCTATCCTGTGCTAAAGAAAGGGGTGAGGGGATGAAAGGTGTTAAAAAGAAATGTTGCGAGAGAGAGAGAAATGACAAAAAATATTGTGACAGAGGAAAGGCAACATCAAAGAGTATAAGACACTAAAGTCTGTCTGCTAAGCCAGTTGTCCGCAAAAAGCGCAGCAAAGCTTTCAGAGCCTTCTGGGCTGAGTATGGGCTCGGCCAATGACCCAGAATCCTTTGTTGCGACAAAGGCCGATCGTCTAGTCTATCCAGAGATGCCGTCAGTTCTTGTCTTTGCGCGTTGAAATGGGTGCACTCACAGAGAAGGTGCGCGATGGTTTCTTCGCAGCTGCAGTAAATGCATGTAGGAGAGCTGGCCATTCCAATGAGATAAGAGTATGCATTCGTGAAGGCCACTCCAAGCCACAGGCGGCATAGAAAAGTCTCCTCAGCTCGAGATATCCTTGGGGGAAGACGAAGCTGCAGATCGGGATCCAAGTTATGCAGGCACGCGTTTGTGAAGTCTGTTCAGTTCCACTGAAGCAGTGTGGTGTCACGTGCAAGTGAACGAGGTCTTGTAGCTGCGTCGGTTTTTGAGAACAGGATGGCTGTGTATTGGGTACCATAGTGTGTAGATCTAGCGGCCTCACCTGCGCGGTCATTGCCATATATATTGCAATGACCTGGTATCCACTGATACGCTATGCTGTGCTGTTTTTCGATTGCTTGGTGATGAAGAAGCCTTATTTCAGCTACTAGCTGTTCATTAGGTCCATGGCGAAAGGGTGACATAAGATATTGAAGAGCTGCCTTCGAGTCCGAGAAGATAGACCAAATTCCCGAAGGTTCTTCCACTATAAACTCCAGAGCTGCACGATTGGCGGCGAGATCTGCAGCTGTCGACGACGTCAAATGCGATGTCATGAGTTTAATTGCGATGTGCCTCGTGGGAATAACCACCGCCCTTGCAGAGCTTACTGAAGACACCGAGCCATCCGTGTAAATGTGAAGGCGTCCGTTGTGCTTCTCTTGCAGGAAGAGTAATGTGGCCTGTTTCAGGGCTAGATTCGAACACTTTTTCCTATTTTGGATACCAGGAATTGTAAGAAGGGCTTTGAGTGGGTGTAGGCACCATAATGGTATCGGCGGCCGTGATGCATTCGTGAAGTGCAATGAAAGCACTGCCAAATGCTGAGCTACAGTTGCGCCGAACGCTGAGTGGGGCCTAGAGGTTCGAAGTGAGGCGAGGTGATGAGATGGAAGACGAGCGAAATGTCTTATGTGCATTATCAAAGCATCTACGCGGATGTATGCGTTGACTGGATAATCACGCGCAGTGATGACTGTCGCTACTGTAGACGCGCATCTCGGGAGACCAAGGCATATTCTCAGTGCTTGGGCTTCGATCGACTGCAGGATGCGAAAGTTTGTTCTTCGGATCCCGCAAAGCACCGGTAAGCTGTATCGCATATAACCGAGGATCAGAGCAGTGTAGAGTTGAAAAATTGCGCGTACCGATGCACCCCACGTTTTTCCAGCAAGAAACCTCAGTACGTGGGTGATCATGGTGAGTTTAGTTTTCATGTGGGCGATGTGAGGGCTCCAGGAGAGGTCGCGATCAACTATGACTTCGAGGAATCGGTGGGTGTTCACGTAGGTGATCGTGTGCACGTTGATTTTAATAACATATGGGCTCATCGCCTTATGCGTGAATGCTATAAGCGAGCATTTCTCTGGTGACAGCTCTATCCCCGATCTTCCAGGTACTTTGTCGCTATTGTAGCCGCTCTCTGAAGCCGGGCACGCAAATGAAGGCGTGTCACGCCTGACGCCCAGATGCAGATGTCATCTGCATATATTGATTGATGGACAGATTCTGGAAGTGCGTTAACCAGGCCGAGTAGCACTAGATTAAAAAGTGTGGGGCTAAAAACACCACCTTAGGGCACACCACGACGGTTAAAATGATGCGTTGTGCCATTCTCGGTCTATACAAAGAAAGTTCTACCTTTCAGATAGCTATTCATTCATTGGTAAACCCGATCCCCTAATGTAAACCCGACCCCCTAAGTGTCGTAGTTTGGCGATTTTTCCAGGCCCTTGATCTTTAAATAAGTTGGTATGTGGTCGCTTCCATGAGTTTCATAGTCGGCGAACCACTTGACCTTTCCATTTAGGCTTCGTGACACGGAAAGCAGGTATGTGCCACAGGGTATGTGAGATGCGTGATGGAACTAGGAGTGTTCACTAGATGGACGCACGGACAGACGCATGGATGTACAAAATGACATACTTGAAGCCGGATAGATTGACGCGTAGAGTGAGTATGTGCCACAGGGTATACGAGATGCGAGAAGGCGGTACATGGAGTGTTCACTAGGCGGACGCACGGATGGACGCATGGACGGGTGGACAGACTGACTAGCAGACGGACGGACGGATACGCGGACGCGTAAAGCGGGTACGTGCAAAGGTGCAGCGAGATGCGTGATGGTGGTACTTGGAGTGTTCCCTTGATGGACGCACACATTATGCATGGACAGACGCACAGGCAAATTAGCAGACGGACATATGGATAGACAGACGCGTAAAGCGGGTATGTGCAACAGGGTATGCGAGATGCGAGATGGCGGTACTTGGAGTGTTCACTAGATAGACGCATGGACGGACGGACAGACGGACGCGTAAAGCGGGTATGTGCCGTAGGGGATGCGAGATGGCGGTACTTGGAGTGTTGACAAGATGGATGCATGGAAGAACGCATTGACGGACACAGAGGCAGATTAGCAGACGGAAGGACAAATAGACGGATGTATAAACCACGTATGTGCCACTAGGTATGCGGTGTGGTGGTACTTTGAGTGTTCACTAGGTAAACACACGGACGGACAGACAGACTAGCAGACGGACGGATGAATAGACTGACCCGTAAAGCGGGCATGTGCCACAGGGTATGCGAGATGCGAGATGGCTGTACTTCAAGTGTTCACATGATGGGCGCACAGATTGACGCACGGATGGACGCACACATAGACTAGCCGACAGACGCAGGAATACACGGAAGCGTAAAACAGGTATGTGCCACAGCGTATGCAAAATGCGAGATGCCGGTACTTAGAGTGTTCGTTAATCGACGCATGGATGGATGGACAGGCAGACTAGCAGACGGATGGAAGGATAGACGGATGTGTAAAGCGGGTATGTGCCACAGTGGATGCGAGATGCAGGTTGGCGGTATTTGGGTTGTTCCCTAGATGAACGCATGGACGGACGTATGGACGGACGTACAGAAAAACTAGCAAATGGTTGGACAGATAGACGGACGCGTAAACCGGATATGTGCCAGAGGGTATGTGTGAGACGAGATGGCGGTTCTTGCAGTAATAGCTAGATGGACGCACGGACGAATGCACCGACGGATGGACAGACAGACTAACAGAAGTACGAACAGATTGACAGACGCGTAAAGTGGGTATAGGTCACAGGGGATGCGAGATGGCGGTACTTCGAGTGTTCTCTAGATGGACGCACGGACGGATGCATGGACGGATGCACGGACAGACTAGCAGACAAATGGACGGGTAGGCGAACACGTAAAGCAGGCATGTGCCAGAATGTATGTGAGATGTGTGATGGTTGTACTTCGTGTGTACACTAGATCGACTAGACGACGCACGAACGGATGCATGGACGGATGGACAGACAGACTAGCAGACGGCCGAATGGATAGGCAGACGCGTAAAGCGGGTATGTGCCACAGGGTAGGGGAGATGCGAGATGGCGGAACTTGGAGTGTTCACTAGATGGACGCATGGACGGGCACATTCACGGACACAGAGGCAGACTAGCAGACGGACGGACAGATAGACGGACGTGAAAACCATGTGTGTGCCGCAGAGTATGCCAGATGGCGGTACTTCGAGTGTTCCTTAGATAAACGCATAGATGGAGGCATGGACGGACGCACAGACAGACTAGCAGACGGACAGACAGATAGACAGACGCGTATATCGGTCATGTGCCACAAGGTATGCGAAATGGTGGTACCTGGAGTGTTCACTAAATGGACGCATGGACAGACCCATGGACGGACAGACAGACAGACTAGCAGACGGACGGACGGATAGACAGACGCATAAAGTGAGTGTGCCACAAGGGATGCGAGATGGCGACACTTGGAGTGTTCACCAGATGGACACACGGACAGACGCAGGGACCAAAGGACAGACAGACTAGCAGACGGACGGACGGATAGATAGAGGCCAAAAGCGGGTATATGCCACAGCTGATGCGATACACAAGATGGCAGTACTTGCAGTGTTCACTAGATGGACGCATGGACGAAGGAATGGGCGGATTGACAAACAGACTAGCAGACGAACGGACGGATAGATGGACGCATAAAGCGGGCATTTGCCACAGGAAATGCGAGATGGCGGTACTTAGATTGT
Source organism: Rhipicephalus microplus (assembly GCF_043290135.1). Classification (NCBI taxonomy): domain Eukaryota; kingdom Metazoa; phylum Arthropoda; class Arachnida; order Ixodida; family Ixodidae; genus Rhipicephalus; species Rhipicephalus microplus. The sequence goes on along the minus strand of NC_134700.1, from coordinate 25,100,280 downwards.
TCACTAGCAGGACGCACGGACAAACGCGTGGACGGATGGACAGTCTAACAGACGGACGGATGAATAGACGGATGCGTAAAGCCAGTATGTGCCACACGGGATGCGAGGTGGCGGTACATGGAGTGTCCACTAGATGGACGCCCTGACGGACGCATGGACGGATGGACAGGCATACTAGAAGATTTACGGGCGGATAAACGGACCTGTAAACCACGTATGCGCCGCACGGTAAGCGAAATTGCGGTACTTGAAATGTTCACTAGATGCACGTATGGACGGATGCATCGATGGACAGACAGACAGACTAGGAGATGGACGGGCAGATCGATGGACGTGTAAAAGGGGCATGTGCCACAGGGGATGCGGGACGCGAGATGGCGGTACTTGAAGTGTTAACTAGATGGACGCATGGATGGGCACATGGATGGACGCATAGACGGACGCACAGACAGACTAGCAGACGGACGGACGGATAGATGTACGCTAAAGCAGGTATGTGCCACAAGGTATGGGAGATGCCGGTACTCGGAGTGTTCACTAGATGGACGCCTGAACGGACGGACAGATAGACTAGCAGAGAGACGAAGGGATAGACGGACGTGTAAAGCGGGTATGTGCCACAGGGGATACGAGATGCTAGTTGGTGGTACTAGGAGTGTTCACTAGATGCACGTATGGACAGACGCATGGACGTAAGGACAGACAGACAAGCAAACGGACGGATGGACAGATGGACACTAAAAGCGGGTATGTGCCACAAGGTATCAAATCAAATTAAATCAGTTTTATTTACATCCTGAAGATGTGGGTAAGCTTGGGCGAAAGGCGAAACAATTCGCCAGAGGAAAGCCCAAGCCGCCATATACAACGCATACAGTAAAGACACTCAAGGATGTGATAATGCCATCAAAAAGAACTAGCGCGTTACATACACGAAGAAAAAATACCAACACAAATACTATCACCAAACATACCAGCGCTTCACATGAGAAAGAAAAGACAAAGAAGTAAAAATGTTTAAGTAATACTTGGAACCTTGTTTCTACAATATTTATGACTACAATGATACAGGGTAAGTGTAGATTATCGTGCCGACATTCAATCGTACCGATAGTCGTACCGACAGTGAATCGTTAGAGATAATTTGACCCAATAACTATTCCAAAACTATAGGCAAACATCAAACAAACAAATTAATGTATATTGCCATTGATGAACGAGCCGCTGTTGCTCATACCCGTTTCGGGCTACGAAAAGGAAGAGCACATTTTTGTTGCTCGGGTTCAGGTGAACTCCTGGCTGCAGGTCTTGTTTTTGCTCGCGACATTACTGGTGGAGGTGCTGGGTACGTGTACTTCGGCTGTGTCGGCCATTGTGGAGACAGCTACATCTGCCAGAGCAAAAAGCAGCCGCCACCTGCGTGGTTTACGTGTACTTCGGCTGTGTCTGCTATCGTGGAGACAGCTACATCTCCCAGAGCAAGAAGCAGCCGCCACCTGCGTGGTTTACTCCCTGAATTTGGTCCCTTGACATCGACACCCAGAAAAATGGCAACTTCGATGACAAGCCGGGCGGTCCAAACCAGCGATGGCCATGGTTCTCTTCTCGCCCATGTTTTTCATGCGCCACAGACACCAAAGTCGTTCCATGGAGACATCTTCGAGGATGTTAATGACTGGCTCGACCACTTTGATCGGGTTGCCAGTATCAACAAATGGGACGATGTTCGCAAACTGCGCCGAGTTTACTTCTACTTGGAGGATTCTGCGATGACGTGGTACGAGAACCACGAGGGCTCCTTTGCAACCTGGCAAGAGTTTAGCCGTCAGCTCCGTGACGCCTATCCGAACACCGAGAGGAAAGAGAGGGCTGAACAAGCCATATCCTGCAGAAACCAGTGGCCGAACGATCGAGTATCCATGTTTGTCGAGGACATGCTTCGGCTCTTCAAGCTCGCGGACGCTGCCATGCCCGAGGAAAAGAAGGTGTGGAATTTCATGCGCGGAGTAAAAGAACAGCTTTTCGCTGGGCTCGTGCGCGATCCACAAACGACAGTCGCCCAGTTCATCGGTGAGGTGACCACTATGGCACGTACGCTGCAGCAGTGGTCGTCATAATACGAACGCCAGATCCCGGCCACCGCATGCTCTATCGGCTCTGACAGCGAGAGAGGCCCTCGCAGACTTAATTCGAAGTATTGTTCGGGAAGAACTGCGACAGCTTCAGGCCGTGGAATCCTATCAACCTGTGTCATCCCTCGCTGATGTAATCAGACAAGTCCGGCAGGCCTTCAGACCCCTGACCCCAATCGCACCAACCATTCCCAAAGCCCCAGTCCTGACATACGCAGCGGCATTGCGATCCCCTGCGCCACCGGCTACAGATCCTGCTATGCGGCCCAGGTACCAAGCTATGCAGTCATTCCACGCCACTGCTTCGAGCCCACCTCTCGGCTCAAGGTTCCCGAGCACACCCACCTATCTGCCGTCTACCTCAAGACAAAGTCGTAGCAAGGCAAGCACGTGGCGCACCTCGGATAACCGTCCGCTCTGCTATCACTGCGGCGAAGCGGGTCACGTATAGAGGAACTGTCAATACCGGCAACTAGGTCTCCACGGCTTCCATCCTGATGCTCGATGCCCGCGCTACGGTGAGCGCCCCCGCGAAATCGAAGCCTATCTCACGGGCCGGCAAACATCTTCGACTTTTCAGCACCACTAGTCGAGATCCCCGTCACCTCACCGGTCTACGTCACCCAGTTTGCCCTGATCGTCCTCCGCTCCTTTCAGGAGCCGGTCGCCAGGTCCCCACAGGGGAAACTAGGAACGGCGACTTCTGGGGGTGAAGTCGCGGCCCGGCAAAGTGTAAAAGACCCTCTTTCGACGCAATGACCAGACGAGGACCATTCCTGTTTTGCAGTGTTCTCCGACAGCAGAAAGATCGTTTCTGCCGAAATTGCCGTCTTCGTCGACAATCATGCTGTTAACGCCCTCGTCGACACCGGCGCTGACTATTCCGTAATGAGCGCCGCACTGGCATCTGAACTGAGGAAGGTTACTGCACCATGGCAAAGACCCCAGCTGCGCACAGCAGGGGGCCATATGGTGAGGCCTACCGGTATGTGCGCGGCACGCATTCGTATATGTACGTCGACATTTGCGGGCTCTTTCCTCGTATTGCGCGTGTGCTCTCGGCCAGTCATTCTAAGAATGGACTTCCTTCGTGAATACGGCGCCGTCATCGACTTCCGTGAATAATGGTGTCGTTCGAGGATCTTTTTGCACTGCAACTGACAATACACAGTTCCGGAAAAGAGCACTCCGTGTTACCGACGATTCTCTGACTCTCCTACCTCGAAGCAGCCCCTTTGTCGAAGTAGAAATGGGACAGGACGTGTCTGACGCGGTCATTGCAGAAGCCAATTTGTCTCTCCTTATTTCACGACAAATATGTGTTGCCCGAGGAATCATTCAGCCTAGCAGTAGGCATGTTCACCTGTTGGTCATGAACTTCAGCGACGAATATCGCCACCTAACGAGACACACTGCCATTGCATATTGTGAAGAACTTGCCGATGCCGATGGTTCGCCCACGTTAGCTTTATTTTCATCGAATGGCCACACTGACGAGGCCTTCACGAGCACTCTCGACGTAAACGAGAGACTACCTTTGGCTCAACGAGAAAGCCTTTTGCGTTTACTCGGCTCATTTCAAGACTGCTTTGCCACTATGTCAAAGGTGAAACAGACACCACTTGCTCAGCATCGTATCATTACGGAACCCACCCTGAGACCCATCCGACAACACGCCTATAGGGTGTCGCAAAAATAGCAAGACGCTGTACGTGACCAAGTCCAACAGATGCTTCAGGACGACGTCATCCAGCCAGCAATCAGTCCCTGGGCTTTGCAAGTCGTGTTAGTAAAGAAGAAGGACGGTACGTTGCGTTTTTGCGTTGATTACCCTAAACTGAACAAGGTCACCAAAAAGGACGTTTATACTCTACCCCGGATAGATTACTGGTTGGACCGTATACGCAACGCTAAATATTTTTCTTTCATGGATTTACGTAGCGGCTACTGGCAAATCGCAGTGGATGAGCGCGACCGCGAAAAGACGGCGTTTATTACTCCCGACGGCCTGTACGAGTTTAAAGCGTTGCCTTTCGGTCTATGCTCAGCGCCAGCTACTTTCCAAACAATGATGGATACGGTTCTCACAGGGCTCAAATGGCAATCATGTCTTGTTTATCCTGATTACGTCGTGGTCTTTGCAGACACGTTTGAACAACACGTCCAACGCCTTCATGCAGTACTTCAGGCAATTAGAACAGCGGGGCTTTCTCTCAAACCCTAGAAACGTCATTTTGGATATGAAGAACTGAAGTTCCTTGGTCGCGTTGTGAGCCATGCTGGCATCCGCCCAGATCCAGAGAAAACCCGTGTTGTTGCCGCCTTTTCCGTGCCCACAAATAAGCACGACCTATGCCGATTTCTGGGGCTCTGTGCGTATTTCAGGCGCTTTGTCAAAAACTTTTCGAAGATTGCTGAACCCTTCAACAAGCTTACAAAAGACAGTGTCTCGTTTGTTTAGGGTCCCGATCAGTGTCATGCGTTCGAAACCTTCTGAAACATCCTCCAGGCTCCGCCTGTGCTGGGTCATTTTGACGAAAGCGCTGACACGGAATTACACACTGACGCCAGCAACGTTGGACTAGGAGCGGTATTAGTTCAGTGGCATGATGGCGTAGAGCGCGTGATCGCTTATGCGAGCAGAACGTTATCCCCAGTGGAGAAAAACTATTCTGCAATCGAGAACGAATGCCTCGCTGTTGTCTGGGCCATAACAAAGTTCCGCCGATACTTGTATGATTGCCCTTTCAAGGTAGTTAGCGACCACCATTCCTTTTGTTGGCTCGCAAATCTCAAAGATCCCTCAGGTCGTCTAGCACGATGAAGCCTTCGGCTACAAGATTTCGATGTCACCATCGTCCACAAATCTTGGCGGAAACACACCGACGCTGACTGTCTCTCACGTGTACCGGTCGAAAATGCCAACACTGACCTTGAAGACGACGACACTTTTCTTTTGCCGTATCAGCAACCCGCTTGGCTGAGCAACAGCGTCACGACTCGGAGCTCATTCCGCTCATTGACTACCTTGAAGGACGCGATTCCCACCCTCCTCGAAGCTTTGCACGCTCGCTATCCTCCTTTTGTTTCCGCGATGGAGTGCTTTATAAAAGGAACTTTCATCCTACACAAGCTATGTATCTGCTTGTTGCGCCAACTACGCTTCGTGGTGACATTTTACGTGCGTGTTATGATGAGCCATCATCCGGAAACCTCGGCTATACGCGCACGCTGCAACGGATTCAACGCTCCTACTACTGGCCACGTTTAGCAAAGATTGTGAAGCACTACGTTCGCACATGTCGCGACTGTCAGCGACGTTAGATTCCACCTTTACGACCAGTGGGACTACTGCAACCAATAGGCCTATCAAAGGCGCCCTTTCATCAGATTAGCATGGACTTGCTGGGGTCATTCCCCACGTCGTCGTCTGGAAACCGGTGGGTTGTGGTCGCTACCGACTACTTAACACGCTACTGTGAAACCAAGGCGCTTCCAAAAGCAACCGCAGCAAATGTCGCCCAATTTTTCGTGAACAGCATCGTCTTACGTCATGGTCCTCCAGCTGTCGTCCTAACTTATCGTGGGACAGCTTTCACCGCAGATATGCTGCAGGAAGTCTTGCGATTAAGTGGCACGGAACATCGTAAAACAACAGCTTACCACCCGCAAGCAAACGGGCTGACTGAACGACTCAATAAGACAATTGCAGACATGCTGTCAATGTACGTGGACATAAATCACAAGAACTGGCACGCCATACTTCCTTACGTAACTTTTGCGTATAACGCTGCTGTTCAAGAAAGTACCGGTTTCACACCTTTTCGCTTAGTCCACGGACGCGAGGTCACGACGACGCTCGACGTCATGCTCCGGCCCGACAACTTAGGAATATACCACACCGATGCCGCCTAATTCGCGCAGTGTGCAGAAGAGGCCCGACAAATTGCTCGTCACCGTATTCAACATCACCAAACCGCGGACGCGCACTGCTACAATCTTCGTCACCATGAAGTTATTTTCAAGCCCGATGATGAAGTCTTGGTGTGGATCCCTATCCGACAACGTGGCCGTTCAGAAAAGCTTCTTCACCGCTACTTCGGCCCTTACAAGGTCGTACGACGTCTCAGCGACGTCACATACGAGGTTCTCCCAGAAGGCACTTCGAGACGTTCCCGTTTTACCCCGCGAACTGAAGTCGTTCACGTTTCACGGCTCAAACCATACTTTTCGCGCTGTGAATCGCCAGTGAGTGACTGACTTTATTCGTCTCTCCCTTACATTCTTTCCTATTTTTCTTATTTCTCATCTAACTCTTGGTTCCACAACCAACCATGTTATTCCGCCTTACGCCATTCATTTTGCTTGCATGGTAATTTTCATCTCATTTTGTTCTTTTTTTGCCTTCATGTACAGCATCGAGGCTATGCTTCTTGGGAGAGGGGGTAATGTCACCATTGATGAACGAGCCGCTGTGGCTCATACTTGTTTTGGGCTACGAAAAGGAATAGAACATTTTCGTTGCTTGGGTTCAGGTGAACTCCTGGCGGCAGGTCTTGTTTTTGCTCGCGACAATATATATCTCACTTCATACTGTACAACAAATGTGTTTGCGTGTGTGTGTTTTACGGAGATTGGTTAGAGAAATGAATTTTTGTATGACCTATGCTACATTTCTCTACTTCTATTTCACTTCTGAGGAGTGTATTTAGCAAGTGAGGCAAACAATACTGTAACATTTGTCGTCCGTATACATTCCGGCAAAAGGGAACGTTCCAGAAGTCTTGTTCGCGTAGAGAATACAAAGGAGCATTTCCTCTTAAGTTAGCAAGACTTAAAAGGATCATGCTGATTTTATAAACAGACTTTTTATATCTCATAGCTAGTTTGCAATCATACAATTTTTGTATAGGCAGGACGTTCAAACGGTGAAATAATACCTTTGTATGCGCATGTTATACAACGTTAGCTATGGATTGAAGAGCCCTTTTTTGTAACATCAATATTTTATGGTTATTTCTTTGTGTGGGATTTCCCCACACTAAAAAACAATAAGTTATGTGAGATAAACAAAGCGTGTTTTAGAGCATGAGTTTTGTCGATACAGGAAGAATGTGTCGAAATTTTGCAATAGCACCCACACTCTGAGCTACGTGACATTGAACGCGGTCAAAATGATCGTCCCAGGGCAAACTTTTTTGGAACCGCACACCTGAAATTTCTATTGAGTTAACAAATTCTATAGGCGCCGTGCCTGAAAATAAGGAACTATCAATGGTGACTGAAAGCTGACGCTGTTGAAAAAGAACGGCCTTTGGTTTCTGATCATTGTTCAACAGCGAGTTTTCTCTACTACACTTTAGTATGTGTTCAAGGGCGTTATTTATTTCAGCTGTTGAACATTGCAATTTTTCCCAGTGAAAAAAAAAAGGCTGCTGTCATTGTGTAAACTAGGTTTGGTTTGTGGGGTTTAACGTCCCAAAACCACCGTTTGATTATGAGAGACGCCGTAGTGGAGGGCTCCGGAAATTTTGACCACCTGGGGTTCTTTAACGTGCACCCAAATCTGAGTACATGGGCCTACAACATTTCCGCCTCCATCGGAAATGCAGCCGCCGCAGCCGGGAATCGAACCCGCGACCTGCGGGTCAACAGCCGAGTACCTTAGCCACTAGACCACAGCGGCGGGGCTAAACTACATAAGTTGGTGTTTTGTTGATAGTGATTAAGTCGTTTATGTAAAGGATGAACAATGAAGGACCCAACATGCGTCCTTGCAGAACACCAGTGACTACCTGTTGTAACGAAGAAACTGTAGTTTCTAAGCTGACACATTGAAACCTATGCTTCAAGTAAGATTTTATCAAAAGCGATGGCATGCCGCGAATACCATAGAGTTGTAGTTTTCTAACAAAGTGTCATGGTTAATCTCGTCAAACGCCTATGAGAAATCTATGTAATTGCCTACACATATCTGTTTTATTTCAAAAGCTTTAAGAATAATTTCTTCTGGGTCAGTAGTGCAGGTTCAGTTGATTTGCCGTGGGGAAATTCATACTAAGACGCATTATTTATATTGAAACCGTAACTAAATTTTTTACTCATTTATGAGTAATCCTCTCAAGGTCCATTGAAAATATTGGCAATATAGAAATTTGCATATATTTCGAGAACTCATTCCTATGGGCATTTTCGTGCAGGACACTAAATTTAGACATCTGCGTCGTTTCCGGAAAACAGCCCGTTACTATTGCAATGTTGTATATGTGGGCAAGAAAAGTAGCAATGATGTCAAGCACAAACTCCACCGGCTTGATCTATATTTCATCAATATCCCTAGCTCTGCTGTTTTTGAAAGATGGATGAATACCTCGCCCTTTGGTTTCATTCATTGACTCTAAATAAACACTGTGCTTATTTTCCTTAATATTATAGACTGCAAAAGGAATGCACTGTCCGATACTAACTGCATGCCGAAAGAACTTACTGAATGCTTCAGGAAGTTCTTTTCCGCATATGCGCTTACCGTTAAAAACGAGATCATCGACAGTCGATGGCGGTTGCGTACCGTTTAACAGTTTATTTAGTTTTTTCCATACATTTTCTTTTTGATTACAGTATTCCCTGTGGAACTGGTCATGCTGATATTTCTTCTTTTCACTTCTGACAAAAGAGGTTAGCCAATTTCTATATTGCCTAAAGATTTCAAAGTCAGTATCCAGTCTGCTCTTAAGAAACGTTTTGAACATTCTCGTTTTTTGTTTAATTTGTTTTAAGCATTCACAGTTTATCCATGGTTTACGACCCTTACCCTGTTTTATACTCCGCAAGATATTAGATGCCGGTACTTGGAGTGTTCACTAGATGGACGCATGGATGGATGGACAGGCAGACTAGCAGACGGATGGATAGACGGACGCACAAAGCGGGTACGTGCCACAGGATAAACGAGATGCGAGTTGGCGGTACATGGAGTGTTCACTAGATGGAGGCATGGACGGACACAACGACGGACGAACGAATGGACAGACGCGTAAAGTGGATAAGTGCCACAGGGTGGCTATGTGTGATGCGAGTTGGCGGTACTTGGAGTAATGGCTAGATGGACGCGCGGACGAAAACCGGGGTGGACGGACAGACAGTCTAGCAGACGTACGAACGGACAGACAGACGCGTAAGGTGGGTATAGGTCACGGGGGATGCAAGATACGAGATGGCGGTATTTGGAGTGTTCACTAGATAGACGCACGGATGGATGCATGGATAGACAGACAGACTAGCCGACGGACAGACGGATAGACGGACGCGTAAAGTGGGTATGTGCCATAGGGGATGCGAGTTGCGAGATGACGTTACTCTTAGTGTTCACTAGATGGAGGTACAGCTGGACTACCGGACGGACGGACGGACAGACAGACTAGACGACGGCGGACGGAAAGACGGACCCGAAAAGGGGGTATGTGCCAGAGGGGATGCGAGATTGTGGTACTGGGAGTGTTCACTAGATGAACGCATGGACGGATGCATTGACGGACCGAGAGGCAGACTAGCAGACGGACAGATGGAAAGACAGACGCGTAAGGCAGGTATGTGCCACAGGGTACGCGAGATGCGAGCTGACGGTACTTGGAGTGTTCACTAGATAGATGCATGGAAGGATGGACAGACGGACGCGTAAGCAGGTATGTGCCAGTAGAGATGCGAGCTGGCGGTACTTCAAGTGTTCGCACGATGGCCGCACGGATTGACACACGGACGGACGCACACATAGGCTAGCAGACGAATGGAGGAATACACAGACGCGTAAAACAGGTATGTGCCACAGCGTATGCAAAATGCGAAATGCCGGTACCTGGAGTGTTCACTAGATCGATGCATGGATGGATGGACAGGCAGGCTAGCAGACGGACGGATGGATAGACGGACGTGTAAAGCGGGTATGTGCCACAGGGGATGCGAGATGCGGGTGCGGTATTTGGATTGCAAACTAAATAGACGCATGGGTGGACGCATGGACGGACGTACAGAAAAACTAGCAGATGGTTGGACGGATAGACGGACGCGTAAACCGTATATGTGCCACAGGGTATGTGTGAGACGAGATGACGGTACTTGGAGTATTCGCTAGATGGACGCACGGACGAATGCACCGATGGATGGACATACAGACTAGCAGAAGTACGAACAGATAGACAGACGCGTAAAGCTGGTATAGGTCACAGGGGATGCGAGATGGCGGTACTTCAAGTGTTCACTAGGTCGACGCATGGACGGACGCATGTACGGACGCACAGACAGACTAGCAGACAGATGGACGGGTAGGCGAACACGTAAAGCAGGCATGTGCCACAGGGAATGCGAGATGGCGCTACTTAGATTGTTCACTAGATTGACGCACGGACAAATGCGTGGATGGATGGACAGTCTAGCAGACGGACGGGTGGATAGACGGATGCGTAAAGCCAGTATGTGCCACATGGGATGCGAGGTGGCGGTACTTGGAGTGTCCACTAGATGGACACCCTAACGGACGCATGGATGGATGGACAGGCATACTAAAAGATTGACGGGTGGATAAACAGACGTGTAAACCACGTATGCGCCGCACGGTAAGCGAAATTGCGGTACTTGGAGTGTTCACTAGATGAGCGTATGGACGGATGCATGGACGGACGGACAGACAGACTAGCAGATGGACGGACGGATCGATGGACGCGTAAAGGGGGCATGGCCACAGGGGATGTGGGATGCGAGATGGCGGTTCTTCAAGTGTTCACCAGATGAACGCATGGATGGGCGCATGGATGGACGCATGGATGGACGCACAGACACACTAGCAGACGGACGGACGGATAGACGTACGCAAAAGTAGGTATGTGCCACAAGGTATGGGAGATGCCGGTTCTCAGAGTGTTCACTAGGTGGACGCCTGAACGGACGGACAGACAGACTAGCAGAAGGACGAAGGGATAGACGGACGAGTAAATCGGGTATGTGCCACAGGGGATACGAGATGCTAGTTGGTGGTACTTGGAGTGTTCACTAGATGGACGCATAGACGGACGCATGGACGTAAGGACAGACAGACAAGTGAACGGACGGACGGATAGACGGACGCGTAAAGCGTGTAGATGCCACAAGGTATCAAATCAAATCAGTTTTATTTGCATCCTGAAGATGTGGGTAAGCTTGGGTGAAAGGCGAAACAATTCGCCTGAGGAAAGTTCAAGCTGCCATATACAACGCATGCAGTAAAGACACTCAAGGATGTGATAATGCCATCAAAAAAAAAAACAAACTAGCGCGTTACATACACGAAGAAAAAATACTAACATATACTATCACGAAACATACCAGCGCTTCACATGAGTAAAAAGACAAAGGAGTGAAAATGTTTATTGTAATACTTGGAACCTCGTTTCTACAATATTTATGACTACAATGATACAGGGTATGTGTAGATTATCGTGCCGGCATTCAATTGTACCGATAGTCGTACCGACAGTGAATTTTTAGAGATAATTTGACCCAATAAATATTCCAAAACAATACGCAAACATCAAACAACCAAATTAATGTATATTGCCATTGATGAACGAGCCGCTGAGGCTCATACCCGTTTTGGACTACGAAAAGGAAGAGAACATTTTCGTTGCTCGTTTTCAGGTGAACTCTTGGCTGCAGGTCTTGTTTTTGCTCACGACATTACTGGTGGAGGCGCTGGGTACGTTTACTTCGGCTGTGTCGGCCATCGTGGAGACAGCTACATCTCCTAGAGCAAGAAGCAGCCGCCACCTGCGTGGTTTACCCCCTGAATTTGGTCCCTTGACATCGACACCCAGAAAGATGGCAACTCCGATGACAAGTCAGGCGGTCCAAACCCGCGATGCCCATGGTTCTCTTCTCGCCCATGTTTATCATGCGCCACAGACACCAAAGCCGTTCCATGGAGACATCTTCGAGGATGTTGATGACCTGCTCAACCACTTTGATCTGGTTGCGAGTATCAACGAATAGGACGACGTTCGCAAGCTGCGCCGAGTTTACTTTTATTTGGAGGATTCTGCGAAGACGTGATACGAGAACCCCGACAGCTCTTTTGCAATCTGGCAAGAGTTTAGCCGTCAGCTCCGTGACGGCTATCGGGACACCGAGAGGAAGGAGAGGGCTGATCAAGCCATATCCTGCAGAAACCAGTGGCCAAACGAACGAGTACCCATGTTTGTCGAGGACATGCTACGGCTCTTCAAGCGCGTGGACCCTGCCATGCCCGAGGAAAAGAAGGTGCGGGATTTGATGCGCGGAGTAAAAGAACAGCTTTTCGCTGGGCTCGTGCGCGATCCACCAATGACAGTCGCCCAGTTAATCAGTGAGGCGACCACTATGGAACGTACGCTGCAGCAGCGGTTGTCACAATACGAACGCCAGATCCCGGCCACCGCATGCTCTATCGGCTCTGAAAGAGAGAGACAGGCCCTCACTGACTTCATTCGAAGTTGTAGTGCCACCATCAACATCATCATTTCTCAATCGCCGCGCCGCGCCTCTCGCGCAGCTGATGCTAGCTCGAGCTGCGCGAGAATTAGAACAAGCTAGCGCACTTGGCGTATCGGACGTGGAAAGCCACGAGGCTCCGCTTCAGGCGTGGAATGAAGTGGTGAGAGAACGACACGACTACGTTGGCCGCCGTCCCGTCTTTCTCTCTCGCTACATTGGTGACCCGGAGAACACGCCCTTCGCCGAGCGGCCCGCTGCCATGTTCCTGCAACTCTGCCCGCCAGTGCCGCCATTCCAATCGACCTACCCCAAGGTATGGTTCATGCAGCTCAATGCCGTTCTAGCGCTGAATGGCGTCACAGACCAGCCGCTGATGCATGCCATTTTTCATGACGCCCTTCCGGTAGAGTTGCGTTATCTCTCTGCCACTTCAACCTCCAGTCAGCAGCCTTACGATGACCTCTGCTCTGCGGTGCTTGCCAGCTATGGCCTCACCTACCACCCGCTGCCGTTTACCTGTGACTTTCAGGTTTTACCTGCGTCACAGCTTGCTGGACCCTCCGGCCTGCAGCTCTCATCTGACCGCAACCTAACTTCCCCGACAACGTCTCCCTCCACCTTTGGTCCGGCCATTAGCGCAGTGATTCTCGTACCCGGTCACAGATCCGACGAGGTTCTTGAAGTCGTTCCTGCTGCCGACTACCTGACCACCACGAAGTGCGTTTTTTCGAAGTCCTCGGCCGAAGGTCCTTCTGGCACGCTTGCTACCTGCACGTTTTCCACGAAAGCGACGGCACGCGACACCGTGGCCCCACCAGACTCCATGACGACCACCTTGCCGCCCACCTTGCCGCCCACCTCGGAGTCTGGCACAGGTGACCTTTCGCCCGTTATTGACTTCCCGACCTCGAAGCTTTCGCCTTCAACAACGTCCGATAAACGAGACTTAACCTCTCGTCTGGCCACTAGCGACGCGTGTCATGCGCCCGACTGCCCATTCGCCAAGGTTCTCGACATTTGGGCTGAAGGCAACCAGTCAGCCACGGGGTTTGTGTTTTCATCGTCCTCGGCCGACGACACTGCAAGCATGCTTACCACCGGCTCGTCTCGGCCGACCTCCATGGCTCACAACATGGCTGACACGTCAGGTTCTACGACGGCAACATAACCGAACGCCCTGGTGGCTACCACGACTATGGGCATTATCACGCCCGCTATTCACCTCCCAATTGCAAAACCTTCACCCTCCCAGATGTCCAAAGGCGACTGTCGACCAGCCTCAATGCTCTGCACGTCCTGCCAGCAACGACCACCATCGTCCTCGCAGTTTCCCGCAGCTGAAGTTAAAGCCACCAGCCATCAACCACGGCCAAGCTTCCAAGACGCTGGTACTATGACTGACGCGCTTGAGGACGACGTGCCCGGTCCGCTTCAGACAAGGCTCACCAGGCATACCACACCTGCGGTGGAGCAATCTAGGGAGTGTGTGCTAGAGGCAGCCATCAAGTATGCAGACCTGCACACCAACCCTCGAGCGCGGACTACCGGAGGTCATTACACGAGCACAGGTGTCCCGTCCAATACTCCGGGCGAGCCCACGCTGACTGGGTTCCACCACCACCATTCCCCGGAGCCTTTGCCTCCGGACGGCAACAACCAGACGTGTGTCCACAAGGCCAGCACGTGTGTCACAACCGCGACGACGCTCATACCTCATACGTGTCTACCAACCATTACCCTACGTCGGCGACGACAACGTGCTTGGCGTCACACATTGAGGCCACTTTTGAGCCGCCCTGCTTCGCAGCCACGAGTTACAGCCACAGTCCTGAAGACAGCGCAAGCGCCTACTCGGCCTATCCGACGCAATGTCCCACCACAAGTCGTGTACCCGACTACCCACCGTACACTTGGCGGCATTGTTAGGACACGTTCCTGCGTGCGCCGGCACGTCTATCTATACCGGCACGTCGGACGCCGCTCAACTTTGAGGTCTGTGTTGCGTCTACCCCAACGTCAAAACCCGCACTGCCGACTTTCTGCCGACGTTAGCAGCATGACCTCGCGACACACTGTCCACTCTCGGCCTGTCCGACCAGGTCATCCTGAGACCCGCTTGTCGGCAACCACAGCGACCCGGGACTTCCTTCTTCGTCCCTTGCGCTCCTCCCAGAGTCGCCCACCGGAGACACACTGCTTACCGATGGCCTATAAACGTTGACAACCTGGACTTGCCAAATGAACACTTTATGGATTGTCGTTCATGTATATAGCATTTGTCGCTCTCTTTCTTTTTTTATATGCCTTCAAATCGCGCAAAGCGCTAGGGGGGGAGCCCTGTAGTGCCACCATCACCGTCATCATTTCTCAATCACCGCGCCGCGTCTCTCGCGCAGCTGATGCTAGCTCGAGCTGCGCGAGAATTAGAACAAGCTAGCGCACTTGGCGTATCGGACGTGGAAAGCCACGAGGCTCCGCTTCAGGCGTGGAATAAAGTGGCGAGAGAACGACACGACTACGTTGGCCGCCGTCCCGTCTTTCTCTCTCGCTACAAAGTATTGTTCGGGAGCAACTGCGACAGCTTCAGGCCATGGGATCCTATCAACCTGTGTCAGCCCTCGCGGATGTAATCAGACAAGAAGTCCGGCCGGCCGTAACCCCTGACCCAATCGCACCAACCTTTCCCGAGGCCCCAGTCCTGACATACGCAGCGGCATTGCAATCCCCTGCTCCACCGGCTACAGATCCTGCTATGCGGCCCAGGTACCAGGCTCTGCAGTCATTCCACGTCACTACTTCGAGCCCGCTTCTCGGCTCAAGGTTCCCGAGCACACCCACCTATCTGCCGTCTACCTCAAGGCAAAGTGGTAGCAAGGCAAGAACGTGGCGCACCTCGGATAACCGTCCGCTCTGCTATCACTGCGGCGAAGCGCGTCATGTATAGAGGAACTGTCAATAGCGGCAACTAGGTTTCCGCGGCTTCCATCCTGATGCTCGATGCCCGCGCTACGGTGAGCGCCCCCGCGAAATCGAAGCCTATCTCACGGGCCGGCAAACATTTTCGACTGTTCAGCACCACCGGTCGAGATCACCGTCACCTCGCCGGTCTACGTCACCCAGTTTGCCCTCATCGTTTTCCGCTCCTTTCAGGAGCCGGTCACCAACTCCCCGAAGGGGAAACTAGGAACGGTGACTTCTGGGGGTGAAGTCGCGGCCCGGCGAACTGTAAAAGACCCTCATTTGACGCAACGACCAGACGAAAATCATTTCTGTTTTGCAGTGTTTTCTGACAGCAGAAAGGTCGTTTCTGCCGAAATTGCCGTCTTCGTCGACAATCATGCTGTCAACGCCCTCGTCGACACCGGCGCCGACTATTCCGTAATGAGCGCCGCACTGGCATCTGAAATGAGGAAGGTTACCGCACCATGGCAAGGACCCCAGCTGCGCACGGCAGGGGACCATCTAGTGGTGCCTACCGGTATGTGCACGGCATGCATTCGTATACGTACGTCGACATTTGTGGGCTCTTTCCTCGTATTGCGCGAGTGCTCTCGGCCAGTCATTCTAGGAATGGACTTTTTTCATGAATACGGTGCCGTCATTGATCTCCGTGAATTACTTGTGTCGTTCGAGGATCCTTTTTGCGCTGCAACTGACAGTACACAATCCCGGAAAAGAGCGCTCCGTGTTACCGACAATTCTCTGAAGTAGAATTCGGACAGGACGTGTCTGACGCGGTAATTGCAGAAGCCAATTTGTCTCTCCTTATTTCACGGCAAATATGTGTTGCCCGAAGAATCATTCAGCCTAGCAATAGGCATGTTCACCTGCTGGTCACGAACTTCAGCGACGCATATCGCCACCAAACGAGACACACTGCCATTGCATATTGTGAAGAACTTGCCGATGCCGTTGGTTCGCCCACGTTAGCTTTATTTTCATCGAATGGCTACACTGACGAGGATTTCGCGAACACTCTCGACGTAAACGAGAGACTACCTTTGGCTCAACGAGAAAGCCTTTTGCGTTTACTCGGCTCATTTCAAGACTGCTTTGCCACTACGTCAAAGGTTAAACAGACACCACTTGCTCAGCACTGTATCCTCACGGAACCCACCGTGAGACCCATCGGACAACACGCCTATAGGGTGTGGCAAAAAGAGCAAGACGGTATACGTGGCCAATTCCAGCAGATGCTTCAGGACGACGTCATCCAGCCATTAATCAGTCCCTGGGCTTCGCCAGTTGTGCTAGTAAAGGAGAAGGACGGTACGTTGCGTTTTCGCGTTCATTACCGTAAACTGGACAAGGTCACCAAAAAGGATGTTTATACTCTACCCCGGTTACATGAATCGTTGGACCGTATACGCAACGCTAAATATTTTTCTTCCATGGATTTACGTAGCGGCTACTGGCAAATCGCAGTGGATGAGCGCGACCGCGAAAGGACGGCGTTTATTACTCCCGACGGCCTGTACGAGTTTAAAGTCTTGCCTTTCGGTCTATGCTCAGCGCCAGCTACTTTCCAAAGAATGATGGATACGGTTCTCACAGGGTTCAAAAGGCAATCATGTCTTCGTTACCCTGATGACGTCGTGGTCTTTGCAGACATGTTTGAACAACACGTCCAACACCTTCATGCAGTACTTCAGGCAATTAGAACAGCGGGGCTTCCTCTCAAACCCGAGAAATGTCATTTTGGATATGAAGCACTGAAGTTCCTTGGTCATGTTGTGAGCCATGCCGACATCCGCCCAGATCCGGAGAAAACCCGCGTTGTTGCCGCCTTTCCCGTGCCCACAAATAAGCGCGACCTACGCCGATTTCTGGGGCTCTGTGCGTATTACAGGCGCTTTGTCAAAAACTTTTCGAAGATTGCTGAACCCCTCAAAAAGCTTACAAAAGACGGTGTCTCGTTTGTTTGGGGTCCCGATCAATGTGTTGCATTCGACACCCTCCGAAACCTCCTCCAGGTTCCGCCTGTATGGGGTCTTTTCAACGAAAGCGCTGACACGGAATCACACACTGACGCCAGCAACGTTGGACTATGAGCGGTATTAGTTCAGTGGCATATTGGCGTTGAGCGCGTGATCGATTATGAGAGCAGAACGTTATCCGCAGCAGAGAAGAAATATTCTGCAACCGAGAAAGAATGCCTCGCTGTTGTCTAGGCCATTACAAAGTTCCGGCCATACTTGTATGGCCGCCCATTCAGGGTAGTTAGCGACCACCATTCCCTTTGTTGGCTCGCAAATCTTAAAGATCCCTCAGGTCGTCTAGCACGATGGAGCTTTCGGCTACAAGATTTCGATGTCACCATCGCCCACAAATCTGGGCGGAAACACACCGACGCCGACTGTCTCTCACGTGCACCGGTCGAAAATGCCAACACTGACCTTGAAGACGACGACACTGTTCTTTCCGCCGTATCACGAACCCGCTTGGCTGTGCAACAGCGTCACGATTCGGAGCTCATTCCGCTCATTGACTACCTGGAAGGACGCAATTCCCACCGTCCTCGAAGCTTTGCACGCTCGCTATCCTGCTTTTGTTTCCGCGATGGAGTGCTTTACAAAAAGAACTTTCATCCTACACAAGCTATGTATCTGCTTTTTGCGCCATTTACGCTTCGTGGTGACATTTTCCACAAGTCTTGTTCGCGTAGAGAATACAAAGGAGCATTTCGTTTTAAGTTAGCAAGACTTAAAAATTCCATGCTGATTTTTATAAACAGACTTTTTATATCTGATAGCTAGTTTGCAATCATACAATTTTTGTATAGGTAGGACGTTAAAACGGTGAAATAATACCTTTGTATGCGCATGTTGTACAACGTTAGCTATGGATTGAAGAGCCCTTTTTTGTAACATCAATATTTTATAGTTATTTCTTTGTGTGGAATTTTCCTAAACTAAAAGAATAAGTTATGTGAGATACACAAAGCGTGTTTTAGAGCATGGGTTTTATAGAGTCACGAAGAATTTGTCGAAATTTTGCAATAGCACCCATACTCTTGGCTACGTGAGATTCAACGCAGTCAAAACGATCATCCCTGAACAAAATTTTCTGGAACAGCACAACTAAAATGTTTTTGAGTTAACAATGTCTATAGGCGCCGTGCCTAAAAATAAGGAACTATCAATGGTGACTGAAAGCTCACGCGGATGAAAAAGAACGGCCTTTATTTTCTAATCATTGATCAACAGCGAGTTTTCTTTACTACACTTTAGTGTGTCTTCAAGGGCGTTATTTATTTCAGCTGTTGAACATTGCAATTTTTTTCCAGTAAAAAAAAAGGCTGCTGTCATCGTGTAAACTACATAAGTTGGCGTGTTGTTGATAGTGATTCAGTCGTTTTGTAAAGAATGAACAATAAAGGACCCAATATGCTTCCTTGCGGAACGGCAGTGACTACCTGTTGTAACGATGAAACTGCCATTTCTAAGCTGACACATTGAAACTTATGTTTCAAGTAAGATTTTATCAAAAACAGTGGCGTGCCACGAATACCATATAGTTGCAGTTTTTCTAACAAGGTTGCATGCTGAATCCGGTTAAACGCCTTTGAGAAATCTATGTAAATGCCTACACATATCTGTTTTAATTCAAAAGCTTTAAGAATAATTTCCTTCTGGGTCAGTAGTGCAGGTTAAGTTGATTTGCTGTGGGGAAAGTCATACTATGACTCATTATTCATATTGAAACCGTGACTAAATATTTTACTCATTTATGAATAATCCTCTCAAGGTCCTTTGAAAATTTTGGCAATATAGAAATTCGCCTATAATTCGAGAACTCATTCCTATCGCAATTTCGTGCAGGACACTAAATTTAGACATCTCCGTCGTTTCCGGAAAACAGCCCGTTACGATTGCAATGTTGTATACGTGGGCAAGAAAAGTAGCAATGATGTCAAGTACAAACTTTACCGGCTCAATCTATATTTCGTCAATATCGCTAGTTCTGCTGTGTTTGAAAGATGGATAAATACCTCGCACTTCGTTTTCATCCATTGGCTCTAAATAAATTCTGTGCTTATTTTCCTAATATCATAGACTGCAAAAGGAATGCACTGTCCGATACTAACTGCACGCCGAAAGAACTTACTGAATGCTTCAGCAAGTTCTTTTCCGCATATGCGCTTACCGTTCAAAACGGGATCATTGACAGTCGATGGCGGTTGTGTACGGTTCAACAGTTTATTTAGTTTTTTCCGTGCATCTCCTTTTTGATTACAGTATTGCCTGTGGAACTGGTCATGCAGATATTTGTTCTTTTCACTTCTAAGAAAAGAGGTTAGCCCATCTCTTTATTGCCTAAAGATTTCAAAGTCATTATCCAGTCTGCTCTTAAGAAACTTTTGAAGAATCTCGTTTTTTGTTTAATTTGTTTGAAGCATTCGCGGGTTATCCATGGCTTATGACCCTTACCCTGTTTTATACACCGCAAGATGTGAGATGCCGGTACTTGGAGTGTTCACTAGATGGACGCATGGATGGATCGACAGGCAGACTAGCAGACGGTCGGATGGATAGACGGACGCGTAAAGCGGGTATGTGCCACAGGAGAAACGAGATGCGAGTGCGGTACATGGAGTGGTCACTTGATGGAGGCATGGATGGACACATGGACGGGCGGACGAATAGACGGACGCGTAAAGCGGATAAGTGCCACAGGGTGGGCATGTGTGATGCGAGTTGGCGGTACTTGGAGTAATCGCTAGATGGACGCACGGACGGAAACTTCGATGGATGGACAGACAGACTAGCAGACGTACGAGCAGATAGACGCGTAAAGTGGGTATAGGCCACGGGGGATTCAAGATACGAGATGGCGGTACTTGGAGTGTTCACTAGATAGACGCACGGATGGATGCATGGATGGACCGACAGACAGACTAGCCGACGGACGGACGGATAGACGGACGCGTAAAGTGGGTATGTGCCACAGGGGATGCAAGTTGCGAGATGGCGTTACTCTTAGTGTTCACTAGATGGAGGCACAGCTGGACTACCGGACGGACGGACAGACAGACTAGCCGACGGCGGACGGATAGATGGACCCGAAAAGCGGGTATGTGCCAGAGAAGATGCGAGATTGTGGTACTGGGAATGTTGACTAGATGAACGCACGGACGGATGCATTGAAGACCCAGAGGCAGACTAGCAGACGGACAGATGGAAAGACAGACGCGTAAGGCGGGTATGTGCCACAGGGTACGCGAGATGCGACCTGGCGGTACTTGGAGTGTTCACTAGATAGATGCATGGAAGGACGGACAGACGGACACGTAAGCAGGTATGTGCAAGGGGAGATGCGAGATGGCGGTACTTGGAGTGTTCACTAGATAGAAGCACGGACGGACGCATTGGCGGACAGAGAAGCAAACTAGCAGACGGATGGACAGATAGACGTACGTGTAAACCAATTAGGTGCCGCAGGGTATGCGAGATGGCGGTGTTCACTAGATAAACGCACCGACGGACGAATGGATGGACGGACAGACAGATTAGCAGACGGACGGACAGATAGACGGACGCGTAAAATGGGTATGTGGTACAGCGTATGCGAGATGCCGGTACTTGGAGTGTTCACCAGTTGGAGGCATGAATGGATGGACAGGCAGACTAGCAGACAGATTGATGAATATACGGACGCGTAAAGCAGGTATGTGGCACAGGGTATGCGAGATGCGAGATTCAGGTACTTGTAGTGTTCACTTGATGAACGCATCGACGGACGGGCAGTCATACTAGCAGATGGACAGACGGATAGACGGACGCGTATAGCAGATATGTGCCACAGGGGATGCGAGGTGGCGGTACTTGGAGTTTTCGCTACATTGACGCCCAGATGGACGCGTGACGGTTGGACAGACATACTAGCAGACAGACGTGTAAACCACGTATGTGCCACACCGTATGCAAGATGGCAGTACTCGGAGTGTAATGTAGATAAATGCACGGACGGACGCATGGATAGACGGACAGACAGACTAGCAGACGCATGGAGGGATAGACAAACGTGTAAAGCGGACGTGTGCCACAGGAAATGCGAGATCCGAGATGGCGGTACTCAAGTGTTCGCTAGATGGATGCACGGATGGACGCAAGGGCGGACGTACAGACACACTAGCAGACAGATTGACGGATAGGTGACGCTAAAGCAGGTATATGCCATTGTTTACGCGAGATGCGAGATGCAGGTACTTCGAGTGTTCACTAGATGGACGCATGGATGGACGGACAGACAGATTAGCAGACGGATAGAGAGACGCGTAAGGCAGGTAAGTTGCCACAGGGTATGCGATATGGGAGTACTTGGAGTGTTTTATAGATGGACGCACGGACGGACGTATGGACGAATGGACAGACAGAGTAGCAGACGGATGGACGGACAGATGGACCCGTAAAGCGGAAGGCACATGGTGTGGTTTGGAGTCCGGTGCTACGCACGACGCCGCACGCCGCGTGCGGCGGTTCACGATACATGGGGCACTCCAGCTCCGCCCATGTACGGCCCCCTCAGGTTGCCCACTCGGAATACATCATATCCTCTTTATTAAGCGCAAAAGAAACAAGCTCACACAGCCATGCCTTGTTGTCTAATAACATCGCCAGCAAAGCTACGCCTTCGCAAGCGCTAACATCAACACAGCCCACATTCATTATCGCCTCCGAGCGTAGGCCTTGCAAGGCCGGTGTTCTTTGTAGCGCCGCTCTTTCCAACGTGAGCTGATTGTCTAGCGCTTCTTTTTACCAATACGATAAAAACTCGTACACTTATATGACGCTTTACCCGTGCAAATGGTTTAATCGACGGTCTAGATGTAAAAAGCAAAGTTGGGAACAAAGCAGGCTGGTACGCCGAGACCACCAGTAGCACTGTTTGTTTACCAGCGAAACGGGCTTCAATCACGGCTCGACATATCTTCGTTTTTTCGGAAACCGACGTTGCCTGGCATAAAGAGCATCATTCAAGCATCAGATTATTTAATCATGAGCTATTTCACGTCGGAAACAGCCTAGCCTATGTTTTTGATGCCACTGGCAACGGCGATATCAAAAAATGGTGATCGGAGTGGCGAGGCAGAAACTTGCGACGGCACCCACCTGTGGCGCCCCTTGTCACGCTCCCGCGCTGCCATTGGCTGCGGCCGCCAAACCGGCGCGGCTGCCGCGCGGCTACATTCAGCAGGTTGGATGCACGCGCAGCGTGCGAATCGTCGCCGCATGCTCTTGTATGCCTGTCGGATGTGGCTGTTGGCACGAACAGCCGTACGGCAAATTGCATCCGAATTTGCACCATGTGTCTCCTGCTTTAAGCGGGTATGTGCCACAGAGTATGCGAGATTTGAGATGGCGGTAATTGGAGTGTTCACAAAATGGACGCACGGACGGATGCAAGGACAGACGGATGGATGGATACACCGACGCTTAAAGCCTGTATGTGTCAGAGGGGATGCGAGATTGAGGTACTTCAAAAGTTCACGAAATGGACGCACGGACGGACGCAAGGATGGACGCACAGACAGACGAGCAGATGGACGGATGAATAGATGGACGCGTAAATCAGGTGATTATATCACCGGTGAATATTCCGGTGGGTATATCACCTGTAAAAAGCGAAAAAGACTTAAGACAAGTGAACCCTATTGCTTTACAATTTGTGGTGACATCAGTCATTGACGCTGGGCCAGTTCGGAGTTATTTCACTGCTCAAGGTGCGCTACTGCTTGACGTGTCCACTGAAGATCAAGTAAACGCGCTTTTCAAATGTGTCAAGCTGTGTGGTGTAGAAATTAGTGCGCGTCTTCCTAATGCCTACCTGCGATACACCTGCTTGATCAGAGTTGGTACACTGAGGCGGATCGAAGTGGTACACTGAAGTGGTACACTGAGGCGGATCTTCTCGGATACACGAAACCGCCAAGGGGTGATTCACGTCAGGAGGATTGTTGGAAGAGAAGTTTCTTCTACCAATTAGTGGCAGTTAGACTCACGGACGCAGTTGTGCTTGCGTTTACTCCAAACACCAAGCGACCTCTGACTATTAACCTTGCCTTCACTCGACATGAAACCACTGAATACACGGAGCCACCATGGAGGTGCTTTAAATGCCAACGTTTTGGTCACGTGGCGAAATTCTGCAAAGGAGAGCTGCGATGTAAATGCTATGGAGGTTCACATGACTTCAAAACTAGCAAGGTGGACTTTAAGTGCGCAAACTGCAATAGTGACCATCCCGCCAGTAACAGTAGGTGCCCATTCCGAGTGCCAATTCCAGGAATACAGAAAAAATCAAATTTGCCTTCATCAGCCCTAAAACAATTGAGCTTGAGCCATCTGCATGAAATGTACAACAACCACGTGCACATATACACCGATGGCTCAACTACAGCGTCTGGTTCTGGTGGTGCGGTGGTGATTCCAGCTAGAGGAATCACTCTGTGAATCAAACTGTCACATATCACTACGTCCACAGTGGCAGAACTTGCGGCTTTGCGTGGCGCCATAGAGTACATAAATCCCAAAGACCGAGTAAATGGGCTGTGTTTTCCGACTCAAAACCAGCCCTACAAAGCATGCAGTCAGTCCTTCGACGAGGTTGCCATGAACAATTAACGTACGAAGTCGTCAAACTTGTTCACCACGTCACAGAAACAGGCCATGAGGTCAAGTTTCAGTGGCTTCCTGGCCATTAAGGGATCAGTGGGCAATGATTCCGCAGACAACGCGGCTCGCACATCGCACCAAGAAGAACACATCCTTGCGATTCCTTTGTCAAGGACTGACGCTGCAAAGCAACTTCGTCACCTGGCACGCAGTCTGAGTCTGCAGGAGTGGAACACCCCAAGCATAAGACATACGAGACTATACCAAATAAACCCTCGACTGGAACTTCGACCTCCATCCGGACTTCGTCGACGTGAAGCTTCACTTCTTTGTCGCCTTTGGTTGGGGGTTGCCTTCACAAAAGCATATAGAACCCTCATCGGATTGACCGACAATGCGGAATGCGACGTCTGCTGCACCAAAGAAGACATCGACCATCTGATGTGCCATTGTCCTCGATTTGCCTCTGAAAGACAGAAGCTTTCGGACGCATTGCGACAATTGGACGATCGGCCACTCTCTGTGCAGATGCTACTGGAACACCGTCATCGCCTTTCGTCGGCTCAAAAAGCAGTCGAAGCTGTCTTGTGCTTTTTGAGGACTACAGGCCTAGGTGACCACCTTTAACGTTTGTGTAGTGCCACCGCTGCATACGCGCCAGCCAATTGACTGACAATCCTCCTTTTTTTCTCTTTTCTCTCTCTCTCTTTCTATTCTCTTTTCTCTCTCTCTTATCTTTACGCTCCCTTCCTATTCCCCCAGCGTAGGGTAGCAAACCGGGCATGTGCCTGGTTAACCTCCCTGCCTTCCCTCTTGTTGTTTACCGCGCTGCATAGACGAAAAGCCTTTCTTACGGGGCCTAAATCAACTGAACCAGCTACTGCCCAGCCAGTTGCTCAATCACCTGAGCATTTTCCTGCATTGGTGAAAGAAAGAATATCAACTAGTACAAAGAATGTACGTGAGGTGCAATGAGAAGCATGCTTCCTGAAAACACCGGGTAATGCGAATCAAACAAAACAAGGAGACATGCCAACTGAGTCTATTCAGAACATTTCTACACAAGTTAGGTATGCCAGAGTACTGAGACAAGTATTTGAGCAGAAGACGTTGGGACATGAGGTAAATATCCACGACACTGCAAAGATTGTTCGAGTTATGTTTGCCGCTCTACGTTCACACCTAGCCACAATGCCACCAGGTACTGCGAAGACCATGCTGCATGCCGTGCTGGCTCATGAATCGGCGCTGCTTGGTTGTTTCGGGAACAACCAGCCGTAGGATGCCGAAGGCCAAGCTTCAGTGCACGTTAAATCGCTGAAAAGTGCCTTTCATAATGCAGTGAAATCGTGCTGGTATCGTTTCTCGCACGTATAATGATGAATGTAGTGGGTCATGCATAGCTTGGAAAACACATCGTCAGTGCTAAGCACGAGACGCTCGCACCAGACGTTATCGCCGCTTTCGCTGGCTAGGCCTACGTTTCTACCTGGTTTCAAATAACAGTTCTGACTGTCACAGTTCTTTAGTATATCTGGTGTAGTTTGCTTGATCTTCTCGCAATCCTGGTTTGCGAATCCGGACTCGACCTACCGCTATGACCACTGCATCTGCCACAAGCCCTCAGCCTATGGCTCCCCAGGCCATCGTGTGCTCCGGTGCGGTCCGTCAATGAGACCCTCCCATATTCAGCTGCACGGACGATCACGACGTCGACGACTGGCTGGCTACCTACGAACTCGTGAGTGTCTTGAACAAGTGGGATGAAGCCACGAGACTGGCCACCGTCGCCATTTACTTCAGTGGCATTGCCAACTTGTGGCTTCGAAACCATGAAACCGACGTTCCAACCTGGACAGAATTCAAGACAAAGTTCAGCGAAGTCTTCGGTCGTCCTGCTGTTCGCGAAATTCGCGTGGAGCAGCGCCTTCAGTCAAAATCTCAACTACTGCCTGGTGAGATTTTCACCAGTTACATAGAAGACGTCATTGACTTGTGCAAACGCGTCGATGCGAACTGACAGAGGTGGACAACATCAAGCATATCTTCAAGGGTATTGACGAAGACGCATTCCAGATGCTCAATTCAAAAAGCCCGGCTACTGTCGCTCAAGTTAACGAGCTATGTGAAAGCTATGATGAGCTCGGCCGGCAACGTCTCGTCACCCGCCGTGCTGTCCCCCATCAGAAATTGATGTCCGGCTTGACTCTCTCGCAAGATCCCGTTCTATTCTCGCAGATAAAAGATTTTGTCCGCTAAGAAGTTGCCCGCCAACTGTCGCTCATCTCCGACCTACCGCAGCGCAGTGCATCGCTTAGCCCTACACTGCGGACTATTATACAAGACCAAGTGTCTGAGGAACTTCCTTCACAGCTGGCGCCACCAGTAAATGCACCATTGACGTATTCCGAAGCAGCAGCATGACCTCAACCACACACGTTCCGAGCGCCACTTCCGCTGCCTGCTGCTTTTAATACTACCCAGCATCTCCACCAAATATAAAAAAGAACTGTGACAGTCAGAACTGTTATTTGAAACTTGGTAGAAGCGTATGCCTAGCCAGCGAAAGAAGCGATAACGTCCAGCGCATGCGTCTCGTGCTTAGCACTGACGATGTGTTTTCCCAGCCATGCAATACCCACTACATTTATCAGTACACATGAATGAACCACACCTGTTTTTGAGAGAATACCAAATTCCGATCTTGGCTCTGTCGGAGGCCGGATTACTGAAACAAACATCAATCACTTGATATGTCACTCACAAGAACCCCACCATAACGACTTTCCCAAATGGAAGCGCCACTGTGTGTATACGAAGAGAGATACCGCACATAGCACTCACTGTGGTGGACTTGCGCACAGATGGTATAGAAGTTTTTGCGATCAGGGCACAGATGGGAAACCGCAATGTCAGCATTGCATCGGTGTATGCGTCTCCTCGCAGGAAAATTTCGATCGAAAGTTTTTGGAAGCCCTGTGTCATCGCTGCCCAGCTCCGCGCATTATTTGTGGTGATTTCAAAAAAAGGAAAGGAAAATAGAGGGAAAAGAAAGGCAAGGAGGTTAACCAGCCTATAGGCAGCCGGTTTGCTACCCTGCGCATGGGGGAGGGATGGGGGAGATGAAAGAGAGCAGAGAGAGAAGATAGAAACAGCACATTTGGCAGCACATGCGCGCACACTCAGTCATAGTCCAGTCTTGTCTTTCGCGGTGTGTGACATTGCTGTTACAGTCGCTTGTTCAAGTCAGTGTCGCGTTGGAATTTCAACAGAGCTTTCGTCACCTTCTGTTGCAGTGTCTTCTCTCGGGCACTTGACAGAATAGTGTCCACAGATATTTGGCTGTTGTCGATGCGCGCAAAAGCAGACGCCAGTGACTGTCTCTGGATTTCATACAATGGACAGTCACACAGGATGTGGTGTAGCGTCTCTTCGCAATGACAGGCATCGCAGAGAGCGTTGTCGGCCATTCCTATGACAAAGGAGTAAGATTTTGTAAATGCCACTCCTAGTCATACGCGATGAAGTAGGGTGGCTTCTCTTCGGTCGAGTCCAGTGGGCATGCGGAGATCCATCAAATAGGACAGGTGGTGTTGACGATTCGTATCGATGCTTGGTGGGCACCATAGTGAAAACGTCATTTCACGCGCAAGTCGTTGAAGATTACTGGCAGCATCAGTCCTCGAAAGTGGTATGGCTTCTTTTCGTGTTCCTTCAAGGGCTGCCCGCGCGGCAGTATCGGCATGTTCGTTACCTATGATGCCGCAATGACTTGGCAGCCACTGAAGCGTCACATGATGCCCTTTCTCGAGTAAAGTGTGGAGAAGGCATCGAATTTTGAAAACAAGCTGTTCGTACGGGCCGCGACGCAGTGCTGAGAGCACAGATTGTAGGGCAGCCCTTGAGTCGCTGAAAATCGACCATTGTTCCGGTGGTTCCCGATTGACCACACAAAGTGCAGCGCGCAAAGCAGCTAGTTCCGCTGCTGTAGATGCCGTGGAGTGGTCAGTCCTAAAGCTGATGGTAACACCTCTTGCTGGGATAACTACTGCCCCTGACGAACACTGGTGGTTCGTGGAACCATCGGTGTATACATGTATGCTGTCTGAATATTTCTCGTGCAAAAGAAGAAGAGACAGTTGTTTCAGCACGGGTGACGAAAACTCAGATTTCCTCCGGATCCCTGGTACACTAAGATGCACTGTGGGTCGAATAAGACACCAAGGTGGTATGGATGGTTTAGATGCATGAGTGAAGCCCGAGGGAAGTTTATCGTTGTATTTCACGATAATTTTGGCGAACGATGCTTGGCGCCTCTCTGAAGGCAACAGTGCAAGGTGATGGCCAGGGGCACGTGCAAAGTGTCGGATGTGCGTTCTCAGGACTTCTACAACAATGTGAGTTTGTATCGGATAGTCACCAGCAATTGCAATTGTTGCTTCTGTTGACGTACATCTGGGCAGACCGAGGCACACTCTCAGCGCTTGGGCTTGTACTGCCTGTAAAACACGAACATTGGTCTTGCAGGTATTGCTAAGCACAGGCAAGCTATATCTGAGGAAACCGAGAAACAGGGCCCTGTAGAGCTCCATCATTGCGTCTACTGACATCCCCCACGTCTTTCCTGCCAGGAACTTGAACAGTTGAGAAACAGTGGTCAGGTGCTTCTTCATATAGGTCACATGCGGACTCCAACAGAGGTCCCTATCAATAATGATGCCCAGAAACCGGTGGGTTTTGGCGTAAGAAATCGGTCGCCCGCAGATTGAGATGACATAAGGGGTCATTGCTTTGCGAGTGAAAGCCACCAGCGCGCATTTTTCTGGTGATATGTTGAGACCTTGTTTGAACAAGTAGTTGGCAATCAGAGTTGCTGCTTTTTGAAGCCGGGAACGTATCTGAGGACGTGTGACTGCCGATGTCCAGACACAGATGTCGTCTGCGTATATTGATATTTTAATGGTGCTTGGCAAGTATTCAGCAAGGCCAATTAGTGCAAGATTGAATAGCGTCGGGCTAAGAACTCCGTCTTGAGGAACACCCCTGGAAGTATAGCGTCGCGTAGTTGGGCCATGTTCTGTTAACACAAAGAATGATCTTGCAGCCAGGTAACTCGAAATCCACCGAAAGACTCGACCACCAAGGCCAACCACCGCAAGAGCACCCAAAATGGCTTCATGTAGTACATTATCATAAGCGCCTTTCACATCTAGAAACAAAGCTGCAGATAGTCGCTTACGGGATCTTTCGTGCTGAACGTACTAAACTAGATCAATGGCATTGTCAATAGAAGAGCGGTCACGTCGGAAACCAGCCATTGAATTCGGATAAATCTTGTAGTGTTCAAGGTACCACTCCAGGTGGCCTAGTATCATCCGTTCCATTATTTCTCGTTCCATTATCGTTCCATTATCCCTACGCAGCTGGCCAGTGCTTTTGGACGGTATGAGGTTAGTTCGAGTGGGAATTTGCCCTGCTTCAAGATGGGTAACAAGCGGCTTACTTTCCAGTCATCAGTAACATTGCCATCCTGCCACGAGATGTTGTAGAGGCTCAACAGTTCTCTCCTTGCACCTTCCCCAAGGTTGCACAAGGCTCGGTACGGAATACCATCTGGGCCCGGAGAAGTTGAACGCCTGCAGAGAGCTAGTGCCGCCTCGAGCTCCTACATTGTAAAAAGGAGGTCCATGTGGTAGTCACGGGAACGGGGGACGTCACCTCTCACTGGAGAATCTGGACGAGTGGCTTGGTTGGCGATCTGCGCACAGAAATCTTCTGCGACATCGATGTCTGGCCTCCTTTGAAATAGCGCGAGCGCTTTGAATGGAAAGCGCTGTGCCGTAGGTTGACGCAGACCTTGCACCGTTTTCCAAATGTGTGAGAGTGGCTTGCGAGAGTCTAGTGACTGGCAAAACGTTGTCCATCGTTCCGACGCTAATCTATCCATGCGACGCCGAATCTTCTTTTGCATCCTCCTGGCTGCCCTAAGATCGTGAATTGATTTTGTACGCCTATACCGACGCTCCGCCCAGCGTCGCAGTGCTCGGAGTCGCTCCAACTCTATATCAAAGTCGTTTCGTGTGGAAGATATCGTCACCGTGCGAGTGGCGTTTTGCATTGTGCTCTTAATTGTTTCCTTTAACCCAGATCGTAGGCCATCGCTGCAAGCATCTTCCATGTCAGATTTGAAGTTGGTTCATTGGAATGCTCGAATGGTCGTCCATAGACCATAACTAGACAAGCCTTTGATGTTAAGGTAGATTGGAATGTGATCACTTCCTCGTGTCTCAACATCTGGAAACCACTTGACGTATCTCGCGAGGGAGTTGGAGACAAAAGCAAGGTCGAGACAGCTGCCGTATGTCACCCCTCGAAGAAAAGTGGGGCTGCCGTCGTTCAGGAGAGTAAGGCCATAGTTGTAGGCGATGTTTGCTAACCTGCGTCCTCTTGCATTTGTCCGCGTACTTCCCCATGCGTGATTGTGCGCATTGAAATCACCTATGAGGACCCATGGTGCAGGACACACTCTCAAAATATCCGCTAATCTCCTGGAATCGAGATTACTTGACGGTGATATATAAACGCCTCTGAGAGTAAACATGAGTTGGTTCTTTTTCACAGTGATGCAGACATACTGATTGTCATCGTGAGGTGCAATTGGTTGCACAACATACGTCAGTTCACGACAAACAAAGACGATGATTTTGCTGCACGCACCGTTCGTTGAAGACATGACAGCTTCGTACCCCGATAGTCTTATTGGTTTCGACAAATTGGGTTCACAAATGACGATAATTGGAAACACGTTGGTAAACACAAACTGACGAAAATCTGAAAGGCGTGATTTTAATCCTCTGGCGTTCCATTGGATGACGGATGCAGCCTTGAATTCTTTAAGAAATGTTGAGGCGTGAGTAGCCATCTTCCTAGTTGAGAGATTCAAGCACTGGGCTTAGGGCGTCCAATAGTCCAAGTGCGCTTCGAGCAGATGGTGTCTTCATGTCGACTAATATCGCTCGGATGGCTTCTATAAGGGAACGCAGCACCGAGATCACTTGACGATCAGTTTTAGGCAAATCTTCCATGGTTGGAGACGGCTCTTGTGTGGCCACAACCTGCAGAGGTTCCTTGGCAGAAGAGCGCGTCGGGAGCGTGGGCCATTCTTCCAGAGAAGGAGGCTTCTCTGTTTCTTTCGTAGAAGTGGTGAGCCCTTTCGCGGCGCTACTGGATGGAACCGCTACAGAGTGGGAAGGAGCGTCTCGGGAATGTGCCTTCTTTGAAGACTTTCGATGATGCCGACGTCGACGCAGACGCCGGACTACTTCGGCTGCCTCCCTGTGTGTTGAGTAGTCTCGGGCCATTTGTCTGAGAACCGCGCGCTCCTTTTGGATTCGAGGACAGTCTTTCGACGAGGCAGCATGAGGACCACTGCAGTTGGCGCACTTCAGAGTAGTCGCCCGACAGGCGTCTTCAGCATGAGATTAAGCGCAGCGGGGACACAGTCGTAAGTTGGGGCATACGCCCTTGACGTGTCCTAGCCTGAAGCACTGATGACATTGAAGTGGCTTTTGGATGAATGGTCGAACTGGATGTCGAAAATGTTCAACTTTAACGTGGGACGGTATGCAATCTCCCTTGAAAAACACTTTTACGCAGCGCGTATTTTCAAGGCGCCGCACTTGCGTAATGACAGTTCCCTCGTTTGCAGGCTTGATGAGGGTAGACAAGTCAGCATTAGGAATGGCAGTGTCGATGTCATAAATTACACCGGCAATTGATTTGTCATCCATCGGGATAAAGGGGCGCATTTTTATGCCACCTAGCTCAGTCATTTGCTGCAGCTGTCCTAGCGCACTCACATCGTGCACGTCTATGGCGAGAATGTTCTTCCTTGGGTTTACTCGTACGTCCTTAATTTGATGTGGCACCGCACATTCGAGAGCAACCGAAAGGGCTTGCTTGTTCAGGAGCCGTAGGTTGCTTGATGGATCTTCGGGCATGAAGATGATGACGTACGGCCAGCGCGCAGGCCTTGAATGCACAGTCGCTGTGCTTGCAGGAGCTGATGCTGCTGTATTCGCCGTCCTTCTCTTTGCCCTCTTACCACGGACAGGTATAAAGCTGCCATCGGATGTGTCGTCTTCCGAAATAGAATAGAGATCGGTGTCCTCGGTGTCACTGGGAGAGCCAGCTCGCTTCCTTGTGGCTGACGGGTGTGAGGACCTGTGACCAGGCGGGCCTCTGCCGTGCTCCATGTCCATCACCGCAAGACAGAGAGGCGAGGCACCTCAAAAGACCGATGATTTCACTAAAATGAAACAGAGCGCTGAAACAAGCGTTCTTCTAAAGAGACACTTCTTCCGTGGTGATTTCAATGCGCATCACACGTCATGGGGGGACCAGAGTTCGGATGCACATG
Source organism: Rhipicephalus microplus (assembly GCF_043290135.1). Classification (NCBI taxonomy): domain Eukaryota; kingdom Metazoa; phylum Arthropoda; class Arachnida; order Ixodida; family Ixodidae; genus Rhipicephalus; species Rhipicephalus microplus. Next base: position 25,067,617 of record NC_134700.1, on the reverse strand, counting down.
GACGTTGTCGGGGAAAGGCTATTGATAAGCGAAACTTATGCATTGCGAATGATGACAATGTAACATTCTTTAGGCCCCCAGCTTCTACAAGTATTATTGACTTGACGTTGCATTCAAGCGATGTTCAACTCAAGTGTTGCAAAGCTCTGGACAGAATGGGCAGTGATCATTTCCCTATATTAATCAATGTTGCTGGCTACCTTTTGACGGTAGCTAAATCCTGCAAAATAACTGATTGGGATCGCTACCGAGAGCATCTAGATCACCTATCTGGGGATTTGTTTCAGAATATGGTGGCGAGAAAAGCGGCTGTAATGACTATGCTTAAGCTACCTGCACATTTTCCAGCCCCGGACTTAAAGCTCCGTAATTTGTGTGCGGCCAGAAGGGTAGAAAAAAGGCTTATGGAAGAGGTGGTGAACCTGCTAGCATAACTCAGTTCAATATAATTTATTTATCAATATGGCGATACAGCAACAAATTTCGGAAGAAACATTGAGCAACATTTTGTGAGAGTTTAAGTGTATTTACTCAACTGTAAAGCATAAGCGAGTAGTAAATAGGGTCGGAATCACGCCCAAGCCTTTGAGGCCGTTCATTGCCTTCGCGTTATTCAAAGATACATCAATGCCGTCTCTAGCCGAAGAGTTTGTTGACGTGTATGTAATTGGAAAAGAAAGTGAACAACCTTACCAACTTCCGCCTCATTTTACATCTGTCATCGACCCACTTTTCATGCTTCGGGAACTTACGTCAGCCATAGGTTGTCTGCGACGACGCTGTTCTCCTGGACCTGACGGAATTACAAACCAAAAGATCTCAAATCTGCCTATAGAAGCGAAGAGGAGGCTTTTGATTCATTTCAACTATATTTGGGAGTCGGAAAACATTCCTTAAGCCTGGAAAATGGATTGGGTCGTGCCAGTGCAGAAGCCAGGTAAAAACAGAACAGAACAGGCATCATACAGACCAGTATCACTAACTTCGTGCGTAGCGAAGCTGATGGAGAAGCTGGCCTGTGTTCGGCTGACATGGTGGAGGGAAAATCACAAGGCCCTTCCAGCATGTATGACTGGGTTTCGACAACGGTTGAGTGCATAGTAGAACATCTTGGACTTGGTGAGTCACATAGAACACCAACGGGCGTACGGCGTTTGAACTCTGGCAATAATCCCGGACGTTTCGAAAGCATACGACTACGTGCTCCAAGGTGCGATAATTAGTGGTCTTGAATTTATGGGAATAACGGGGCACCTTTTGCGCTTTGTTCAGGCGTTTAATAGTGATCGCTCGATGCAGGTGAATTTAGGGACAGTGCTCAGTAGCTCACGGAAAATCACCAGAAGAGTCTGTCTCCAATGTTGCTCAATGGGGCCATGGCTGGTTTACCTCATCCTCTCAAGACTGTGAGCAAGCCAGTACAAATATCAATTTATGCCGACGACATATGCATCTGGCTGTCTGGATATTACATAAGAGATTGGAAATGATAGGTCAAAGAGTTCTACTCCCCGCACAAACCTATCTTGATTCTATTGGTCTTACAATATCAGCTGAAAAGTCTCAATTTAGGCTATTCCAAAGTATGCGAAGACGAGAAACAAGGTTAAAAATATTACTTCCTGATGCATCAATAAAAACGGTAAATACATGAGGTTCCTTGGAGTCACACTGGAAACCAGGAAGATTTGGTGACGGGCAGTTGATAAGACAATGTCAGTGCTGTCATTTCTTGTTAACAGTCTTCAAAAGATGACAGCAACAAGCTGGGGTAGCCCCCCAACATAAATGATGAGGTTACACGAGGCGTTAATTGTCAATCGTGTGCTTTTTCAATTGCCTTTGATCTCTTCGAGTGAGTCACATTACGAACGGCTAGAAAAACTTCATCATAAAGGTCTCAGAGTTGCTTTGTGAGTGCCAAAGTTTGCAGCGAGCGTTAAGGTATAAATGAAGATCGCCTTCCGCCGTTACGACTTCTCGCCTCTCAACGACTGCTGACAGCTTTGCCGACTTGGCGAATTGAGTCCAGGACGAACATTACTCAGTCGCCTTCGGCGACGCACCAAATCGCGAGCTTTCGTCGCCCTCAAAACCCTTCGCCATCTTATCATCGATTTTCCCAAACAAGGACAACTTCGACCAGACTCACCTTGGTCACATGAGGATGTCGATAGTCACGTGACAATTCCACGGATGCACAGCAAGCGTTCCACACCCACAGCAGAAGTACGTTCCTTGGTACTTGAATATATTACAGAAAAAGTACGCCGATCATTTGAAAGTTTTCACCGATGAATAAGTCGACATTGTGCGCGGAGCAAGCGCTGCAGCGTTTGTCATCCTGTTTCTAAAGGTGTCCTGGGCAGCGCGTCATGAGTGCGTTATTCATCCACAGCATGTGAAAGCGTGGCAATTCAGGCAGCCCTGAAGAATCTGAAGCTTTGTAAGCAGCAACAAGTCGTGCTGTCTACGGACAGTAAGCCCGCATTCCAGCGGCCAAAAGATGGATTGCTTTTGGATTGATGCACTCAAAGATCACTGCGAATCCTTAAAGACCTGCTCGGCCTTGGTATAAACATTAAGTTTCAATGAATTCTGTTACATGTGAGTATTACGGGTAATGAGACGGCTGACAGACTTGCCAAGAGCACTCTGGAGCTTACACCAACAAACAAGGGCCCCAAAGACAATCAGCTTATTTTACGAGAGGCTGTCATCAAGCATTTTCAGTCGATATAGCTGACGCCTCACCAGCCATGTGTGACACAAGGGCTATAAATGGAGGAGGCCTGCCTACTCCATCGCATCCGAACGGAATCAGCGCGTACACCAGCATGGCTCCACAAGATCAGACTCTCCGCGACACCCCGGTGCTCAAAGTGCAAGAAAAACGGTGATATAGACCACTACTTGCCTAAATGCCTTGAGCTTAAGAAGGAATGGGAAGGTTTAATTGAGGAACTGCAACAGTTAGGCTCGCCATGTTAGAAAGTGACTGATATTGTGTTTCTGCGTGGTTCCTCAATCTTCAGGAAAAAGGTGTCGCGACTTCTCTAGAAAGTTTTGATTTCTACAGACCACACTTGTGACTGGCAATATGTGACAAATATGTTTGGGGTGTAGTGAAGCGAGATAGAGTGGAATAGCAAAAGGGCCGCCATCGTATGCAGGAATACGTCATGCTATGCACGAGTTCTGTTTTAAAAGTCTGCTCGTGCTTAGATAAAAAGCAGGGGACTTTAGCTACAACTAACCAGCAAAAAACCGGGCGGGGCAATCGCCTGCAAATAATGCAAGGCTAGATCCACCGGCTACCTACAACATCCTCAACCTCTACCTCAACCTCGCGTAAATCAGGTATGTGCCACCCGGTATGCGAGATGCCAGATGCCGGTACTTGAAGTGTTCTTTAGATGGATGCATGGATGGCTGGACAGAAAGACTAGCAGACCGATGGATTGATAGACAGACACGTTAAGCGGGAATGTGCCACAGGAGATGCGAGACGCGAGTTGGTGGTTTTTGGAGTGTTTACTAGACGGTCGCATTGACGGACGCATGAACGGACGCTCAGACAGACTAGCAGACGGACGGACGGATAGATGGACGCGTGAAGTGGATATGTGCCACAGGTTTTTGTGATGTGAGTTGGTGGTACATGGAGTATTCGCGAGATGGACGCAAGGACGGAAACATGGACGGATGGACAGACAGACTCGCAGACGGACGAACGGATAGACAGACGCGTAAAGTGGTTATGGGCCACAGGGGTTGGTGGTATTTGGAGTGTTGACTAGATGGTCGCACAGACGAACGCATGTGCGGACGGAGAGACAGAGTAGCAGACGGACATAGGGATATACAGACGCGTAAAGCGGGTATGTGCCAAGGGGATGCGAGATGGCGGTACTTGGAGTGTTCACTAGATGAAGGCAAAGACGGACAAACGGATGGACGGACAGGCAGACTAGCAGACGGAAGGACGGTTAGATGGACGCGTAAAGCGTGTATGCGCCACATGGTATGCGAAATGCGGGAAGGCGGTACTTGGAGTGTTCACTAGGTGGACGCACGGACAGACGCATGAATGGACGGACAGACAGAATAGCAGACGAATGAATGGATAGGAAGACGCGTAAAGCGGGTATGTGCCACAGGGAATGTGAGTTGCGAGATGGCGTTACTTGAAGTGTTCGCTAGATGGAGGCAAAGATGGACGAACGGACGGACGGACGGACAGATGGACGCATAAAGGGGATGTGTGCCACATTGTATGTGAGATGTGTGATGGTGGTAATTGGACTGTTCAATAAATAGACGCACGGACGGACGGATAGACGGGCCCGTAAAGCAGGTTGTGCCAGAGGGGATGCTAGATGGCGGTACTTGGAGTGTTCACTAGATGGACAGACGGACGGGTGCATTGACGGACAGAGAGGCAGACTAGCAGACCGACGGACGGATAGACGGACGTGTATACCACGTATGTGCCACAGGGTATGCAAGATGGTGGTACTTCGAGTGTTCACTAAATAAACTCACGGACGGACGCATGAATAGACGCGTGAAGCAAGTATGTGTCACTGGGTATGCGCGATGCGAGATTGATGTACTTGGAGTGTTCATAATATGGACGCGCAGACGGATGCAAAGACAGATGGACGGATGGATACACGAACGTGTAAAGCGGGTATGTGCCACAGGGGATGCGAGATGCGATATGGCGTTTTTTTCAAGTGTTCTCTGGATGTACGCACGAATGGATGCATGGACGGACGCACAGAAAGACTAGCAAACGGATGGACGGATAGATGGACGCGTAAAGCGGGTATGGGCCAGAGGGTGTGTGAGATGCGGGGTGGCGGTACTTGGAGTGTTCACTAGATGAACGCATTGACGAACGCATGGACGGACAGAACGCTAGACTAGCAGACTGATGGACGGACAGATGGACATGTGAAATGAGTGTGTGCCCTAGGGTATGTGATATGCGAGAAGGTGGTACTTTGAGTGTTCATTAGGTGGACGCACGGATGGACGCATGGACGGATGGACATACAGACTAGCAGACGGACGCACGGGCAGGCGGATGCGTAAAGCGGGTATATGCGAAGGGGATGCGAGATGTGTGATGGTGGTACTTGGAGTGTTCGCTAGATGGATGGTTGACAGATGCATGGATGGACGTACAGACAAACTAGCAGACAGATGGATGGATAGACGGATGCGAATAGGTGATAAGTGCCAAGGCGATGCGAGAAGCGTGATGGTGGTACTGGGAGTGTTCACTAGATGGACACACGGACGTATGCAAGGATGGATGGACGGACAGACGGGCAGATGGACGGACGGATAGATGAACGCGTAAAGCGGGTATGTGCCACAGGGTATGCGAGAAGCGAGATGGCGGTACTTGGAGTCTGCACTAGACGGACGCATGGACGGATGGACAGACAGACTAGCAGATGGACGGATGGATAGAGGGACACGTAAAGCGGATATGTGCCACAGGGTATGCGAGATGCGAGATGCCGGTACTTGCATGTTCACTAAATGAACGCATCGATGGACGCATGGACGGAAGGACAGACAGACTAGCGACGGATAGACAGACGCGTAAAGCGGGTATGTGCCACAGAGTATTCGAGATGTGAGATGATGGTACTTGGAGTGTTCACAAAATGAACGCACGGACGGATACAAGGATGGGCGGATGAATGAATACACCGACATGTAAAGCGGCTATGTGTCGCAGGGAATGCAAGATGGAGGTACTTCAAGTGTTCACTAGATGGACGCACGGATGGACGCACGGATGGACGCATGAACGGACGCACGGATGGACGCATGGACGGACGCACAGACAGACTAGCAGATTGATGGATGGATAGATGGACGCGCAAATCAAGTATGTGCCACGGGGTATGCGAGATTCTGATTCTTGGAGTGTTCACTAGATGGATGCATGGATGGATGGGCAGGCATACTAGCAGACGGACGGATCGATAGAGGGACGCGTAAAACGGGTATGTGCCATAAGGTATGCGAGATGGAAGATGCCGGTATTCAGAGTGTTGACTAGATAGACGCATGGATGGATGGACAGGCAGACTAGCAGACAGACGGATGGATAGACGGACGCGTAAAGCAGGTATGTGCTACAGAGTATACGAGATTCGAGATGCCAGTTGTAATGGTTAAGGACGTCCGTCACTATGTTTGTTTATAGCGGACGAGAAAGGAATAACATGAAGAATTTAAGCGAACAAAAGAAGCTTTATATTGTACACTAGAGAAGGAAGTGACAGGAGAAAATAAAACTATATGTCCAACCCTATACGCCAAGCATCACGCAGCATGCACGAGAGTCAGACCGCCATTAATATGCGCAGAGTTCACGGCTAGGCTAACTCAGTGTCCAGCGCGTATAGTTCTCGGTTCGTAAGAAGAAACCGCTGTCTCACAGTTTGGGTCCCCGTCGTCCCGACATGATGCAGTCGTCGACGTGCGCGAGGGCAAAGGTGGCACGGCTGGAACGGCTGACGGCACACGGATGCGCTACCGTGTGCAGCGCCGTTGAGTCGGACGTCTCGGCCAACCCAGCAGTCAGGGTCGCAACTTCTGAGGTCCAGGATCAGGCCACGGCTCACGAGGACCACACCCGGTAGGCCTCGCCCACGAACCTGCTCTCGGCCACTGCACCCAGGCAGGAGCCGTTCAGCAGGCCCCGTCCTTGGACCTTGTACAGGCCGACGGACTCACGCTGACCTCACGCTGACCTTGGCTGACCTCACGCGCACAGTTGGCTCAAAATCCCACGCGTCTTGCCCCGCACTTCCATCGTTGGCATCGTTTTCATCACTCATCACACCAGTACTTGCAATGTTCACTAGATGGACGCATCGATGGACGGAAAGTCAGCCTGGCAGACGGACGGATGGGTAGACGGACGCGTAAAGCGGATATGTGCCACAGTGGATGCGAGGTGGTGGTACTTAGCGTGTTCACTAGATTGACGCCCAGACGGACGCATGGACGGACGGAAAGGCATACTAGCAGATGAAAAGACGGATAGACGGACGAGTAAACTACGTATATGCCGCACGGTATGCGAGATGGCGTTACTTGGAGTGTTCACTGGATAAACGCACGTACGGTGGCATGACCGACGGACGGACGGATAGACGGTTGTGTAGAGCGGGCATGTGCCACAGGGAATGCGAGGTGCGAGGTTGCGGTACTTGAAGTGTTCACTAGATGGACGCAAGGATGGACGCATGAATGGACACACAGACAGACTAACAGGCGGATGACAGATAGTCATACGCTAACGCAGCTATGTGCCATATGGTATGCGAGATGCGAGATGCCGGTACTTAGAGTGTTCACTAGATTGACGCAAGACGGACGGCTGTATAGACGGACGTGTAAGGCAGGTATGTGCCACAGAGAATACGAGAAGCGAGTTGGTGGTACTTGGAGTGGTCGCTAAATGGACGCATGGACGGACGCATGAAAAGGACAGACTGACTAGCAGACGGATAGACGGATGTGTAAAGCGGGTATGTGCCACAGGGTAGGCGAGATGGCAGTTCTGGGAGTGTTCTTTATTTGGATGCACAGACAGGCTAGCATACGGATGGATGGATAGATGGACGCGTAAAGCGGGTATGTGCCACAGAGTATGCGAGATGCGATATGGCGGTACTTGAAGTATTCACAAAATGGATGCACGGACGAATGCAAGGACGGACCGATGGATGCATACACCGATGCATGAAGCGGGATTATGTCACAGGGAATGTGAGATGGCGGTACTTCGTGTTCACTAGATGGACGCAATAGCGGACGCATGGACGGGCGCATAGATTGATTAGCAGATGGACCGAAGAATAGATGGATGCGTAAATCAGGTAGTTGCCATAGGTTATGCCAGATGCGAGAGGCCGGTGCTTAGAGTGTTCACTAGATGGACGCATGGATGGATGGACAGGCAGACTAGCAAACGGACGGATGTATAGACAGACGCGTAAAGCGCGTATGTGCCATAAGGGATGCGAGTTGCGAGGTGGCGTTACTTGAAGTGTGCACTAGATGGATGCACAGATGGACGCACAGACGGACAGACAGACAGACTAGCAGACAGACGGACCGATATATAGACACGTGAAGCGGTTATGTGCCAAGGGGTATGTGAGATGCGTGATGGTGGTACTTGAAGTGTTCAATATATAGACGCATGGATGGACGGACTGAGAGACTTGCCGACAGACGGACGGATAGATGGGCCCGTAAAGTTTGTATGTGGCAGAGGGAATGCGAGATGACGGTACTTGGAGTGTTCACTAGATGGACGCACGGACGGACACATTGACGGACAGAGAGGCAGACTAGCAGACGGACGGACGGCTAGACGGACGTGTATGTCCCGTATGTGCCGCAAGGTATGCGAGATGGTGGTACTTTGGTGTGTTCACTAGATAAACGCACGTACGGACGCATGGATGGACGCGTAAAGCGGGTATGTGCACAGCGTATGCGAGATGCGAGATGGCTGTACTTGAAGTGTTCATAAAATGGACGCATGGACGGATGCAAGGACAGACGGATGGATGCACGAACGCGTAAAGTGGGTATGTGCCACAGGGGATGCGTGATGCGAGATGGCGGTACCTAAACTGTTCACTGGATGTCACGCACGGATGGGCGCATTGACGGACGGACAGAGAGCCTAGCAAACGGACGGACACATAGAGGGACGTGTAAAGCAGGTATGTGCCACAGGGTAAGCGAGATGCCGGTACTTAGAGTGTTCGTTAGATGGACGCATTGGTGGATGGACGGTAAGAATAGCAGACGGACGGATGGATAGACGAACGCGTAGAGAGAATAAAATGAGGGAAAGGCAGGGAGGTTGACCACAAAATGGAACATCCGGTTTGCTACCCTGCACTAGGGGAAGAGAGAACGGGGAAGAAAGATGGGAAAGAAAGCGAAGAGGGAAATAGACGCGCGCAAAAAAAGGGGGGGGGGAGCTGGGGTGTTACAGTCTATACAATAGGCCGCTGCCACGCAAAAAGTTCAGTAAGGCCTTCACTGATTTTCTGTGAGCACACAAATCATGTCATCTTTCCAGCACTGATTGTTCAGACAAAGGTCTTTCGTCAAGGTGAGCTGACGCAGCAGCTAGTTGCCGTCTTTGCAGGCTGTAAGGAGGGCAGTGACAGAGAACGTGGTCTATAGTTTCATCGCTGCCGCAATGACCGCAAGCAGCACTGTCTTCCTTGCCGATTCAAAAGGCGAAAGCTTTGGTGAAGGCGACATCAAGCCATAGTCGGCAAAGCACCGTTTTCTCGAGTCGAGAGAGTCCAGAGGGAGGCCGGAGTCGACGAGACGTGTCCAGCCTTTGCAGTCGCGTGTGCCGTAAGCACTCGGCGTTCCACAAGGATTTTGATTCTGCATTAGCGATTTTTCGGATGGTCATTGCAGCATCAGTCCTCGAAAGTGGTATAGATTCTTCTTCACCATCTTCGTGTGCTGATCGAGCAGCTGCATCGGCATGTTCGTTGCCCATTATGCCGCAGTGACTTGGGAGCCACTGGAACGTGATTCTGTGTCCTTCGTCGAAGATGTGGTGAAGCAGCTTTCTAATTTCCAGCACTAGTTGTTTATGAGGTCCCCGGCGTAAGACGAATATCAAACACTGTAGTGCTGTCTTAGAGTCCGTGAACACGCTCCATTTCTTGGCTTTTTGGTGTTTAATGACTTGAATTGCGCTGCGTGGAGCAGCGAGTTACGCAGCTGTCGTTGATGTCTGGTGGGACAACCGAAACTTCACCGTTGTCGCTGTGGCAGGAAAGATCACTGACCCTGCAGACCCATCCACTTTATTTGAAGCGTCATAATATAGATTGGTATGCTCACTGCACTTCTCATATAACAAGAGAAGAGAAAGCTGCTTTAGCGCTGGAGACGAGAGCCCGGCTTTTGACCCTATGTCTGGAACCGTGAGTTCAACATGTGCATCGGTCATACTCCATCGGGGAGTTGAAATTCTCGATGGAGTTGTATATCCCGTGGGAATGCGTGTGCGATATGACAAGACTGTCTGGCAAAATGAGGCACAAGGTCTGGCCTCTGGCAGTGAGGCTAGATGATTGGTAGGGGCACGAGTAAGATGTCTCACGTGTGCTCTGAGCACTTTCATCATGATATGCGTCTTCAGCGGGTAGTCATTAGCGATCTCGATTGTCTCAGCTGGTGATGAACATCGTGGCAGCCCCAGACAAACTCACAGAGCCATAGCCTGGATGCTTTCGAGAGTCCGAATGTTGGTTCTACAGGTGTTGGTCAACACAGGCAAGCTGTAGCGCAAATAGCCAAGAAAAAGCGTCTTGTAAATTGCATCATTGCATGTACTGAAATCCCCCAGGTTTTTTCTCCAAGATACTTGAATAACTTAGCAATTAAAGCGGGTATATGCCACAGGGGATGCGAGATGCCAGGTGGCGGTACTTGGAGTGTTCACTAGATGAACGCATGGAGGGACGCACAGACAGACTAGCAGGCGGAGAAACGGCTAGATGGACGCGTAAAGCGGGTATGTGCCAGAGGGTATGTGAGGTGCGTGACGATTGTACTTGGAGCATTCACTAAATGGACGCTCGGGCGATCGCATGAACGGACGGAACGCCAGACTAGCAGACTGACGGGCCGACAGATGGACGCGTAAAGTATGTGCCACAGGTTATGTGAGATGCGAAAAGGTTGTACTTGGAGTGTTCACTAGGTGGACGCACGGACGGACGCAAGGACATACAGACAGAGCGACTAGCAGACGGACGGACGGATGTACGGACGTGTAAAGCGGGTATGTGCCACAGGGGATTCTTGATGCGAGATGGCGTTATTTGAAGTATTCACTAGACAGACGCACAGACGGATGCATGGACGGACGCACAGACAGACTAGCAGACAGACGAATGGGTAGATGGACGCGTAAATCGGGTATTGAAAGATGCGAAATGGCGGTACTTGGAGTGTTCACTAGATAGAGGCATGGACGAACAGACAGACAGACTAGCAGATAGACGAATGGATAGACGGGCGCGTAAAGCGGGTATGTGCCAGAGGGGATGCGGAATGGTGGTACTTGGAGTGTTAACAAGATGGACGCACTGAAAGACGCATGAACGGACGGACAGGCAGAATAACAGACGGACGGACGGATAGACGGATGTGTAAACCATGTATGTGCCGCAGTGTATGCGAGATGGCGGTACTTGGAGTGTTCACTAGATAAACGCACGGACGGACGGATGAACAGCAGTGGGATGGACGGATATACGGACACGTAAAGTGGCTATATGCCACAGGGTATGCAAAATGCGAGGTGGCTGTACTTGGAGTGTTCATAAAATGGACGCACAGACGTAGGCATGGACGGCCGCACAGACAGGCTAGCAGACGGACGGACGGATAGACGGACGCGTAAAATAGGTATGTGCCACCGAAAATGCGAGATGCGAGATGGTGGTACTTGGAGTGTTCACGAGATGGACGCACGGATGGATGAATGTATGGACGGATAGACAGGCTAGGAGACGGACGCGTAAAACGGGTATGTGTCACAAGGTATGCGAGATGCGTGATGGAGGGACTTGGAGTGTTCGCTAGATGGACGCTTGGACAGATGCATGGATGGACGCACAGAAAAACTAGCTGACGGACGGATGGATAGACGGACGCGTAAAGGGAGTATGTGCCAAAAGGATGCGAGATGCGTGATTGTGGTACTTGTAGTGTTCACTAGATGGAAGCATGGACGGATGCAAAGATGTACGGACGGACAGGCTAGCAGACGGACGCGTAAACGGGTTTGTGCTACAAGGTATGCGAGATGACAGTACTTAGAGTGTTCACAAGATCGACGCATGGACGGACGGATCGACAGACTAGCAGACGGACGGATGGATAGATGAACGCGTAGAGCGGGCTTGTGCCACAGGGGATGCGGGATGCGAGATGGCGGTACCTAAGGGTTCACTAGATGGACGCATGGATGGACGCATGGACGGATGCACAGACAGACTAGCAGACGGACGGACGGATAGACGTACGCTAAAGCAGGTATGTGCCACAGGGTATGGGAGATGCTGGTACTCAGAGTGTTCACTGGATGGACGCATGAGCGGACGTAAAGACAGACTAGCCGACGGACGAATGGATAGATCGACGTGTAAAGCGGGATGTGCCACAGGGGACGCCAGGTGCGAGTAGGCGGTACTTGGAGTGTTCGCTAGATGGACGCATGAACGGACGCATGGACGGACGCATTTACGGAAGGACAGACAGACAAGCAAACGGGTGGACGGATAGACGGACGAGTAAAGTGCGTATGTGCCACAGGGCATCAAATCAAATCAAATCAGTTTTATTTTCATCCTGAAGATGCGGGTAAGCTTGGGCGAAAGGCGAAACAATTCGCTTGAGGAAAGCCCATGCCGCCATATACAACGCATACTCAAGAATGTGATAATGCCATACAAAAAAACTAGAATACACGAAGAAAAATATACTAACACAATTACTATCACGAAACATACCAGCGCGTTATATGAGAAAAAAAGAGCAAGGAGTGAAAATGTTTATTGTAACGCTTGGAACATTGTTTCTACAATATTTTTGACTACAATGATACAGTGTATGGTATGTGTTGATTATCGTGCCGACATTTAATTGTACCGATAGTCATACCGATAGTCAATCGTTAGAAATAATTTGACACAATAAATATTCTGAAATTATAGGCAAATATAAAACAACCAAAATAATGTAAATATATCTCTCTTCATACAGTACAGCAAATGTTTCTGTGTGTGTGTTTTACGGAGAAGGTTAGAAAAGGGGTTTTTAATATGACCTATGCTACATTTCTCTATTTCTATTTCACTTCTGAGGAGTGTATTTAGCATGTGAGGCAAACAATAGTGTAACATTTGTTGTCTGCATTCATTTCGGCAAAAGGGAATGTTGAAGATGTCTTGTTTGCAGAGAGAATAGAAAGGAGCATTTCGTCTAAAGTTAACAAGATTGAAAAGATCATGCTGATTTTTATAAACAGACTTTTTATATCTGCTAGCTAGTTTGCAATCATACAATTTTTCTATGGGTACGACGTGAAAACGATAAAACAGTACTTTGGATGTGCATGGTATACAACGTTAGCTATGGAACGAAGAGCCCTTTTTGTGACATAAATATTTTATGGTTATTTCTTTGTTTGGAATTTCCCCACATTAAAAACAATAATTTATGTGAGATAAATTACTGAGACTCAATAATTAAATAGAAATCGTGACTCAATTTCATTACTCAATTATGAATAATCCTCTCCAGGTCCTTTGAAGATACTAATATAGAAATTTGCCTATAATTCGAGAACTCAATCCTATAACTCTTTTTGTGCAGGACACTAAATTTAGAATTCCTCGTCATTTCCACGAAACAGCCCGTTACTATAGCAAGGTTGTATATGTGGGCAATAAACGGAGCAATGATGTCAAGCACAATCTTTACCGGCTCGATCTGTATATCGTCAATATCCCTAGCTCTGCTGTTTTTGAAAAATGCATAAATTCCTCGCCCTTCGTGTTCATCCATTGGCTCTAAATAAATACTGTGCTTATTTTCTTTAATACCATATTCCGCAAAAAGGAATGCACTGTCCGATACTAACTGCATCCCGAAATAAGTTACTGAATGCTTCAGCAAGTTCTTTTCGGCATATGCGCTTACCGTTTAAAACGAGATCATCGACAGTCGATGGTGGTTGCGTACCGTTTAACAGTTTATTTAGTTTTTTCCATACATTTTCTTTTTGATTACAGTATTCCCTGTGGCACTGGTCATGCAGATATTTGTTCTTTTCACTTCTAAGAAAAGAGGTTAGCCCATCTCTATATTGCCTAAACATTTCAAAGTCATTATCCAGTCTGCTCTTAAGAAACTTTTGAACAATCTCGTTTTTTTGTTTATTTGTTTGAAGCATTCACGCTTTATCTATGGTTTACGATCCTTACCTTGTTTTATGTTCTGCGAGATTTGAGATGCCGGTAATTGGAGTGTTGACTGGATGCACGCATGGATGGATGGACAGGCAGACTAGCAGATGAACGGATAGATATACGGACGCGTAATGCGGGTATGTGCCACAGGAGAATCGAGATGCGAGTTGGCGGTACTTGGAGTATTCACTATATGGATGCATGGACGGAAGCATGGACGGACGGACGGATATACGGACGCGTAAAGCGGATAAGTGCCACAGGGTATGTGGGATGCGAGTTGGCGGTACTTGGAGTAATTGCTAAATGGACGCACGGACAGAAACATGGACGCATGGACCGACAGACTAGCAGGCTTACAAACGAATAGGCAGACGCTAAAGTGAGTATAGGCCACGGGCGATTCAAGATACGAGATGGCGGTACTCGGAGTGTTCACTAGATAAACGCACGGATGGATGCATGGACGGAAGGACAGAAAGACTAGCCAACGGACGGACAGATAGACGGACGCGTAAAGCGGATATGTGCCACAGGGGATGCGAGTTCCGAGATGGCGTTACTCCAAGTGTTTACTAGATGAAGGCACAGATGGACTACTCAACGGACAAACAGACAAACTAGCTAATGGAGGACGGATAGATGGATTCATAAAGCGGGTAAGTGCCAGAGGGGATGCACGATTGCGGTACTGGGAGTGTTCACTAGATGAACGCACGGACGGATGCATTGATGGACCGAGAGGCAGAACAGCAGACGGACAGATTGATAGACAGACGCGTAAAGCAGGTATGTGCCACAGGGTATGCGAGATGCGAGCGGGCGGTACTTAGAGTGTTCACTAGATAGACGCATGGAGGGATGGACAGACTGACGCGTAAGCGGGTATGTGCCAGAGGGGATGCGAGATGGCTGTAGTTGGAGTGTTCACTAGATGAACGGACGGACGGAAGCACTGACGGGCAGAGAGGCAGACTAGCAGACGAACGGACGGATAGACGGACATGTAAATCACGTATGTGCCGCAGGGTATGCGAGATGGCGGTGCATCGACGGTTCACAAGATGAACGCACGGGCGGACGGACAGACAGACTAGCAGACGGACAGACAGATAGACAGACGCGTAAAGCGGGTATGTGTCACAGGGTATGCGAGATGTGAGAAGGTTGTACTTCAAGTGTTCACTGGATGGACGCACGTATGAACGCAAGGACGGACGTACAGAAAGTCAAGAAGATGGACGGACTGATAGACGGACGCGTAAAGCAGGTATGTGCCACAGGGTATGCGAGATGCCGCTACTTATGTGCCACAGGGTATGCGAGATGGGAAATGCCGGTACTAGTACTGTTGACTAGATGAACGCATCGACGGACGGGCAGTCAGACTAGCAGACGGACGGATGGATAGACGGAAGCATAAAGCAGCTATGTGCCACAGGGGATGCGAGGTGGCGGTACTTAGAGTGTTCACTAGATTGACGCCCGGACGGACGCATGGACGGATGGACAGGCATAATAGCAGACGGACGTGTAAACCATGTATGTGCCGCACAGTATGCAAGATGGCGTTACTTGGAGTGTTCGCTAGATAAATGCACGGACGGACGCATGGACGGACGGACAGACAGAATAGCAGACGGATGGACGGATAGACGGACGTGTAGGGGGGAGGGATAAACAACAAGAGGGAAGGCAGGGAGGTTAACCAGGCACATGCTCGGTTTGCTACGCTACGCTGGGGGAATAGGAAGGGGGCATAAAGACGAAAGAGAAAGGAAAGAGAAGAGAAAGAGAAAGAGAAAAAAAGAAAAAAGGAGGATTTTTCAGTCAATTGGCTGGCGCGTATGCAGCTGTGGCACTACACAAAAGTTAAAGGTGGTCGCGTAAGCCTGTAGTCCTCAAAAAGCACAAGACAGCTTTGACTGCTTTTTGAGCCGACGAAAGGTGATGGCGGTGTTCCAGTAGCATCTGCAGAGAGAATGCCGATCGTCCAATTGTCGCAATGCGTCCGAAAGCTTCTGTCTTTCAGAGGCAAATCGAAGGCAATGGTATATCAGATGGTCGATGTCTTCTTTGGTGCAGCAGACATCGCATTCCGTGTTGTCGGTCAATCCGATGAGGGTTCTATATGCTTTTGGGAAGGCAACCCCCAACAAAAGGCGACAAAGAAGTGAAGTTTCACGTCGACGAAGTCCGGATGGAGGTAGAAGTTCCAGTCGAGGGTATATTTGGTATAGTCTCGTATGTATTATGCTTGGGGTGTTCCACTCCTGCAGACTCAGACTACGTGCCAGGTGACGAAGTTGCTGTGCAGCGTCAGTCCTTGACTAAGGAATCGGAAGGGTGTGCTCTTCTTGGTGCGATGTGTGAGCCGCATTGTCTGCGGAATCGTGTAAAGCGGGCATGTGCCACAGGGGATGCGAGATGCGAGATGGTGGTACTTCAAGTGTTCGCTATTTGGACACACGGATGGACGCATGGACGGACGCACAGACAGACTAGCAGATGGACGGACAGATAGACGTGTGCTAAAGCAGGTATGTGCCACAGTTTATGCGAGATGCCGGTACTGGGAGTGTTCACTACATGGACGCATGGACGTATGGACAGACATACTAGCAGACGGAAAGATGGACGCGGAAAGCAGGTATGTGCCACAGCGTATGCGAGATGGCAGTACTTGGAGTGTTATATAGATGGACGCACGGACGGCGGCATGGACGGACGGACACACAGAGTAGCAGACGGACGGACGGATAGATAGACCCGTAAAGCTTGAAGCACATGGTGCGATTTGGCATCCGAAGCGGCGCGTGACGCTGTACGCCACGTACGTCGGTTCACGACACATGGGGCGAACAGCCATGTGTCGTGAACCACAACCCCTGAGGTAGCCCGCTCGAAATACATCATATCCTCTTTATTTTCGCAAAACAAAGAAGCTCACACAGCCATGCCTTGTCTAATAACATCACAAAGAAAGCTACCCCTTAGCAAGCGGCAAACATCGACACAGCCCACATTCATTATCGCCTCCGAGCATAGGCCTAGCAAGGCCGATGTTCTCGGTAGCGCCGCTCTTTCCAACATGAGCTGATTGTCTAGCGCTTCTTTTTACCAATACAATAAAAACTCCTACACTTATATGACGCTTTGACCCGTGCAAATGGTTTAATTGACGGCCTCGAGGTAAAAAGCAAAGGTGGGAACAAAGCGGGCCGGTTAGCCGAGACCGCCGGTACTACCGTTTGTTTACCTGCGAAACGGGCTTCTGTCACGGGTCGACATCTCGTCGTTGGTTCGCAAACCGACGTTGTCTTGCATAAAGAGCATAGTTCAAGCATCAGATTATTCAATCATGAGTCATTTCAAGTCGGAAACAGGCTAGCCTATGTTTTTCATGCCACTGGCAACGGCGATAGCCAAAAATGGGTGATCGGAGCGGCGAGGCAGAAACTTGCGACGGCACTCACCTGTGGCGCCCCTTGTCACGCTCCCGCGCTGCCATTGGCTGCGGCCACCAAACCTGTGCGACTGCCGCACGGCTACATTCAGCAGGTTGGATGCACGCGTGGCGTTCGAATCGTTGCCGCATGCTCTTGTATGCTTGTCGGATGCGGCTGTTGCCGCGAACAGCCGTACGGCAACTCGCATCCGAATTCGCACCAAGTGTCTCCCGCTTTAAGCGGGTATGTGCTACAGAGTATGCGAGATGTGAGATGGCGGTAATTGGAGTGTTTGCAAAATGGACGCGCGGACGGATGCAAGGACGGACGGACGGACGGATGGATACACCGATGCTTAAAGCGGGTATGTGTCACAGGGGATGCGAGATTGAGGTACTTCAAGAGTTCACGAAATGGACGCACGGACGGACGCAAGGATGGACGCACAGACAGATGAGCAGATGGACGGATGGATAGATGGACACGTAAATCAGGTGATTATATCACCGGTGAATATTCCGCTGGTTATATCACCTGTAAAAAGCGAAAAAGACTTAAGACAAGTGAACCCCATTGCTTTACATTATGTGGTGACATCAGTCATTGAAGCTGAGCCAGTTCGGAGTTATTTCACTGCTCAAGGTGCGCTACTGCTTGACGTGTCCACTGAAGATCAAGTAAACACGCTTTTCAAATGTGGCAAGCTGTGTGGTGTATAAGCTAGTGCTCGTCTTCCTAATGCCTACCTGCGAAACACCTGCTTGATCAGAGTTGGTACACTGAGGCGGATCGAAGTGGTACACTGTAGTGGTACACAGAGGCGGATCTTCTCGGATACATGAAACCCCAAGGGGTGATTCACGTCTGAAGGATTGTTAGAAGTTTCTTCTACGAATGAGTTCAAAGCTAGACCCACGGAGGTGGTGGTGGTTGAGTTTACTCCAAACACCGAGCGACCTCTGACTATTAACCTTGGCTTCACTCGACATGCTACCGCTGAATACACAGAGCCACCATGGAGGTGCTTTAAATGCCAACGTTTTGGTCATGTGGCGAAGTTTTGCAAAGGAGAGCTGTGATGTAAACGCTGCGGAGGTCCACATGACTTCAAAACGAGCAAGGCGAACTTAAAATGCTCAAACTGCAATAGTGACCATCCCGCCAGTAATAGTGGGTGTCCATTCCGAGTGAGTGCGCTGCATAGACGAAAAGCCTTTCTTACGGGGCCTAAACCAACTGAACATACTACAGCCCTGCCAGTTGCTCAATCACCTGAGGATTTTCCTCCATTGTTTAAACAAAGAGTATGAACTAGTACAAAGAATGTACGTGAGGTGCAATCAGAAAAATTCTTTTTGAAAACACCGTGCAATGCGAATCAAGCAAAACAAGGAGCCATACCAACTGATTCTACTCAGAATACCTCTACACAAGCTACCTATGCCAGAGTACTGAGAAAAGAATTTGAGCAGAAGACATAGCGACATGAGGAAAATATTCACGACACTGCGGAGATTGTTCGAGTTCTGTTTGCCGCTCTACGTTCACACCTAGCGATAACGCCACCAGGTACTGCGAAGACCATGCTGCAGGCCGTGCTGGCTCTGAAATCAGCGCTGCTTGGATGTTTTGGGCACAACCAGCAGTAGAATGCCGAATGCCAAGCTTCAGTGCATGTTAAATTGCTGAAAAGTGTCTTTTATATAGCAGTGGAAGTGGGCTAGTATCGGTTCTCGCACGTGTAATCATGAATGTAGTGGGTCTTGCATAGCTTGGAAAACACATCGTCAGTGTCAAGCACGAGACGCTCACGCCGAACGTTATCGCTGCTTTCGCTTGCTAGGCCTGCGCTTGTGCCTGGTTTCAAATAACAGTTCTGACTGTCAAAGTTTTTTAATATATTTAGTGAAGTTTGCTTGGTCTCCTCGCAATCCGGGAGTTGCGAAGCTGGAGTCGACCTGCCGCTATGACCACTGCATCTGCCATAAGCCCTCCGCCTATGGCTTCCAGGCCATCGTGCGCTCCAGTGCGGTCCGTCAGCGGGACCCTCCCATATTCAGTGGCACGGACGATCACGACGTCGACGACTGGCTGGCTACCTACGAACTCGTGAGTGTCTTGGACAAACAGGACGAAGCCACGAGACTGGCCACCGTATGCCTTTAGTTCAGTGGTATTGCCCACTTGTCGCTTCGGAACCATGAAACCGACCTTCCAGCCTGGACAGAATTCAAGACAATGTTCAACGAAGTCTTCGGTGTGTCTGCTGCTCGCAAACTTCGTGTGGAGCAGCGCCTCCAGTCAGGATCTCAACTGCCTGGTGAGAATTTCGCCAGTTACCTAGAAGATGTCATTGACTTGTGCAAACGCATCGATGCTAACATGACAGAAGTGGACCGCATCAAGCATATTTTCAAGGGTGTTACGAAGACGCATTCCAGATGGTCATTTCAAAAAGCCCGGCTACTGTTGCTCAAGTTACCGAGCTCTGTCAAAGCTATGATGAGCTCTGCCGTCAACATCTCGTCACCCGCCGTGCTGTCCCCCATCAGGAATTGATGTCCAGCTTGACTCTCTCGCAAAATTCCGTTCTCCTCTCGCAGATAAAAGATTTTGTACGCGAAAAAATTGCCCGCCAACTGACGCTCAACTCCGGCCTTCCGGAGCGCAGTGTATCGCTTAGCACTACACTGCGGAATATTATACAAGACCAAGTGTCTGAGGCCCTTCCTCCACAGCTGGTGCCACCATTAAATTTGCCATTGACATATGCCGAAGCAGCAGCACTACCACGACCACACACGTTCCGAGCACCACCTCCACTGCCTGCTCCTGTTTATAGTACCCAGCCCCACCACCAAATATATTAAAGAACTGTGACAGCCAGAACTGTTACTTGAAACTAGGTCAAAGCGTAGGCCTAGCCAGCGAAAGCAGCGATAACGTTCGGCGCGAGCGTCTCGTGCTTAGCACTGACGATGTGTTTTCTGAGCCATGCATGACCCACTTCATTCATCATTACTCATGAATGAACTACACCTGTTTTTGAGAGAATATCAAATTCTGATCGTGGCTCTGTCGGATGCCGGATTACCGAAACCAAGATCAATAACTGGATACGTCACTCGCAAGAACTCCACCATAACGAGTTTCCCAAATGGAAGCGCCACTGTGCATATGCGAAGATAGATACCACACGTAGCACTCAATGTGGCGGACTTGTGCACAGATGTTATTGAAATTCGCGCAATCAGGGCACAGATGGGAAACCGCAAAATCAGCATTGCATCGGTGTATGCGTCTCCTCGCAAGAAAACTTCGATAGAAAGTTTTTGAAAGACCTGTGTCATCGCTGCCCAGCTCCGCGCATCATTTGTGGTGATTACAATGCGCATCACACGTAACGGGGGGACAAGAGTTCGGATGCACGTGGACGTTGTCTGGGAAAGGCTATTGATAATCTAAACTTATGCATTGCGAATGATGGCAATGTAACATTCTTTAGGCCCCCAGCTTGTAGAAGTATTACGTAAACTCACGTGTTGCACAGCCCCGGACAGAATGGGCAGTGATCATTTCCCTATATTGATCAATGTTGCTGGCTACCAATTTACAGTAGCTAAATCCTGCAAAATATCTGATTGGGATCGCTACCGAGAGCATCTAGATCACCGATCAGGGGATATAATTCCAGATATGGTGGCGAGCAAAGCGCCTGCAACAACTATGCTCAAGCTACCTGCACATTTTCCAGCCCCGGACTTAAAGCATCGTAATTTGTGTGCGGCCAGAAGAAGGGCAGAGAAAGGCTTATGCGAAGAGGTGGTAAACCTGCTAGCAAAACTCAGTTCAACAGGCCTAATGCAGGAATATGGCGATACGGCAACAAACTTTGGAAGAAACAATGAGCAACGTTCTGTGAAAATTTAAGTGTATTTACTCCAGTGTCAAGGATATGGCGAGTATTTATTTATTTTATTTAGAAAATACTGCGGTCACTGAAGACCAAGCAGGTGGGGAACATTACAATAAACAAATATGCAAACATCGAGAAAAAAATTAAAGGAATAATCAAATTTGCAAGAATACAAAATGGATGATACAATGAATTTAACAAAAAATATAACAGACCATATAAAAATAAATAATAAATATATAATGGCGAAAATGGAGTGATGTCTTAAAGCACACACAAAAAAAGAATATACATATACGTACAGACAAATTTATACACATGGAAACGCGTCAACTATTACAAGTACTGAGCACCAACAATCCGGAAAAGTGATATTGCATGAATACAGAGTATAAACATTATATTAAGCACTAGCAGTACAGAGAAGGTGCGCTTATGTCACGGTTGAGATGCTCCGAGCAACGCTTTCTCGAAGTCCTCAGATGAAATGACATCAGGTGGTAAGCTATTCCACTGAATAATTGTTCGGGGAAAGAAAGAATTTTTAAAGGTGTTAGTCCGCGTGGTGTATGGGAGCAGGTTATGCATATGACGATGCCTAGATGCGCGAGGAGAGAATGGTTGTATGTATTTATGGGCAGGAATATTCAGCTTACCATTATAAATGGAATGCAAGAATTTCAGGCGTGCGATTCTGCGGCGATCTTCAAGCACAGGAATATCGTTGTCTTTCATTAATTTTTTCGGAGAATCAGATGATTTAAACTTAGAAAAAATAAAACGTACAGCGCGTCTTTGAACCATTTCAAGTTTTTGAATGTCTTTTTTGTAGAAAGGGTCCCAAACCACTGATGCATATTCAAGTTTAGGCAAAATATACGCTTTGTACGCGAGCATTTTTAATTTCGGAGGGGCTTTTTTCAGTTTGTGCCTCAGAAAACCAAGCTTACGAGAAGCTGATGCGGAGACATTTGTTATATGTGCGGACCAAGAAAGTGTGTTTGTAATGGTTACTCCTAGGTATTTATATTCATTTACTTCACGTACTGGTGTTCCTTGGACGTTGTAGGTAAACGTGAATGGCTGTTTTTTTCTTGTCACACGTAGGAGTACCGTTTTGTCAGAGTTTAATGTCATTGACGACCGAGTACACCACTCACTAACTTGTGTTAATGCAAGACTTAGATCAACCTGATCTTGTTGGCATGTCACTTTTTTATATACTACGCAATCGTCAGCGAACAATCGGACACTAATGTTAGACTCAACCATGTCAGCTATATCATTTATGTATATAAGAAAAAGAATCAGCCCTAAAACACTTCCCTGTGGGACACCTGATAATACCGGTAACGTGTTAGAAATATGTCCCCCCACGTCAACGTACTGAGCGCGGTTTGAAAGATAAGCCTCTATCCAACTTATGATGAAAGATGGAACATTCAGGTTTCGGAGCTTTATGAGAAGTTTGCCATGGGGAACGCGGTCAAATGCCTTGCTAAAGTCTAAAAAATTAAATCAACCTGGCCTGAAAAATCAAGTATTTGTGCGATATCATGAACTGTTGCAACTAGCTGCGTGCACGTTGATAATTTTTTCCGAAAGCCGTGCTGGGCTGGAGACAACAGGCTATTATTTTCAAGAAAATCGGTAATAAAGTGAGCAATAATGTGTTCAAGTACCTTGCAGCATGTAGACGTTAGAAAATTGGGCGGTAGTTTTCCTTCAGCAGGCGATCACCTTTCTTATGCACAGCTACAACCCTGGCGAGACGCCAGTCATCTGGTAACGTTGCCGTTTTGAGTGATTCAGAGAAAACAGTGGTTAAAATATGCGATATTGGTTCAGCGTATCGACGCAAGAAAGAATTCAGTATGCCGTCAGGGCCAGCAGAGGATTTTTCTTTTACGTCAAGTAACAGTGACAACACACCCTCAAAGCTGATAAAATCCGAATCAGGCAAGGATGGAACAAGTTCGAGAGTTGTAGTATCTTTTGAAGAAAACACGGAATGAAGATAATCATTCATAATGTTGGAAATTTCTGTTAAGTCAGTAACTACTAAGTCATTCTCCCTTAATTTTTCTAAAGTTGGAGCCTTATTTCCCAAGTATTGCCAAAATTTTTCCGGATTATTCTTTAAGAAACTCGGTAAGGTCGATGAAAAATATTTATCTCGGGATGCTGTTAGTGCGCAAGAAAGTTCAGCTTGAATTTGTTGAATACCATCGGGATTTCTGTTTGATTTCTTTTTGGCGCGCTTTAGTTTTCGCTTAATGTGTACAATGTCGCGGGTTACCCAGGGATTAGCCCTCCTTGTTTTAACGTGGCGGTCAGGAACAAAAGATTCTAAACAGTGCAGTACAGCATGCTTAAAGGATAGCCACAAAGAAATGACATCACTGCGGGTTTCCTGGTCTACAAGCTGCCATAATACATCAAGAATAGACTGATCATCAGCCTTCGCCATATCTTTTACGGTTTTTGTAACTGTTTTGGGGTGTTGCGCACTATCAGCAAGTTTACAAGTCCCAGTACTAGCTTGTGGTCTGATATACCCTCTTCAATGGCTACGTCGTACGTCGGAATATCTCTGTTAAGAAATACAAGATCTAATATCGAACCATGATTACCAATTACGCGCGTGTTTTCAAGTACCACTTGTTGCAAGTCGCAAGAAAGCATAATGTCATACAGAGGGCTATCAATTACATTGGCAGTCAGCTTTTGCGACCACTTAATGGAGGGCAAGTTGAAATCCCCTGCCATTAAAATACGAGGACACTTTAACGACGACATGTGATCGCGTAGCAGTGATAAGAATTCGGGAGGAGAAGACGGGGGCCGATAGACAGCACATAGAACAAACACGTGGCCCCAGCAGTTTACTTTTAAAAAAAGGCTTTCGTGGTCATCTATTTGCGCAAGTGCACTGGCGGCAAAACTGTTTTTCAATATTATCGCCACGCCTCCACCCCTACTTGTGCGATCGCGTCGAAAGATCTGATACGACGGAGGAATTACATCCACATCACTGATATCACTATGTAACCATGTTTCAGACACCATCGTTATATGCGGATCATATCTGAAAATAAGTTGTTCAAGCTGTTCAGTCTTATTCGCTAAACTTCGAGCATTGAAACTAAGCAGTCTAAGTTCCTTTGAATGAGTGTGCGTGCGAGGTCATTGATTATCGCGTGGCCTACGAGCTTCTCGGAAAAAGACACGCTGGTTTCTAGTCTCGTCCCATACGTAAAGGCTACCATTAATGCTTAGCTTCTCGTTAACAAGGAAAACACGTTTTCCTCGAGATTTTTCATCCTGGGTGGTTTCCCAGAGAAGGCGCCTTTTACGCAGGGTGTATTGACTGTAGTCGTTCTGCAAATAAATTTTAGTGCCTTTGAGTATTTTAGCTTTCCGCATGACTGCTTCTTTTTCTAGGAAGTCCTGGAAGTAAACGATTACAGGCCTTTTGCCAGATTTTTGTCCAAGACGGTGAATTCTGGCAACAGAACGGACGGTTTCCCTTAGCTTCTGTGAGAAGAGCTCGTCGACCACTTCACGTCGCAGCGATTTTTCATTTTCGCCTTCCTGTTCACTAATTCCATGAATAATGATGTTGCAACGCCGACTGCGATCCTCAAGATCCGCCAGCTTAGTGTTTTGTTGTTGAATTACTTGTTTTAAGCTTTGAACTTCAGTCTGAAGTGATTCAATTTCTGAAGTTTTTTCACGAATTTCTATTAACCGTTCATTAACTTCTACCCATTTTCCATTTAGGGATGACACGGTTTTTTTCGTTGTTAAAAGACGTTCTCGAATGTCGGCTAGTTCAGACAAGATTGTGGCCTGGCCAGATTGAAGTGACGCGAACATTCCATCGACAGACGGACCGGGGTTAAGTTCAATGTCACCACAAACAAGCAGTTCACAGACACGAATACAGTCGTACGCTATTAACAAGCATGTCCGTGGGCACGGCACAACTAACAAAATCAGGTCATCACTTTTAAATGATGAGTAACTAACCTGTATTGCAAACAGGAAACGGTTCATGAGTGACATGATGCCTCCGGTCTCGCCGTGCCCACTGGTGAAGAAACGTTGGGGCAAGTCTTTTAAAGCCGGGTTGAGTGACGTCGTGCCATGCATCTGCTCACGTGATGACACCACCTGCGCAGTGAAGCGGAGAATCGGCTGCAGTCAGACGATGACGAAATACAGGGCCAGAGGACGGGATCAGATTTGGCATCATCCATGTAGTAGCTTCGACACTTGCTTGCCGGGCATGATCCAACGGCGGCGGCCGCAGCCAGCAAAACCTGTGTTGCAAACAGGAAACGGTTCATGAGTGACATGATGCCTCCGGTCTCGCCGTGCCCACTCGTAATAAATAGGTAAATAGGGTCAGTAGTAAATAGGGTCAGAATCACGCCCGAGCCTCTGAGGCCGTTTATTGCCTTCGCGTTATTCAAAGATACATCAAAGCCGTCTCATGCCGAAGAGTTTGCTGACGTGTACGTAATTGAAAAAAAAGCGAACCACCTTACCAACTTCCACCTGAGTCTACATCTGCCATCGACGCACCTTTCACGCTGCGGAAACTTACGCCAGAAATACCTTGTCTCCGTCGACGCTGTGCTCCTAGACATGGCGGAATTACAAACCAAATGATCTCAAATCTACCTGCAGAAGCAAATAGGAGGCTTCTGATTCATTTCAACTATGTTTGGGAGTCGGGAAACATTCCTTAAGCCTGGAAAATGGCCTGGGTCGTGCCAGTGCTGAAGCCAGGTAAAAACAGAACAGAACTGGCATCATAGCAACCAGTATCACTATTTTCGTGCGTAGCGAAGCTGATGGAGAAGCTGGCCTGTGTTCAGCTGACATGGTGGAGGGAAAATCACAAGGTTCTTCCAGCATGTATGACTGTGTTTCGGCAATGGTTGAGTGCATAGGACAACATCTTGGACTTGGTGAGAATCATAGAACACCAACGGGCATACGGCGTTTCAACTCTGATTGATTGATATGTGGGGTTTGACGTCCCAAAACCACCATATGATTATGAGAGACGCCGTAGTGGAAGGCTCCGGAAATTTCGCCCACCTGGGGTTCTTTAATGTGCACCCAAATCTGAGCACACGGGCCTACATGGCGTTTCAACTCTGGAAATATTCCTGGACGTTTCAAAAGCATATGACTACGTGTTCTAAGGTGCGATAGTTAGTGGTCTTGCATCTATGGGAAGAACGGGAAACCTTTTACGCTTTGTTCAGGCGTTTCTTAGTTATCATTTGATGCAGGTGAAGTTAGGAACAATGCTCAGTAGCTCAAGGAAAATGACCAGGGGAGTGCCACAGGGCAGTGTCCTGTCTCCATTGTTGTTCAATGTGGCCATGGCTGGTTTACCTAATCTTCTGAAGACTGCGAGCAAGGCAGTACAAATATCAATTTAGGCCGACGACATATGCATCTGGCGGTCTGGATATTAGCATAAGAGATTGGAAATGATGGGCCAAAGAGTTCTACTCTCCGCACAAACCTACCTTGAATCTATTGGACTAACAATATCAACTGAAAAGTCTCAATTCATGCTATTCCCAGGTATACGAAGACGAGAAACAAGGTTGAAAATAATACTTCCTGAAGCTTCAAATAAACAAGGTAAATACATGACATTACTTTGGTGTCACGCTAGATACCAGGATGAATTGGTGACGGGCAGTAGACAAGACATTGTCAGTACTGTCATTTCGTGTAAACATTCTTGAAAAAATGGCAGGAACAAGCTGGGGAGCCACCCAACATCAATATTGAAGTTACACGAGGCATGAATTGTCAATCGTGTGCTTTTCCAATTGGCCCTGATTTCTCCGAGTAAGTCACAGGAAGAAAGGCTAGAAAAACTTCATCATAAAGGTCTCAGAGTTGCTTTGGGACTTACAAATTTTGCAGTGAGCATAAAAGGTGTTTAATGAAGCTCGCCGTCTGCCGTTACGTCTTCTCGCCTCTCAATGACTGCTGACACAACCTGCCAACTTGCGAATAGAGCCAAGGACGAGCATCACTCAGCCACCTTCGGTGACGCACGAAATCGCGAGCTTTCATGGCCGTCAACACTATTCGCCATGTTATCATCGATTTTTCCAAACAAAGGCAATTTCGACCAGACCCACCTTGGTCACATGAGGATGTCGACAGTCAGCTGACGATGCCACGGATGCACAGGAAGCGTTGCACACCCACAGGAGAAGTACGTTTTCTAGTGCTTGAATACATCGAAGAAAAAGTACGCCGATCATTTTAAAGTTTTCACCGATTGATCAGTCGACATAGTGCGCGAAACAAGCGCTGCAGCGTTTGTCATCCCCTTTCTTAAGGCTTCCTGGGCAGCGTGACCCGAGTGCGTTGTTTCATCAGCAGCATGTGAAAGCGTGGCAATTCAGGCAGCCCAGAAGAATCTGAAGCTTTGTAGGCAGCAACAAATTGTGCTGTTTACGGACAGTAAGTCCGCATTGCAGCGGCTAAAACACGAATTGCTTTTGGATTGATGCACACAAAGATCACTGCGAATCTTTAAAGACCTGCTGGCATTGGTATGAGCAATAAGGTTCAAAGGATTCCATTACATGTGGGTATTGCTGGTAATGAGGCGGCTGACAGAGTTGACCGGAGTTCTCTGGAGCTTACAGCAGTGAAGAACGCTCCCAAAGACAATCAGCATATCTTACGAGAGGCTGTCAATAAGCATTTGCAGTTGTTATGGCTGACGCCTCACCAGCCATGTGTGACACAAGGGCTATCAAGGGAAGTGGCCTGCTAGCTTCATCGCATCCGAACAGGATCAGCGCGTTAACCAGCATGACCCTACAAGATCAGACTCTCCGTGAAACCCCGGTGCTCAAAGTGCAAGAAAAATGGTGATATAGAACCCTATTTGCCTAAATGTTCTGAGCTTAAGAAGGAACGGCAAGGTTTATTTGAGGAACTGCGACAGTTAGGCTCGCCATGAGAGAGCATGACTGATAGTGTGTTTCTCCGTGGTTCTTCGATTTCCAGGAATCAGGTGTCGCGACTTCTCTTGAAATTTTTTTGATTGCTACAGACCTCACATGTGACTGGTGATAAGTGACAATTATGTTTGGGGTATAGTGCAGCGAGATAGAGTACCGGCCCAATACTGCAAGTGAAATAGCCCAAAGGCCGCCATCTTATGCAGGCGTACGTCGTGCGATGCACAATTTCTGTTTTAAAAGCCTGCTCGTGCTTAGGTAAAAAGCAAACGACGTCAGGGACAACTAGCCAACAGAAAACCGGGCACGGCAATTGCCTGCAAATTATGCAAGGCTAGATCCACCGGCTACCTACATCATCCTTAACCTCAACCTCACGTAAATCACGTATTTGCCACAGGGTATGCGAGACGCGAGATGCCGGTGCTTCGAGTGTTCACTAGATGGATGCATGGATGGACGCATGGACGGACGCGCAGACAGACAAGCACACGGACAGATGGATCGACGGACTCTTGAAGCGGATATGTGTCACAGGGTTGTTTGACGGTTGTTGGCGGTACTTGGAGTATTCGCTAGATGGACGCATGGACGGAAACATAGACAGATACACTACCAGACAGATGAACGGATAGACAGACGCGTAAAGTGGTTATGGGCAACAGGGGATGCGAGATGCGTGATGCGTGGTGGTGGTATTTGGAGTGTTCACTAGATGGACGCACAGACGAACGCATGTGCAGACGGACAGACAGACTAGAAGAAGGATGTAGGGGTATACGGTCGCGTAAAGCGGGTATGTGCCAATGGGATGCGAGATGTGAGATGGTGGTACTTATAGTGTTCACTAGATGGAGGCACAGACGGACGGAAGGACAGGCAGACAAGCAGACGGACGGACGGATAGATGTTCGCGTAAAGCGAGCATGCGCCACGTGGTATGCGAACTGTGAGAAGGCAGTACTTGGAGTGTTCACTAGATGACGAACGGACGGACGCATAGACGGAATGACAAAGAGACATGCAGACGGACAGACGGACCGATAGAGGGTTGCGTGAAGCGGGTATGTGCCACAGAAGATGCGAGTTGCGAGATCGCGTTACTTGAAGTATTCACTAGATGGAGGCACAGATGGACGGACGGACAGACTAGCAGACGGACGGACGGATAGACAGACGCGTAAAATGGTTATGTGCCACAGGATATGTGAGATGCGTGATGTTGGTACCCCGAGTGTTCACTAGATAGACGCATGGACGGATGGACAGACACACTAGCCGACGGATGGATGGATAGACAGACGCGTAAAGCGGGTATCCGCCACATGGTATGCGAGATGCGAGAAGGTGGTACTTGGAGTGTTCACTGGGTTGACGCACGGACGGACGCTTGGACGGAGGGACAGACAGACATGCAGACGGATGAACGCAAAGACAGACGCGTGAAGCGGCTATGTGCCACAGGGGATGCGAGATGGCGGTACTCCGAGTGTTCACTAGATGACGAACAGACGGACGCTTGGACGGAAAGACTAACAGACTATCAGACGGACGGATGCATAGACAGACGGATGCGTAAAGCGGGTATGTGCTACAGGGGATGTGAGTTGCGAGATGGCATTATTTGAAGGAAGAAAGTTTAAGCGGAAAGACAGGGAGGTTAGCCAGTTCTTAGACCGGCTGGCTACCCTGTGCTGGGGAAAGGGGTGAGGGGAATGATAGATGTTAAAAAGAAATGTTGCGAAGAGAGGGAGAAATTACAAAAAAAAAATGCGACAGAGGAAAGGCAACATCAAAGAGTATAAGACACTAAAGTCTGTCTCTGAGGCCAGTTGTCCGCAAAAAGCGCAGCAAAGCTTTCAAAGCCTTCTGGGCTGAGGATGGGCTTGGCCAATGACCCAGAATCCTTTGTTCCGACAAAGGCCGATTATCTAGTCTATCCAGAGCTGCAATGAGCTCTTGTCTTTGCACGTTGATATGGGTGCACTCACACAGAAGGTGCGCGATGGTTTCTTCGCAACTGCAGTAAGTGCATGTAGGAGAGCTGGCCATCCCGATGAGATAAGAGTATGCGTTCGTGAAGGCCACTCCAAGCCACAGGCGGCATAGAAGAGTCTCCTCAGCTCGAGATATCCTTGGGGGAAGACGAAGCTGCAGATCGGGATCCAAGTTATGCAGGCGCGCGTTTGTGAAGTCTGTCGAGTTCCACTGTGCCAGTGTGAGGTCACGTGCAAGCGAACGAAGTCTTGTAGCTGTGTCGGTTCTTGAGAACGGGATGGCTGTGTATTGCGTACCATCGTGTGCAGATCTAGCGGCCTCATCTGCGCGGTCATTGCCATATATACCGCAATGGCCTGGTATCCACTGATACACAATGCTGCGCTGTTTTTCGGTTGCTTGGTGATGAAGGAGCCTTATTTCAGCTACTAACTGTTCATTAGGTCCATGGCGAAAGGGTGATATAAGACATTGAAGAGATGCCTTCGAGTCCGAGAAGATCGACCAAATTCCCGAAGGTTCTTTCACTATAAACTCCAGAGCTGCACGAATGGCTGCAAGTTCTGCAGCTGTCGACGACGTCAAATGCATTATTTGAAGTGTTCACTAGATGGAGGCGCAGATGGAGCACGGACGGACGGACGGATAGATAGACGCATAAAGGGGTTATGTGCCACAGGGTATGTGAGATGTGGGATGGTGGTACTTGGACTGTTCACTTGATAGACGCATGGACGGGCGGACTGACGGACTAGCCGACGGACGGACAGAGAGACAGGCACGTAAAGCGGGTATGTGCCAGAGGGGATGTGAGATGGTGGTACTTGGAGTGTTCACTTGATGGACACACGGACGGATGCATTGATGAACAGACAGGCAGACTAGCAGACGGACGGACGGATAGACAGACGCGTATACCACGTATGTGCCGCCGGGTATGCGAGATGATGGTACTTGGAGTGTTCATAAAATGGACGTGTTGAGGGATGTAAGGACAAAGGAATGAATGGACACACGAACGTGTAACGTGGGTATGTGCCACAGAGGATGTGAGATGGCGGTACTTCAAGTGTTCATTGTATGTACGCACGGAAGGACGCATGGACGGATGCACAGACAGCCTAGCAGACGGACGGATGGATAGATGGACGCGTAAAGCAGGTAAGTGCCACAGGGGATACGAGATGGGGGGTGGCGGTACTTGAAGTGTTTACTAGATAAACGCATGGACGAACGCACAGACAGACTAGAAGATGGACGGAAGGCTAGA
Organism: Rhipicephalus microplus; assembly: GCF_043290135.1. Classification (NCBI taxonomy): domain Eukaryota; kingdom Metazoa; phylum Arthropoda; class Arachnida; order Ixodida; family Ixodidae; genus Rhipicephalus; species Rhipicephalus microplus. The sequence goes on along the minus strand of NC_134700.1, from coordinate 25,035,896 downwards.
TGGACGCGTAAAGCGGGTATGTGCCAGAGGGTATGTGAGATGCGAGAATGTGGTACTCTGAGTGTTCATTAGATGGACGTGCGGATGGACGCATGGACGGATGGACAGACAGACTAGCAGACGGACGGACGGCTAGATGGATTCGTTAAGCGGGTACGTGCGAAGGGGATGAGGGATTCGTGATGGTGGTACTTGGAGTGCTCGTTAGATGGACGCTTGGACAGATAGATGGATGGACGCACAGACAAACTAGCAGACGGGTGGATGGATAGACGGACGCGTGAAGGGCGCATGAGCCAAGGCGATGCAAGATGCGTGATGGTGGTACTTGGAGTGTTCACTAGATGGACGCGCGGACGGATGCAAGGATAGACGGACTGATAGACTGGCAGATGGACAGACGGATAGATGGACGCGTAAAGCGGGTATGTGCCACAGGGTATGCGAGATGTGAGATGACGGTACTTGGAGTCTTCAATAGATGGATGCATGGATGAATGAACAGGCAGACTAGCAGGCGGACCGACGGATAGAAGGACGTGTAAAGCAGGTATGTGCCACAGGGTATGCGAGCGTCCGGTACTTGGAGTGTTCACTAGATGGACGCATGGAAAGAAGGACAGACAGACTAGCAGACAGATAGATGGACGCTTAAAGCGGGTATGTGCTACAGCGGATACGAGATGGCAGGGCTTAGGGTGTACTTAAGATGGACGCACGCACGGACGCATGGACAAACGGACAGACAGACTAGCAGACGGACGGACGAATAGACGGACGCGTAAAGCGGGTATGTGCCACAGAGTATTCGAGGTGTGAGATGGCGGTACTTGGAGTGTTCACAAAATGGACGCACGAATAGAAGAATGTACGGACGGATAGATAGGCTAGCAGACGGACGCGTAAAGTGCGTATGTGTCACTAGGTGTGCGAGGATGGATGGACGAATACACCGACGCGTAAAGCGGGTATGTGTCACAGGGGATGCGAGATGGATGTACTTCAAGTGTTCGCTAAATCAACGCACGGTTAGACGCATGGATGGATGCACAGAAAGATTAGCAGATGGAAGGATGGATAGATGGACGTGCAAATCAGGTATGTGCCACAGGGTATGCGAGATGCGGGTACTTGGAGTGTTGACTAGATTGATGCATGGATAGATGGACAGGTATACTAGCAGACGGACGGATCAATAGATCGACGCGTAAAGCGGGTATGTTCCACAGGGTATACGAGATGTGAGATGCTGGTATTAAAGTGTTCACTAGATTGACGCATGAATGGATGGAAAGGTAGTCTAGCAGACAGATCGATGGATAGACGGACGCGTAAAGCAGGTATGTGCCAAAGGGTATGCGAGATGCTAGATGCCAGTACTTGCAGTGTTCACCAGATGGACGCATCGACAGACGGACAGTCAGAATTGCAGATGGACGGATGGGTAGACGGACGCGTAAAGCTGATATGTGCCACAGGGGATGCGAGGGGGCGGTACTTGGAGTGTTCACTAGATTGACGCCCAGACGGACGCATGGAAGGACGGACAGTCATACTAGCAGACGGACGGACGGATAGAGGGACGTGTAAACTACGTATGTGCCACATGGTATGCGAGATGGCGGTATTTGGAGTGTTCACCAGATAAATGCAGGTACGCTGGCGTAGATGGACTAACAAAGACACTTGCAGACGGACGGACGGATAGAGAGTTGCGTAAAGCGGGTATGTGCCACAGGAGATTCGAGTTGCGAGATCGCGTTACTTGAAGTATTCACTAGATGGAGGCACAGATGGACGAACGGACAGACAGACTAGCATACGGACTTATGGATAGACCAACGCGTAAAGCGGTTATGTGCCACAGGGTATGTTAGATGCGTGATGTTGGTACTTGGAGTGTTCATTTCATAGACGAATGGATGGATGGACAGACAGACTAGCCGACGGACGAACGGAAAGACGGGCCCGTAAAGCGGGTATGTGGCAGAGGGGATGCAAGATGGCGGTACTTGTCACATATCTGCGTGAAGCGAATATGTGCCACAGGGTATGTGTGATGGGAGTTGGTGGTTGATGGAGTATTCGCTGGATGGACGCACGGACGGAGACATGGACGAATGGACAGATAGATTAGCAGACAGAAGAACGGATAGACAGACGCGTAAAGCGGTTATGAGCCACATGGTATGCGAGATGCGAGAAGGTGGTACTTGGAGAGTTCACTAGGTGGGCGCACGGACGGACGCTTGGACGGACGGACAGACAGACTGGCAGACGTACGAATGGATAGACGGACGTGTAAAGCAGCTATGTGCCACAGGAGATGTGAGATGGCGGTACTTTAAGTGTTCACTGGATGTACGCACGCATGGACGCATGGACGGACGCAGAGACAGCCTAGCAGACGGACGGATGGATAGATGGACGCATAAAGCGGGTATGTGCCACAGGGGATGCGAGATGTCGGGAGGCGGTACTTAAAGTGTTCACTAGATGAACGCATGGACGGACGCACAGACAGACTAGAAGATGGATGGACGGCTGGATGGACGCGTAAAGTGGGTTTGTGCCAAGGCGATGCGAGATGCGTGAGGGTGGTACTTGGAGTGTTCACTAAATGGACACACGGACGGATGCAAGGGTGGACAGACAGACAGACTGGCAGATGGACAGACGAATAGATAACGCGTAAAGCGGGTATGTGCCGCAGAGAACGCGACATGCGCGATGGCGGCACTTGGAGGCTTCACTAGATGGACGCATGGATGAATGAACAGGCAGACTAGCAGACGGACGGATGGATAGACGGACGCGTAAAGCAGGAATAGGCAACAGGGTACGCGAGATGCCGGTACTTGGAGTGTTCACTAGATGGACGCATGGACGGATGGAGAGACAGACTTGCAGATGGATAGACGGATAGAGAGTTGCGTAAAGCGGGTATGTGCCACAGGAGATGCGAGTTGCGAGATTTCGTTACTTGAAGTATTCACTAGATGGAGGCACAGATGGACGGAAAAACAGACAGACTAGCCGACGGACGGGCGGATAGATGGACGCGAAAAGCAGGTGCGTGCAAAGGGGTTGCGAGATGGTGGTACTTGAGCGTTCACTAGATGGAGGCATGCAAGGACGCATGGATGGAAGTACAGACTAGTAGACGGACGGACGGATAGACGAACGCGTAAATTGTGTATGTGCCACAGGGTATGCGATATTCGAGACGGTGTTACTTGACGTGTTCACTAGATGGACCCGCGGACGGCCCATTGACAGGCGGACAGACAGACCAGCAGACGGAAGGATGGATAGACGGACGCGTAGTGTGGGTATGTGCCACAGGGTATGCGAGTTGTGAGATGGCGTTATTTGAAGTGTTCACTAGATGGACGCACGGACGGATGCATAGGCGTACGCACAGACAGACTAGCCGACGGAAGAATGGATAGATGGACGCGTAAATCGTGTATTGGGTGATGCGAAATGGCGGTACTTGGAGTGTTCACTAGATATACGCATGGACGGATGGACAGACAGACTAGCTGACAGACGGATGGATAGACGGGCGCGTAAAGAGGGTATGTGCCAGATGGGATGTGAGATGGCGGTACTTGGAGTCTTCACTAGATGGACGCACTGACGAACGCATAGACGGACGGACAGGTGCACTAGCAGCCGGACGGACGGATAGACGGATGTGTAAACCACGTATGTGCCGCAGGGTATGCGAGATGGCGGTACTTGGAGTGTTCACTAGATAAATGTACAGACGGACGGGTGTACAGCAGACGGACCGATGGATAGATGGACACGTAAAGCGGGTATGTGCCACAGGGTATGCGAAATGCGAGATGGCTGTACTTGGAGTGTTCGAAAAATGGATGCACGGACGTACGCATGGACGGCCGCACATACAGACTAGCAGACGGACGGACGTATAGACGGAGGCGTAAAATAGGTATGTGCCACAGGGAATGCAAGGTGCGAGCTGCCGGTACTTCGACTGTTTACTAGATGGACGCATGGATGGACGGATTGACAGAGAAGCAGACGGACGGAGGGATAGAAGGACACGTAAAATGGGTATGTGCCACAGGGGATACGAGATGCAAGTGTGCGGTGGTTGAAGTGTTCACTAGGTGAACGCATGGACGGACGCATATACGGAAAGAGAGACAGACTTGCTGACGGACGGACGGATAGACGTACGGGTAAAGCGGGTATCTGCAACAGGGTATGCGAGATGCGAGATGGTGGTACTTGGAGTGTTCACGAGATGGACGCACGGATCGAGGAATGTACGGACGGATAGACAGGCTATCAGACGGACGCGTAAAGCGGGTATGTCTCACAAGGTATACGATATGCGTGATTGTGGTACTTGGAGTGTTCACTAGATGGACGCTTGGACAGACGCATGGATGGACAAACAGAGAAACTAGCAGACGAACGGATGGATAGACGGACGCGTAAAGGGGGTATGTGCCAAGGCAATGCGAGATGCGTGATAATGGTACTGGGAGTTTTCACTAGATGGACGCATGGACGGATGCAAAGATAGACGGACGGACAGACTGGCAGATTGACGGACTGATAGATGGGCGCGTAAAGCGGGTATGTGCCTCAGGGTATGCGAGATGCGAGATGGCGGTACTTGGAGTCTTCACTAGATGAACGCACGAATGAATGGACAGGCAGACTATAAGAGGAACGGTTGGATAGACGATTGTATGAAGCGGATATGTGCCACAGGGGATACGAGATGCGAGTTAGAAGTACGAGGAGTTTTCGCCAAACGGACGCATAAATGGATGTATGGACGGAAGGACAGACAGACTAGCCGACGGATGGACGGATAGATGGACGCGGACGTGGGTATGTGCCAAAGGGTATGCGAGATGCCGCTACTTGGAGTGTTCACTAGATGGACGCATGGATGGATCGACAGGCAGACTAGCAGACGGACGGAAGGATAGACAGCCGCGTAAAGCAGGTATTTGCCACAGGGTATGCGAGATGCCTGTACTTGCTGTGTTCACTAGATGGACGCATCGATGGACGCATGGGCTGAAGGACAGACAGACTAGCAGACGGATAGACGGACGCGTAAAGCGGGTATGTGCTACAGGGTATACGAGATGGCAGTACTTAACGTATTCTTCAGATAGACGCACGGACGGATGCATGGACGAACGAACGGACTAGCAGACGGACGGACGAATAGACGCACGTTAAAGCGGGCAATTCCACAGAGTATTCGAGATGTGAGATGGCGGTATTTGGTGTGTTCACCAAATGGACGTATGGACGGATGCAAGGACGGACGGTAGATGGATACACCGACGCGTAAAGCGGGTATGTGTTACAGGCGATGCGAGATAGAGGTACGCCAAGTGTTCACTATATGGATGCACGGACGGACGCATGGAAGGATGCACAGACAGACTAGCAGATGGACGGATGGATAGATGGACGCGGAAATCAGGTATGCGACACAGGGTATGCGAGATGCCGGTACTTGGAGTGTTCACTAGATGGATGCATGGATGGGTGGACAGGCATACTAGCAGACGAACGGATCGATAGATGGACGCGTAAAGCGGGCATGTGCCACAGGGTATGTGAGATGCCGGTACTTAGAGTGTTCATTAGACGACGCATGGATGTATAGACAGGCAGACTAGCAGACAGATGGATGTGTAGACGGACGCGTACAGCGGATATGTGCCACAGGAAATGTGAGGTGGCGGTACTTAGGTTGTTCGCTAGATGGACGCCCAGACGGACGCATGGACGGACCGACAGGCACACTAGCAGATGGACGGACGGATAGACGGACGTGTAAACTACGTATGTGCCGCACGGTATGCGAGATGGCGGTACTTGAAGTGTTCACTAGATAAACGCACGGACGGTGGCATGGACGGACTGACAGACAGACTAGCCGACGGACGAACGGATAGATGGACGTGTAAAGCGGAAATGTGCCACAGGGGACGCGAGATGCGAGGTGGCGGTACTTCAAGTGTTCACTAGATGGACGCATGGATGGACGCATGAATGGAGGCACAGACGGAGTAACAGGCGGACGGACAGATAGACGTACGCTAACGCAGGTATGTGCCATATGGTATGCGAGATGTGAGATGGCAGTACTTAGAGTGTTCACAAAATGGACGCACGGAAAGATGGACAGGCAGACTAGCAGACGGACGGATGGATAGACAGACACGTAAAGCTGGTATGTGCCACAGGGGATGTGAGATGCGAGTTGGTGGTACTTGGAGTGTTCACTATATGGACGCATAGACGGACGCATGGACAGACACACAGACAGACTAGCAGTCAGACGGACGGATAGATGGACGCTTGAAACGGACATGTGCCACAGGGTATGTGGGATGTGAGTTCGCGGTTTTGGAGCATTCGCTAGATTGGACGCACGGACAGAAATATGGATGGATGGACAGACAGACTAGCAGACGGACGAACAGATAGACAGACGCGTAAAGTCGTTATGGGCCAAAGGGTAGGTGAGCTGCGAGATGGCGGTTCTTCGAGTGTTCACTAGATGGATGACCGGACGGACGCATGGATGGATGGACAGACAGACCAGCAAACGGACGAACGGATAGACAGTCGCGTAAAGCATATATGTGCCACGGGGGTGCGAGATGCGAGATCGCGGTACTTCGAGTGCTCACTTAAGGGACGCAAGAAGGGACGCATGGATGGACTCACAGACAGATTAGCAGACGGACGGATGGTTAGACGGACGCCTAAAACAGGTGTGTGCCACAGGGAATGCGATATGCGAGCTGCCAGTACTTGGAGCGTTTACTAGATGGACGCATGGATGGACGAAGAAACAGACTAGCAGACGGATGGAGGGACAGACGGACGCGTAAAGGAGGTACGTTCCACAAGAGGTACGAGATGCGACTGTGCAATACTTGGAGTGTTCTCTACATGGACGCATAGACGGAAAGAGAGACAGACTTGCCGACGGACGGACAGATAGATGGGCGCGTAAAGCGGGTATGTGCCACAGGGTATGCGAGATGCTAGATGGTGGTATTTGGAGTGTTCACGAGATGGACGCATGAGCGGACAAATGTACGTTCTAGGCTACGGGACCGTAAGGACTGAGAACGTAACTTTGTTGTACAGTTTGGCTATCTATTGAACATGTTTGTTTTTGTGATTGTAGTGATGTTGTGCATGAATGTTTCTTTCGCGAACTTGTCTGCGTCTCAGAGCCCACGAACCACCACAGATGGCGAGCCTCTGCCAGGATGGCAAAATAACATTTGAAGCCATACCCAGATGTAGCCTGGTCAATAATAGGAAAAATTTATTGCACTTAGTCGACAGCTTTGGTTGGAGGATGAGAAGGTAAGGGTTGAACGAGCGTGTGTTGAAGCCCGTGATGGACGTGCTAACGAACGCGAGTATTCGAAAGAAAATGCTGAATGGCAGCAGAGAGCACATGAACAGGAGCTGGAGCAAAATCACTTTGACTTAAGGGAGTTGGTACATATTTGGATAGGCTTCAGCCCAATTCAGACGAAGACCTAAGAGACACACAACACAGACGAGCACTGAATTATAACTCAGTTTATTTGCACTTGAAGAAGCCTATTTGCACTTGAAGAAGCACCATGACGGCGTATTCCTGATGCTTTGTGAATTCCAGAATGCAGCAGCAATACGAAGTAAAGACTTTCTAGGCTTGCTGGAATTCTCCCTGAAGTCAATGGCTATAAAGTTCGAAGAGAATTTGTTTATTAAAACACGAGGTATTTGCATTGAGCCTTCAGTTGCTCTGGTTCTTTGCAACATTTTCTTGTCCGTCATGGGAATGGGCATTCAATCCCACATTCACGACTCACGCGTAGTTAGTCTATAGATACGTAGACGACTTCCTCGTAATTCTAAAACACATATGCAGCGAAGGGATCGAAGGCGCTGCGAAAAACATACTTGATGTTTTCCCCTAATATGGCGTGGGTCCTAATTTCATTTGGGAGCTGCCAGAACGACACGGGCTACAGGTTCTGGACTTGAGGCTGCCGTTCAGTCCAGGGGAAATATGCTGGAACTTCAGTCCGAGGTCACAGAAGGCCTACTTTCCTTTGAAAGCATTCATTCAAAACTCGTCAAGAGAAGATTAGTAAGAAATTGTCTCCAGTCCGCTTTAACAAATTCCTGTGAACATTGCAAGAATGAAGGTTTCAAAGATCAGGTAACACGCTTCAGCAGTGCAGGGCACCCATCGTTTATGGTCTCTAAGGTTTCTTTGTCATTGCTTCAAAAGTCTAAGTGGTCTGAAAGTGAAAAAGAACGAAACTATCGAGAAGGCGCAAGTGAATCCCTACATGCACAAAATTTCGCACATTAAAAAGGTAGCCTCGAAGCACCATGTCCAGGTCGTCTTCTCAGCCCCTTGTAAGTTGTCGAAATTATGCGGCATGACTAATCGGGAAGAGTTACTCCAATGCTAGACTCGGCAAAAATACAGGTTCACTAAGTGTGTGTCGAATGTGGTATATGAAATTCCCCTAAGCTGCGGACGCTGTTGCATAGGGCAGAGAGGCACATGTTTTAATGAACGTGCAAAGGAGCACAACCTGAATGTACGCTATAAAGCTGGTAGCCACCTAGCAGAGACCAGTAAGGATTGTGTCTGCACATCGTATTTCAATGGTACGAAATTTTTAAAAAGACCGAAAGATGGGACTGAACGCGAAATCGTTGAATCATTTTTGATTAAAAAGGTGGTGACCACTGTATAAGCATGCCTTCTGTCACCCTAACGGACGCCGAGGTTGACTTTTTAGATGATTTTATTTGACGTGTCGTCTCGCCCTCACAAGGTTTTCCGTGTTTCAGTCTTTTATTCTACCTGACGCTTGTTTTGCTTGACACTAATTAGTCTGCATTAACAGAGGGAGGGTCTAAACACTGGCAGCGGGCTGTCTTAATTTACTGTAGTTCGTTCTTATGCGTATTTTTTTATGGCATCTGCATGCTTTTGCTTATGTAATGCACGGGTCGGCCGGGAGCGCAATAAAGAGTTGTTTTTAGTAAGTGACGCTGATATATGTTCCCTAGGTCAGTATGTATTCTCGTTTCATCCCCACGTGCTTTCTGTGTTTATATTGCTTCTCTATTTAGGCACTCATTTCAATTATCACCAGCACAAGTTAAACATTTCACGCCCTGCTCTCCTCCAACGTTTGTTTTGAAGGTGATGTTTTTAAAGTATAAATTATGTGCCGTCTTGACTTCGAAGTTCAGTTTGCCTTGTGTGATATAGGTGTGCATTATCTTTGGTAATTGGTCCTACTGTGCGCATTTGTATTTTGTTTTTGCTTAAAGATCCTGGGTTCCGTTCATATCATCTTTATTTCACTCTTCTGTGTATAGGTTATAGAGGCATGTTTTTGGCGCATAAAAAGGCTTGTTCAAGTGCAAATAAACTTAGTTGTAAGTCAGCGCTCGTCTATGTTCTGTGTGTCTCCTATGATCTTCATCTAAATTGCGCTGAAGCATATCCAATTAGGAGCTAGAGATTCAAGAACTGAAGCTTCGACTTCAGAAAGGTACGCGTAGGCTACAGTAAACTGAGGCTTGGGAAGAAACAGGATGTAGCATGGATTCTAGAAGTATTTTTGAGGTCTGCAGTCGTCATAATTTAATTCCGCCCTTCAATGACAATCAGGACGACCTCGACGCTTATTTTCAGCAATTTGAACGGGTTGCAACATGTCAAGAATGGCCAGGCGAAAAATGGCTGGGCTGTTTCGCTTAGCCTATGCACGACGCGAGCAGCACTAACCGCCATAGGCCGGTTGGATCCAACAGCGGCGCTGAACAATGATCAACTAAGAGCAGTGCTTCTTCAGAGCTTCTGATATACTGTGGAAGGCTACTGAGAAAAGTTTCGCAAAGCCAGGATAGAAGAGAACGAGACCGGTGTGCAGTATGCGCAGGATTTCCGGCTACTTGGACCGCTGGCTGGAGATGGAGAAAACGGTCAACTTCGATAGCGTGAGAGAACTCGTTATACGTAAGCATGTGGTAAAAAAAACGCTGCCCTGGAAAGTGTGCGTCATGCTTTGACGTAGAAAATCGGTGTGCGGGGCCGATTTAGTATTTCAAGGTGCGCGGGAAGCATCATGATGGTGATAGCGGTAAAACTATGAGCGCGCCTATGCGCGTGCTCGTGCGCGTACCACGTGGAAAAAGCTCCCGAGCCACGGGGACAGCTCGGCTAACCCCAGAGAGCAGAGAGCAAGGACAAGTTCGGGCCACGCCCCGGCTGCTCGTTCTGACCCTCCGTGTCCGGGCCTCGTCCCGGCGTTGAAGTCCTCGGGTGTGTCCTGGACTGGGCATCGCCCCACCTCGCCCCCAGGTTGGTCTGAAGCGGCGTTCGTCACGGCCAGCTGCTGTTCTGGTCTCGGAGCGAGACGCTGTCCCAGGTCTGTTCGCGCCAGTCGTCGGTACGCTGTTCTCGGTGGTGTACAGGCAAGACCAGGCGTGGACCACCGTACTGGGATGCCCCTGGCGGTTATCTTCTAGACCGGTCCCCGCCTCGGTACGAACTCCGCAAGCACAAGGCACACCGCCTCCTGACTACCAGAGAGCTCAAGGTCAAGCGCAACGTTCATGCCCCAAGAGTAGAATGTGAGTGGACGAACAAGAACATTAACTCCCTTTCGCGTAGGACAGTGAACGCGTGTATATATGTGTGAGTTTATGTTGTGCGTATCCGTTTGTCCGTCTTCGTGTATATAAAAGTCTCTCGTTGTCCTCGAATGTCCTCTGTTCTCATCTGGCTAACCTGCGCCCACAGTTGCCCACAAAATTTTGGCGAGCCTGCCAGGATCAGAAGATGCCAGGATAGATCGGCCTTACCTTCTTGCCGAGAGCCAGACGGGCGGGGCGAACCGATGGATTTAGAGAAATTGCACGCGATCGGAGTGGACATGGGCCTTGCCAGGATCGGCACTCAACATCTTTCAGGCGAGAATTGGTCGCACACAGGATGCCTGTAAACGTGCAATGACTGCTTTGTATTGGAGAGGAGGTCGGGTGGTCTTGCGCCGACATAGAGCGAATGTTGCAAGAAGACCTTGATGAGGAACAAAAGAGAATTGATTTCGAACTGCGGTACATGTGCAAAAATGACAATGAGCGTGTGCGTTTGTGACAGGAAGGAGAGAAGCTGTTGTCTGAGATCAGCACAGCTATCTTGGAAATCCGAGAGATTGCAAATAGGGTAGCGCTTAAGGAGGGTAATGAAGAGGACCAAGTCAATAATCTCAAGGATGATATAGTTATCCATGATGTGGACACAAATCTGTCAGGTACACCCAAAAAAGTGTGTGTTGGAGAACGTGGTGATGTAGCTCTGGGTACACGGTCTACTAGTGAATGTGTTAAGCAGACATGTGATGGCATTGAAGGTGACGGAAGTATAGAGCAGCATGGCCTATGCAGTGGTCAGCTGAAACCTCTCGGCCATACAAAGAGCACGTCATGCGCATCTGAAACTCTTGCTTCGGAGCCCAACGAAAAGCGAGTGGCATTGAAACAGCCTAAAACAAAGCCAGAAGATGACCATAATTCGAGAAAGAGGGGCCGGAACTCCAAGAGTAGCAGTGGAGGTAGGAACACTGTGAGCCGAGAACATGGTGCTCCGTACCATGCGGAGAAAAATGAACTTCGAGACAACCGAAAGATGTGGCGTGCTTTGGACTACGTAGCCTGGGGCTCAGACCCCGATGTTTGGATCGAACATTGTTATATCTACGTAAACATCGGGAAGCCATCGCGGTACACAGAAGCACATAGGAAGAAAGAGCTCTGGTTTTGCGCTAGTACATGGAAGAAAAGGAGAAAGAATACAAACCTGGTTGACCGATTCTGAACTGAACTGCGACACGACAATGAACTTCGAACTGCATGCGGAACCAATTCCCCGCGCTGACATAATGTTTGCCCGATTTACTGGGCGTCGATGCTTCCAAGCTTGACTCGACGAATTCATCGTGCTGCCCGGTGCCTGTGTTCGCCGCAACGGCATGAGTGAGTGGTCGTTGGCCTAGGCATCGGGTCACGAGCGTGCGGTGCCGTGCATTCCGTGTGTGGACGCCCTTGGTACATCGTCAAAGACAAAACATTATCATCGTTGAATGTGTTCAGTTTATGCGTATTGTGTCAGTTGTCTATGTCTTTCAGTTGTGCTCCGTCTTACTTGATAATGTATTTTCTGTGTTCACGGTCACGGCTCTGCGCGTCTGAGTTCCTGGGTCCACGAACAATCACAGTCACCGAGAATATTTGTCAGCTAAGTGAAACCAGCTGTACGCTTTTAATATGGCAACCTAAGAGCTGAAATGTTATTTCAAGGCACATGAGGTCGAGTTAAACTTGAAAAGTGTACAGATTCTTTTAGGTGTGGCACAATCTTGTCACATATTTTTGCCTTTTTTATTATTTTTTTTCACTGTCATCCGTCGATGTGGATGGGCGATGATAAAGAATACCACTGCCAAAGTGCGCTTTTATGCCGGTAAATCTTTGAGCGTATATTACAGTGCCCTATATTGCCGGCGAGACACTTGGACATTCCAGTCTACTCTATGAACATGCCTACCTTTTTCACCCCACCGTTTCGCTATTCTTGAACCGGGGGGAAGATGTGGTAAAAAAAACGCTGCCCTGGAGAGTGTGCGTCATGCTTTGACGTAGAAAATCGGTGTGCGGGGCCGATTTAGTATTTCAAGGTGCGCGGGAATCATCATGATGGTGATAGCGGTAAAACTATGAGCGCGCCTATGCGCGTGCTCGTGCGCGTACCACGTGGAAAAAGCTCCCGAGCCACGGGGACAGCTCGGCTAACCCCAGAGAGCAGATAGCAAGGACAAGTTCGGGCCATGCCCCGGCTGCTCGTTCTGACCCTCCGTGTCCGGGCCTCGTCCCGGCGTTGAAGTCCTCGGGTGCGTCCTGGACTGGGCATCGCCCCACCTCGCCCCCAGGTTGGTCTGAAGCGGCGTTCGTCACGGCCAGCTGCTGTTCTGGTCTTGGAGCGAGACGCTGTCCCAGGTCTGTTCGCGCCAGTCGTCGGTACGCTGTTCTCGGTGGTGTACAGGCAAGCCCAGGCGTGGGTCACCGTACTGGGATGCCCCTGGCGGTTATTTTCTAGACCGGTCCCCGCCTCGGTACGAACTCCACAAGCACAAGGCACACCGCCTCCTGACTACCAGAGAGCTCAAGGTCAAGTGCAACGTTCACGCCCCAAGAGTAGAATGTGAGTGGACGAACAAGAACATTAACTCCCTTTCGCGTAGGACAGTGAACGCGTGTATATATGTGTGAGTTTATGTTGTGTGTATCCGTTTGTCCGTCTTCGTGTATATAAAAGTCTCTCGTTGTCCTCGAATGTCCTCTGTCCTCATGTGGCTAACCTGCGCCCACAGTTGCCCACAGAGCAGTTCATGAGTTGTTGTTCTTCGGCGCTAGGATCTTTTTGAAGGACAGAAGTTGCAGGATGCTGAGCTCCCTGTGGGAGACTGCCAATAACTTTATAGAAGTGCAGGCGCGCACTAGCCTAAGAAAAAAATGTTTTCTCAAGAGACCTGCACCATCGATGTAAAAGTCAGAGTCTGCGAAGAAGACAGAAAAGCGTGGAAGTCACTGTTCACAGAGCATTCACAGAGAATTCGGCTGCCCTATGCTCCTTCTTGTAGCATAGGGCAGCCGAATGCTCTTCGCGCACAAAAGCATGTTCCCCTGTGCATAGCCACAGTGGTTTAGGGCGTAGTAAAAGAAGAACTAAGAAAACAACAACAGCGCCGAATGCGGCACAGAGCGGTCAAAAAGAGAGTGCGTGGTGGTGGCGGGGAGAAAACAAATTGGCCCCGTATATGCATGTAATCTGCAAATGTCGTCGAAAGACGATAGTCTTGCGAGTGTAAAGAGTAAACAAAACATTTATGTGATGTTCTGCGCAAGAAAATCGGTGAATGGTATTCAGGAGACACTGCGTTAGAGTGCCTTGAGCGTGCAGCGGAGGTGAACGAGCGCATCAAGTCACGTCGCACTTGAGACATGAGCCCCATCTGGCAGGTTTTGTTTTTGGAAAACAAAGCATGTGGCCCTGAGATGAGTGTGCGCACCCGTCTCAGATGTGATAAGGTGTAGAATGCAAGGCGACGTGTAGGTGCCACCACCGTGTCGTCTTAGTAAAGCATTGGAAACACTCGCTTGTTCGTGCAAGCGTTGGATGGTCAGCGCAGCGTGATAAGCGCTACGGTTCTTAAAATTACTGATGTATGCCTTTTCTAGTAAATGACGAACATGCAGAATAAATACGTGTTGTTACGGTGTCTCACATATGCGCAATAATTACCTTTAATTGACAATGGCACACGTATGAACGCTGATCCTTGAGCAACATTGGCGGGCGCTGCGGATGGGGTCACCCATTCGGGGTATCGGCTGGTGCTGTTTCGAGTACCCGGTTCGCGGTAACAATGGACAAACAGACAAATTTACAGATAGACACACCAAAGTATTAGCGTCGAAGGTCCCCAAGAAAGACTATCATCTTTGAAAAGGAGAAAGAAGTCAGAATCTGGAAGCGTGGCCACGCAGGCAGTCGGCGTTCGAGAGGCGACCCATGTTCGTGAGGGCTACCCAGGACTACCGCTGGGAAGCCTCCTGACTAGCCGCGCTACTGCGACCACCGGTGCCTGGGGCACAGGCACGACTACTGTTCCGTAAATGGATGGTTCCTGAGAGGTCCGTTGCCTACCGACCTGTGCACCTATTTCACCACCACGTGACCTGCTACATCGCAAACTGCACCGCACCGTCCACGACCATCCATTGAGGGGCTACCCCTGGCCTGCTGTGAACTCTGTGAGCTCACTCAAGGATGTATAGATTCTTGTGTCTCGTCAGGGATTTGTTTTTGCTTGCGTGTCAATTGTCGCAGGAGTTAGTTTTCTTTGCTAATGTATAATGTGTACTCGACCCAGTCTTTGGATGCTTTCTTTACTGCATCGCACGTGAACCAAAGTGACGGTCCCATATATAACAAACCATATTTCTGGCGTCCGCGCGACAGGAAAAAGCTCTCGTGACACCTTTTGAGAGCATCACTTGGTTCTTGCGCGGTAGTTGAAGACGAATACCGATAAGTTGATGAGTGTCGGTAGAGAGAACTCTTGGGCAAAGCACTCCAAGCATGGATAGACAAGGAGCGCGACAAGGAAAGCGAGGAGTGTGCGCTAAGGCGGGATGCATCTAAGGAAGACCATGAATTAGAGTTGCAGCGGCAAGCTGGAGAATGGCAATTGTTACAGCTTTGCCTGCGCATGCAGGAATTGTAGCAAACTAGCCAAGTAGTCCCCGCCGAGCCAACTGAACGCGACACAAGCAATGAAAGTTTTCGAAGACCGAACAAGCTCACTCCTGCGTTCAACGAAGCCCGTGATGAGCTTGATGCGTACATTCAAAGGTTTGAGCGAGTTGCCACTACCCAGGGCTGGTCTATAAACAAATGTGGCTTCTCCTTGAGCTTGTGCCTAACAGGGAAGCTTTGTAGGTAGTCGGACGCATGTCTGCTGAAGATGCAAAGACCAAGTCGTTGCAAAGATCAAGTCGACCTTGCTTCAGAGGTTCTGGTAGATGGAGGAGGGATACCGTGTCTAGTTCCGAGAAGCCAAACCGGAGAACGGTGAAACGGGGTGTCGATTTTCTGGCAGACTGCTGGGGTATTTCGACCATTGGCAAAAGATGGCGAAAACCAAGAAAACATAAGACGCCTTGCGAGACCGGATTCTTTTGGAACAATTTTTGCTCTAGTGTGACCAGAAGCTCGCTGTATTTCTAAAGAAGCGAAGTTGCAGGGATTTGGAGAGTTTGGCCGAAACAGCTGATCTCTACCTCGAAGCGCGAGGCCTGACCCACCTGTCTAGAGGTAAAGAGAAAACTGCACATGTGAAGAATTGGACGCCAACGAAGGAGTCATCAAACACTCAGGGAAAGCCCCACTGTTTCATATTTAATAATCGAAAACACAAACCATTCGACTGCTGATTAAAGACTACGGTAAACAAGTCAGTGACCGATTGGAAGTGAAAGAAACCTGAGGGCTTTTCTAAAACTACGAAGTACCTCAATGAGACTTCGTGCTCTCTTTCTCAGCCTGACCAAACACCGAGAGAAACGAATCACTGTGAACAGCATGGAGGTGTTGCAGATACCGAAGGTTCGAGTCCTGGAGATCGGGGGCACATAGCCTGGTTGGGCCGAGATGTCGAACAGAACGAATGTCTAGTGTACAACGGTGTCTAGAAGGGCAATCTGTCACTGTACTGAGAGACATTGATGGTGACACTCCTGGTTCGGCGTGCACTCGTTTCAATCAACAAGTTTACCGGGGAAACGCGAACCGTCTATTTATCAGATAGTTCCACCTATCCCCTTCCAGAAGCGAGATTTGAGATAAATGCCCCCTTTTCAAGGGCACCGTGCTTGCCATATACATGGAGAAACAACTCTATGATGTTGTGATGGGTAATAGTCCCGGTGTGTACCCCTCTCTCAAACTGCCTGAAGGCACAGCCGACTCAAAGAAGCTGACTGCGCTCGATTCACGAGAAAAAAGAGATGATGGCACGTGTGACGAGGTCAATGCTGAGTATATATGAGACAACGACATGGCTGCTGTGACACGATCTACTTCACGAGAAGCGGCCCAGTTGCCAGTTGCTATCGCCAACCCATTAGACGTAGATTCAGAAGCGTTGGCGACATTGCAGAAGGATGATCAAAGTCTTAGCGGTTTCTTCACGGACGTGGACAAGACCAGAACGACACGATCTACCACTGCCACCTTCGTCCTCATCAACGACATTCTCTTCAGGCGTTACAAACAGAGAAGTAGATCAAATCGTTCTTCCGAAGACCTTCGGAAATCCGTCTTAAAGATCGCGCACGAAGGTATCCTCTCGGGACACCAAGGGACAAAGAGAACGGCTTACAGAATTTCAGAAAAGTTGTATTGGCCTGGTATGCAAGCTGACGTCACGCGCTGCGTAATGTCATGCGACATTTGCTAGAGTACCGTTCCAAAGCACTTGGTAGGACGAGTACCTCTTGGAAAGGTTTCCATCCTCAATACGCCTTTCTAGCGCGTCGCTATCGATATCATCAGTCCGCTGGCACCTAGATCGGCCAATGTTAATTGATATGTTCTCGCAATGGTAGACTTTGCAGCGCGTTACCCTGACGCGATTACCCTGCCCATTATTGAAACTAAAATAGTCAATGAAGCATTGATTGAGATGTTTTCTCGCATGAGAATTTCACGTGAAATTATCTCTGATCGAGGTGCCCTTTTCACTTCGCAGTTTATGCAGCAGTTAAGTCACCTGCCTTCCTTTAAACACCTACCAACGACGCCTTACCATCCAAAGGCGAATGGTCTAGTGGAACGTTTTAACGGAACGTTAAAACAAATGATCCAAAAAATGTGCCAAGAGAGCCCCAAAAATTGGGATCGGTACGGGGCTCGTTTTTCGTTCGCGTACCGAGAAGTTCCACAGATGAGCTTGGACTTCTCCCCTTTTGATCTTCTGTACGGTCGCTACGTCAGAGGCCCCACGGCCATTCTCAAAGAGCTTTGATCAACAAGACGATTAGATCAGGAGACAAAGACTACTTATGGCTACATTGTCGAGCTGCAAGAACGGCTGCACGAGACGTGCCAACTTGCTCATGAGATGCTTCGAAGGTCGAAGGCTACCCAGAAGCAGTATTATGATCGCAAGGCGAAGGCATGGCAACTTTCCGTAGGAGACAAAGTGCTCTTTTTACTACCTTTCGATAACAACAAGCTCATCTTGACGTGGAAAGGATTTTTCGTCATCCCTGAGAAGAGGGGCGACAGTGACTTTGTTATAGTCCTCAGCACGCGCAAAAGTACTTTTAATATAAATTCACTCAAAAAGTACAAAAATAGAGATTCGGGTGACTCACCATCGCCAGCAGAACACCAAGCTGCTGCCACTTTCAGCACGCACGAACACGTTGAAAAAAATGACCCTCCGTTCATTGTACTGAAGTGGAAAGAAACATTCCAGGACTTTAAAATCGACACGGACCTCACGGTGGAACGAAAATTCGAAGTGAATGAAACGTTACATGCATTCCAAAACATATTCTCAGATGTCCTTCGAAAGACTCATCACACTAAGACCCACCACGGAACGCCGGTGCACGTTCGTCAGTATGCAGTACCTTTTGCAGTCAAAAAAGCTCTAGAGCATGAAAAACTGGTAATGCTTAAGCAAGGCACCATTGAACTTTCACACTAACCATACCAAGCAACGGTGGTCGTAGTGAGGAAAAAAGATGGCAGCATGCGGTTGTGTATTTATTTCAGGCAATTAAATTCATTGGTCATCATAGACAGTGAGCCAATACCCTGGGTGGACATGATGTTTACCAAGCTGGGCAAGAGTCACCTCTCCAAGTTTCACTTCACAAAATGATATTGGCACGTGCCCACGCAGCCGGAGAGCAAACATAGGCCACCTTCCAGTCATCATAAGGCCTCTATCAGTTTCGATTCATGCCATTCGGCATAAAGACTGCACGAACTGCTTTCAGCCGGCTGATGAGGAAAGTAGTACATAATATCCCCAATATCTACCACTACTTCTATGACGTCCTAGTTGCCATACAAATATGAGAAGAACATGTCATTACCCTCCGATGCTTCTATTAACATTTCAAGAACGCAGGCCTAACCATCAAGCCATCCAACAGTGAAGTGGGCTTCACTTGTGTGAAGTTTGTGGGACATTCTGTAGGACACGGCATCTAGCAGCCACAGATAGAGAGCCTCGAAAAAAAACGAGGCTGCAGAAAGACCGACCACCAAGAAGGAAATACGTTCATTTCTAGGCCTTAACAGATACTACCGGGATTTCGTGCCAAATTATTCTGCTGTATCGGCACCTCTTACAGAATTGACCTGCAAACGGGCTCCCAAGAAGCGTATCTGGGAGGAGCGTCATCAGGAAGCCTTCGAAAAACTGCGACACTTGCTTTCTGATAAGCCGATTCTACGCTCTTATTATTTCGCATCCTCGACGAGCATCGCAGCTGTTCTACTATAACGCCATGATGGAGTTCTCCATCCTGTCTCATATGCGAGTCGGAAGCTACTGCCAGAGAAACACGCTACTCTACTATAGAAAGAGAAGGCCTCACCCTAGTCTTGACTATACAAATGTTTCATGTCTTTTTCTATGGCAAGCGTTTTTTATTACAAACAGATCACGGACAATTTGCTTACATCAACTCTGCCAAGCATGTGAACAACAGGGTGCTTCGTTAGAGGTGGTTAATCATGGTATATGATTTTACTGCAGAGTACATTACAGGTAGGGACAACATTAGCGCTGACTACTTAAGCAGAGTATCGTATATTTTTGTTGTTCTTTTGTTTCATGTCTATATATTTCTCTGTTCCCTTTTTGTACCCACGTGTGAGATCTATATTAATATTGTAACTGTGCTAAAAACTGTGAACTGTATTCTGGGTGTGTAATGTGCAACGGTGAACCACGACCTCGTTCTCCAAGCCACCTAACCGGAGCAAAGTTGCTTGGAATGAAACAATTTTCTTGAGTGAGGGGTAGTGTTGTAAAAAAAGAACGAAGACAACGAGAATAGCGCCAAATGCAGCACACAGCAGCCAAAAAAAGAGCGCGGGGTGGCGGCGGGGAAGGAAAAAAAAGGAGAACGAAGTTAGAAGCTGGGAGCGTGGCCAAGCAGGTAGTCGGCGTTCAAAAGCAACCCATGTTCGTGAGGGCTACCCGAGGCTTCCGCTGGGCAGCCTCCTGACTAACCATGCTACTGCGGCGACTGCTGGTGCCCCGGGCTCGACTCCTCTCCCGTAGATGGGTGGTTTTTGAGAGGTACGTTGTCTACCGACCTGTACATCATTCCACCACCACGCGGGTTGCTACATCGCAAGCGGCACCGCGCCGTCCCCGACGGCCGACTGAGGGACTACCGCCGGCCTGCTGTGAAATCTGTGAGCTCACTCAGGACTTTAAACACTCTTGTGTCGCGTGAGGGATTTGTTGTTGCTTGCGTTTCTATTGTCGTGGGAGGTATTTGTCTTTGCTAATATGTGTTGTGTACTCGAACCAGTCTTTGTATTGTATCCTTTCTTCACCGCATCGCACATGAACCAGTGGTGTCCCACATACAACTCACTACACAGAGTATCCCACTAGTACATCGAAAAGATGTAAAACATCTTGTGCGTCAGTACAAAGAAATGATAGAAAATCCGCAACGAACGCAAATCACGTAGTTTTGCAAGACGGACAAAAGATCCCAGTTGTCAACACTGTGGTCACTGTAAATGTCTTAACTATGGAAATTAAAAATATGCCTGTCGTGAACAGCTTCCTTAATCAACGCCAGTTAGAGTACTCCGTGACACTGGCTGTGATACGGTAGTGGTGCGACAGACATTAGTGTCGAAGGAAGACCTTACGGGAACGTACCGGCCAGTATTGTTCCTGGACTACACGGTAGACTGCCTACCGAAAGCGGTGGTATTTCTTGATACGCCTATGTTCAAAGGACAAGCTCGTGTGCACTGCCTGCGGGACTCACATTATAATACCTTCCTTGGAAAGATCAGAGGAGCCCTATCACTGGACACCTTGAGCATGATAGACAACAAGGCGGGCAATTCCAGTCGATGCGCGGATATTGAGGAAATGACGCTGAATAATTGAAAAAGTCGTCGGGTGAAGAGAGGACATCAGATCACCGTGAGTGAAGCCACCAAAGAACCCCGTGCACCAAAGTCCGGGCCCAGTGACAGCAGTGCTAAGGCAGCAGACAGCGACACCGGTGGCATGCGCGATGCGATGGCAAACAAGGGCACATGCGGATGTATCTTCACTGCTTTCGGCCTCACTATGGCAGGAATGCGACCATGTGCGACGCCTTTCCACAATATAGTTGCGCCATAGTTGCCCCACAAGATGGCATGTGGTCGTCTCAGGACCCAACGCCCAAGGTACCGCTACTCCGATGAGCCAGACAGCATGCCTACTTCAAGCGACGCAAAAGAAGTTCGTGCGTTCTAAATTGGGTGGGGCTTCTTGCGCTCCATAGCGATGGCACGAGGATTCTGTGCTACCCGGTGCCGCAGTCACCATCGCCGCCCTTGCCATCAATGCGAACACCATCTTTGCAGCGTCAATATTGAAAAGACCAGAGAAAGACGTACCAGTGACGTGATAATACTTCTTGACACCGCCTAGGTGAAGTATGGAGCGGTGTCGTCACTTTGACGAGACATCTGTGTTGTGAATCTCTCATTGTGGTGCTGAGTGTTGGCGCGTGTTTTATTTTTAGAGCGATCAGTACAAGTGCGCCTGGTTCTGGCGCATACATAGTATGCAGATTTGTGGTAGTACGTGTCACTTCCGACCATTTTCAAACGTGCGAAGAGGGCATCAACCTCGCGTGATAGTGTGCTGAGCAAGTGTCGCGCAGTGGTTTGTGACAGATGCTTGCAATGCTGACATTTCAGCATGTGCCAGTGATTGGTGCTGTTATTGATGTGTTCGGCGTGTTGCGTTAACACTAAAGTTTTCTACAGCACAACGTGCTGGAATTTCGGGGGAATGTAGTAAGAAACTGAAAACTGAATGTGCGAACCAAAAGTGGTGAGGCAAACGAGGACGACGAAGTGTGCGCGTGAAGTTCGAGTGTGAAGTGCGTGAACCTTGGAACGTCGACTGGCAGAGCGTGCGTTGCCACGCTGGAGCCATCGCACCAGCCAAAATGAGCCTGGCGTTTCCTGCAGTGAGCGGGTGCCTTTTAGACGAGGTCTTGCGGTACATTTATATGGTGAACGTGTGAGCGGGCCAGGAAGAGCTACTTATCGTGGGCCAGATGGCGTCCGAGACCACCCAGCTAAGGAGTCGGTCCACGGGGCTGAGTCTGCTGGGGTCCGGCACAACCGCATGCTTAATGCGTGGCCTTGGTGCCGCTAGTACGTTTGCGATCCGGCACAACCGACTGTGGGGCGGTCTGGGCACTACGCGGAGACAATCTGCTTCGGAGCGTTCCTGAGCTGGAGAAGACAGTCCGCCTTGCTCTCCTGCTTCCAGCGGGCGTCGACTACGCGGTCATCGGTGCCGTGAGTGTCATCTACGAAGGATAATTCCGAACGAGTGAGGGCGTGCGTAGAAATACTTCTAGGGTACCGGACCGTAAGGAGTGAGAACGTAACTGTGTTGAACTCTTCGGCTATCTATTGAAAGAGTGTGTTTTTGTTATTGTAATCGCGTTGTGCATAAATATTTTCTTTTCCGTGAACTTGTCTTTTTCTGACACCCCACGAACTGCCACACTGCTTCAGCCATGCGCACAGCATCAAGTACATCAAAACTTAATTGGCAGGTCCCGACTAACGTTGAACAGTGAATGCGACACCTACAGATGAATCTCCCTTGGCTGTCGTCTTTCATCACAACGCGCAAACAAGGCATCTCTCCACGCCTAAACGCAATGGCGAATGAGGGCGGGAAATGGCTTGCAAAAAGAAAAGCTATGGACAGACTAGGTATTCTCGAATCGTTTCCTAGCCAGGGTATATAGTACCTGTCGAAGGGCTCTCGTTACGTACGCCATTTATTATTCCTGGTTGAAGCCAGACTACGGCATTACACTTCTTTGGAAGTAGCGGGGCGACTTTCAGGGTTTCTTAACGTTCTCTTCGAATACCGCTGTGCCTGGAGCCGGAGCTCACATCCCGCCCCACCTAGAAGTCCCAGTACACTTCAAAAAAAGGGGAAAAACTAAAATGGCAGTACCTCCAATAAATACTAGAGCATTCCCTTTGAAAAGCAGCGTTTACCTGCAGAAAGCATGGACACGTCAACCACTTTCGCTAACAAGGCGACTACGAATAGACCGATTTCACCAGATGATCGGTTTGTACAGCTAGGTCCTGAAACTGCAGCCATTAAAAGAATACTGAAGAAAAAAGCGATCAAGACATTCAATGTTATTTTTTAATGACTGGTGAAAAAGATGACTGTAATAAATAGTACATGTATGCAATGGGTGTTTATGGGGAAATAGACATGCACAATGCAGCTGAATGTGCGGGACAGAGTAAATTAACAGCGGGCAGTGAGGAGTGTTCTTGTAGTTGGGGGACGAAGGGGTGGATGCGAGCTTCACGCAAGAGGATCCCTTCTTAAAGGCTAGGCCGACTGGGTGTCGTAGACAAAGCACTGATTGGTGCCGCCTTCGCGTTGTGCTTCGGACAGTAAGTCCTCGTGCGACTCGCCCACCGGGCTAGCAGGACCACTTGCAGGATGCATGCCGAGAAGGGACTTGGTGCCACTGCAGAGCTGTGAACCTCGCCTGCAGCGCCGCTCGGAACCACCTGAAAAAATGGAAATGATTTCGTCAGTTGGCTGCCTTTCGTTTTCGTCGTGGCTTTGAATACGTGTACACAATGGCAGGCATTATAGATGTCGTGGCAATGCAAAATGAGTAAAAGGAAAACGTATGGTAGATTATCGTATATATACCTACGTTCCGCACTGAAAAGCAGCAGCACAACTTCAGGTTAGGAATGAATATAGTGAACAAGAATATAGAACACAAAAAGTATAGAAAAAAAGATACCCTTTCTTTGTGTGTAGAATGTTGAAAAAAATTCGGCAAATCTCGCGTACCTGAGAATCGACGTTATGTGAAGCATGCAGAGGGATCGTGACCATGTTGCGACTTTTGTATTGAGCAACACGAGTTAAAATCACACTAAATATATGTACTATTGTAGCACGCACAGACATATGTAGAAGAATGGCAAATGTTTATATAACCAGTTGTTTGCATATTGTTACGACACAATGTCCCACAAAAGCGGTTAGATAGGCGCGGACAAAGACGACGTAATTTTGGTGTAGGGCACAGCTCTTGTTCTCTATCTTGGCTAG